>NW_028322274.1:650000-975000 GCF_059928025.1 Delphinapterus leucas
GGGGGCAGTGAGACTTCATTGTAGTGCAGATTTCTTTAACATGCTTGCTTGGTTGGCCAAAAAGGGCGTATGCGTTTTTTCCTGAATATATTCAGGAAAAAACGCATACGCCCTTTTTGGCCAAGAGCATCATTGTCGACGTTCTGCCTCTTTTCCTATGCTTTAAATGCAATTCCCGTCTACCCCCTGAAATCGTTTTCCTGCAAATCTGTCCCGCTTACAAGTCGTCTTCGCAGCCTTCCTTCAATATATTTTTGGACGATAGCTGTCATTTATAACTCTGCAGGTTTGTGAGTTACAGTGCCCCTGAGCTCCTTTCTTCAACTCGCTATCTTGTGAGCTGGCCGCAAACCCACAGGATTGCCTCAGGCCCTAATCTGGTTCCGGCACGGCATGCTGAGCCTTTGGTTAATTCCTCTTCCTGGTGGGAAATGAGCATTAAATTTGCCCGTGCAGACACCTAGAGCTAGTCTCTCATTCGTTCTCCCTATTCCTTTTCATCTTGCGCAGAAATTGCAAACTGTGCCCAACAGGAGGTTAAAGGCACTGACTCTCCAAGTGGGGAGAGTGTTCGTAAAGGGTCTGGAATGGTGAACCCGAGTAAAAGGGGACGAAAACTGAGATGCATTTGAAAACGTTTGCCAGTCACACGGTGCACCATACTGTGGGTTTCCCATGCATGTTTTAGCTGAAGGAAGAATCCCTTAAACTTGGAGAGTTGGGACCCATGGAATGGGTACCATGCTGTATGACTTCAAAGGGTCTGCATTTGCTCATCGAACCTCACCAATGCTATCAGCCCGAAGTGCCCAACCTTATGTCTCACTCAGCTCTGGGTGTAGATGTGGTAAATCCAGGTTGCATCACAAGCCCTGAATGAATTATTTAAGAATTGCTCTCTATTTCACTGTCCTTGGGTTTTGTTTGTGTAATTCATTTTGATAATGGGATTTATAGGATTTTCTCTGCTGCATTCATGCCGCTGTACACACGCTTCATTCTCTTACGGAGACATATAAATCCATGGGTTTGAAGATTCTTACTAGTCAGGTGTATTCCTAGGCGTTGAATATGGGGTGTTTAGTCCATTTCGTTGAGCAAGGGGTAGGTCTTGACTATTACATATTTGGCTTATGGAAAGGTATCTGTGCTAATTTTTATCTCTGGTTTTATGCAGCACCCCAACTCACCTTTCCCCTTAAGCAAGCATAAGTTGGTTTTCTAAATTTGAGACCCTGTTCTGTTTTGTAATTCAGTTCATGTGTAGCCAAGTTTACATTCCGTGTAGTAGTGATATCTTATGATGTTTCATTTTCTGTGTGACTTATTTCACTTAGAATCATCGTACCCGAATCCACTCATTATGCCGCGACGGGCCGGATGACATAGATTTCATTGCTGAGTGATATTCCATTGTACGTACGTACCACAACTTCTTTATCCATTTTTCACATTCTGGGATATTTAACTTGTACCGTAGACGAGGTTCTTGTAAACAGAGCCGTCCGACACTTTGGGGTGGCTGTGTGTTTTTGATTTTAATTTCCCTAAGCTATAGGACCATAAGTGGAAGTGCCGTAGGCTCCGTAGCTTTGTTTTTTCGGTGTTCCGGGAAACTCCATACACTTCTCCAGAGTGGCTGTTGGCAATTTACATCCCGCCCATCAGCATAACAAGGCTCCCTGTTCTCCATGGCCTGTGCTGCCTTTCTGGATTTTACACTTTTTTCAGATGGCCCTTTTGACCGGGGGGCAGTGAGACTTCATTGTAGTGCAGATTTCTTTAACATGCTTGCTTGGTTGGCCAAAAAGGGCGTATGCGTTTTTTCCTGAATATATTCAGGAAAAAACGCATACGCCCTTTTTGGCCAAGAGCATCATTGTCGACGTTCTGCCTCTTTTCCTATGCTTTAAATGCAATTCCCGTCTACCCCCTGAAATCGTTTTCCTGCAAATCTGTCCCGCTTACAAGTCGTCTTCGCAGCCTTCCTTTAATATATTTTTGGACGATAGCTGTCATTTATAACTCTGCAGGTTTGTGAGTTACAGTGCCCCTGAGCTCCTTTCTTCAACTCGCTATCTTGTGAGCTGGCCGCAAACCCACAGGATTGCTTCAGGCCCTAATCTGGTTCCGGCACGGCATGCTGAGCCTTTGGTTAATTCCTCTTCCTGGTGGGAAATGAGCGTTAAATTTGCCCGTGCAGACACCTAGAGCTAGTCTCTCATTCGTTCTCCCTATTCCTTTTCATCTTGCGCAGAAATTGCAAACTGTGCCCAACAGGAGGTTAAAGGCACTGACTCTCCAAGTGGGGAGAGTGTTCGTAAAGGGTCTGGAATGGTGAACCTGAGTAAAAGGGGACGAAAACTGAGATGCATTTGAAAACGTTTGCCAGTCACACGGTGCACCATACTGTGGGTTTCCCATGCATGTTTTAGCTGAAGGAAGAATCCCTTAAACTTGGAGAGTTGGGACCCATGGAATGGGTACCATGCTGTATGACTTCAAAGGGTCTGCATTTGCTCATCGAACCTCACCAATGCTATCAGCCCGAAGTGCCCAACCTTATGTCTCACTCAGCTCTGGGTGTAGATGTGGTAAATCCAGGTTGCATCACAAGCCCTGAATGAATTATTTAAGAATTGCTCTCTATTTCACTGTCCTTGGGTTTTGTTTGTGTAATTCATTTTGATAATGGGATTTATCGGATTTTCTCTGCTGCATTCATGCCGCTGTACACACGCTTCATTCTCTTACGGAGACATATAAATCCATGGGTTTGAAGATTCTTACTAGTCAGGTGTATTCCTAGGCGTTGAATATGGGGTGTTTAGTCCATTTCGTTGAGCAAGGGGTAGGTCTTGACTATTACATATTTGGCTTATGGAAAGGTATCTGTGCTAATTTTTATCTCTGGTTTTATGCAGCACCCCAACTCACCTTTCCCCTTAAGCAAGCATAAGTTGGTTTTCTAAATTTGAGACCCTGTTCTGTTTTGTAATTCAGTTCATGTGTAGCCAAGTTTACATTCCGTGTAGTAGTGATATCTTATGATGTTTCATTTTCTGTGTGACTTATTTCACTTAGAATCATCGTACCCGAATCCACTCATTATGCCGCGACGGGCCGGATGACATAGATTTCATTGCTGAGTGATATTCCATTGTACGTACGTACCACAACTTCTTTATCCATTTTTCACATTCTGGGATATTTAACTTGTACCGTAGACGAGGTTCTTGTAAACAGAGCCGTCCGACACTTTGGGGTGGCTGTGTGTTTTTGATTTTAATTTCCCTAAGCTATAGGACCATAAGTGGAAGTGCCGTAGGCTCCGTAGCTTTGTTTTTTCGGTGTTCCGGGAAACTCCATACACTTCTCCAGAGTGGCTGTTGGCAATTTACATCCCGCCCATCAGCATAACAAGGCTCCCTGTTCTCCATGGCCTGTGCTGCCTTTCTGGATTTTACACTTTTTTCAGATGGCCCTTTTGACCGGGGGGCAGTGAGACTTCATTGTAGTGCAGATTTCTTTAACATGCTTGCTTGGTTGGCCAAAAAGGGCGTATGCGTTTTTTCCTGAATATATTCAGGAAAAAACGCATACGCCCTTTTTGGCCAAGAGCATCATTGTCGACGTTCTGCCTCTTTTCCTATGCTTTAAATGCAATTCCCGTCTACCCCCTGAAATCGTTTTCCTGCAAATCTGTCCCGCTTACAAGTCGTCTTCGCAGCCTTCCTTCAATATATTTTTGGACGATAGCTGTCATTTATAACTCTGCAGGTTTGTGAGTTGCAGTGCCCCTGAGCTCCTTTCTTCAACTCGCTATCTTGTGAGCTGGCCGCAAACCCACAGGATTGCTTCAGGCCCTAATCTGGTTCCGGCACGGCATGCTGAGCCTTTGGTTAATTCCTCTTCCTGGTGGGAAATGAGCGTTAAATTTGCCCTTGCAGACACCTAGAGCTAGTCTCTCATTGGTTCTCCCTATTCCTTTTCATCTTGCGCAGAAATTGCAAACTGTGCCCAACAGGAGGTTAAAGGCACTGACTCTCCAAGTGGGGAGAGTGTTCGTAAAGGGTCTGGAATGGTGAACCCGAGTAAAAGGGGACGAAAACTGAGATGCATTTGAAAACGTTTGCCAGTCACACGGTGCACCATACTGTGGGTTTCCCATGCATGTTTTAGCTGAAGGAAGAATCCCTTAAACTTGGAGAGTTGGGACCCATGGAATGGGTACCATGCTGTATGACTTCAAAGGGTCTGCATTTGCTCATCGAACCTCACCAATGCTATCAGCCCGAAGTGCCCAACCTTATGTCTCACTCAGCTCTGGGTGTAGATGTGGTAAATCCAGGTTGCATCACAAGCCCTGAATGAATTATTTAAGAATTGCTCTCTATTTCACTGTCCTTGGGTTTTGTTTGTGTAATTCATTTTGATAATGGGATTTATCGGATTTTCTCTGCTGCATTCATGCCGCTGTACACACGCTTCATTCTCTTACGGAGACATATAAATCCATGGGTTTGAAGATTCTTACTAGTCAGGTGTATTCCTAGGCGTTGAATATGGGGTGTTTAGTCCATTTCGTTGAGCAAGGGGTAGGTCTTGACTATTACATATTTGGCTTATGGAAAGGTATCTGTGCTAATTTTTATCTCTGGTTTTATGCAGCACCCCAACTCACCTTTCCCCTTAAGCAAGCATAAGTTGGTTTTCTAAATTTGAGACCCTGTTCTGTTTTGTAATTCAGTTCATGTGTAGCCAAGTTTACATTCCGTGTAGTAGTGATATCTTATGATGTTTCATTTTCTGTGTGACTTATTTCACTTAGAATCATCGTACCCGAATCCACTCATTATGCCGCGACGGGCCGGATGACATAGATTTCATTGCTGAGTGATATTCCATTGTACGTACGTACCACAACTTCTTTATCCATTTTTCACATTCTGGGATATTTAACTTGTACCGTAGACGAGGTTCTTGTAAACAGAGCCGTCCGACACTTTGGGGTGGCTGTGTGTTTTTGATTTTAATTTCCCTAAGCTATAGGACCATAAGTGGAAGTGCCGTAGGCTCCGTAGCTTTGTTTTTTCGGTGTTCCGGGAAACTCCATACACTTCTCCAGAGTGGCTGTTGGCAATTTACATCCCGCCCATCAGCATAACAAGGCTCCCTGTTCTCCATGGCCTGTGCTGCCTTTCTGGATTTTACACTTTTTTCAGATGGCCCTTTTGACCGGGGGGCAGTGAGACTTCATTGTAGTGCAGATTTCTTTAACATGCTTGCTTGGTTGGCCAAAAAGGGCGTATGCGTTTTTTCCTGAATATATTCAGGAAAAAACGCATACGCCCTTTTTGGCCAAGAGCATCATTGTCGACGTTCTGCCTCTTTTCCTATGCTTTAAATGCAATTCCCGTCTACCCCCTGAAATCGTTTTCCTGCAAATCTGTCCCGCTTACAAGTCGTCTTCGCAGCCTTCCTTTAATATATTTTTGGACGATAGCTGTCATTTATAACTCTGCAGGTTTGTGAGTTACAGTGCCCCTGAGCTCCTTTCTTCAACTCGCTATCTTGTGAGCTGGCCGCAAACCCACAGGATTGCTTCAGGCCCTAATCTGGTTCCGGCACGGCATGCTGAGCCTTTGGTTAATTCCTCTTCCTGGTGGGAAATGAGCGTTAAATTTGCCCGTGCAGACACCTAGAGCTAGTCTCTCATTCGTTCTCCCTATTCCTTTTCATCTTGCGCAGAAATTGCAAACTGTGCCCAACAGGAGGTTAAAGGCACTGACTCTCCAAGTGGGGAGAGTGTTCGTAAAGGGTCTGGAATGGTGAACCCGAGTAAAAGGGGACGAAAACTGAGATGCATTTGAAAACGTTTGCCAGTCACACGGTGCACCATACTGTGGGTTTCCCATGCATGTTTTAGCTGAAGGAAGAATCCCTTAAACTTGGAGAGTTGGGACCCATGGAATGGGTACCATGCTGTATGACTTCAAAGGGTCTGCATTTGCTCATTGAACCTCACCAATGCTATCAGCCCGAAGTGCCCAACCTTATGTCTCACTCAGCTCTGGGTGTAGATGTGGTAAATCCAGGTTGCATCACAAGCCCTGAATTAATTATTTAAGAATTGCTCTCTATTTCACTGTCCTTGGGTTTTGTTTGTGTAATTCATTTTGATAATGGGATTTATCGGATTTTCTCTGCTGCATTCATGCCGCTGTACACACGCTTCATTCTCTTACGGAGACATATAAATCCATGGGTTTGAAGATTCTTACTAGTCAGGTGTATTCCTAGGCGTTGAATATGGGGTGTTTAGTCCATTTCGTTGAGCAAGGGGTAGGTCTTGACTATTACATATTTGGCTTATGGAAAGGTATCTGTGCTAATTTTTATCTCTGGTTTTATGCAGCACCCCAACTCACCTTTCCCCTTAAGCAAGCATAAGTTGGTTTTCTAAATTTGAGACCCTGTTCTGTTTTGTAATTCAGTTCATGTGTAGCCAAGTTTACATTCCGTGTATTAGTGATATCTTATGATGTTTCATTTTCTGTGTGACTTATTTCACTTAGAATCATCGTACCCGAATCCACTCATTATGCCGCGACGGGCCGGATGACATAGATTTCATTGCTGAGTGATATTCCAGTGTACGTACGTACCACAACTTCTTTATCCATTTTTCACATTCTGGGATATTTAACTTGTACCGTAGACGAGGTTCTTGTAAACAGAGCCGTCCGACACTTTGGGGTGGCTGTGTGTTTTTGATTTTAATTTCCCTAAGCTATAGGACCATAAGTGGAAGTGCCGTAGGCTCCGTAGCTTTGTTTTTTCGGTGTTCCGGGAAACTCCATACACTTCTCCAGAGTGGCTGTTGGCAATTTACATCCCGCCCATCAGCATAACAAGGCTCCCTGTTCTCCATGGCCTGTGCTGCCTTTCTGGATTTTACACTTTTTTCAGATGGCCCTTTTGACCGGGGGGCAGTGAGACTTCATTGTAGTGCAGATTTCTTTAACATGCTTGCTTGGTTGGCCAAAAAGGGCGTATGCGTTTTTTCCTGAATATATTCAGGAAAAAACGCATACGCCCTTTTTGGCCAAGAGCATCATTGTCGACGTTCTGCCTCTTTTCCTATGCTTTAAATGCAATTCCCGTCTACCCCCTGAAATCGTTTTCCTGCAAATCTGTCCCGCTTACAAGTCGTCTTCGCAGCCTTCCTTCAATATATTTTTGGACGATAGCTGTCATTTATAACTCTGCAGGTTTGTGAGTTGCAGTGCCCCTGAGCTCCTTTCTTCAACTCGCTATCTTGTGAGCTGGCCGCAAACCCACAGGATTGCTTCAGGCCCTAATCTGGTTCCGGCACGGCATGCTGAGCCTTTGGTTAATTCCTCTTCCTGGTGGGAAATGAGCGTTAAATTTGCCCTTGCAGACACCTAGAGCTAGTCTCTCATTGGTTCTCCCTATTCCTTTTCATCTTGCGCAGAAATTGCAAACTGTGCCCAACAGGAGGTTAAAGGCACTGACTCTCCAAGTGGGGAGAGTGTTCGTAAAGGGTCTGGAATGGGGAACCCGAGTAAAAGGGGACGAAAACTGAGATGCATTTGAAAACTTTTGCCAGTCACACGGTGCACCATACTGTGGGTTTCCCATGCATGTTTTAGCTGAAGGAAGAATCCCTTAAACTTGGAGAGTTGGGACCCATGGAAAGGGTACCATGCTGTATGACTTCAAAGGGTCTGAATTTGCTCATCGAACCTCACCAATGATATCAGCCCGAAGTGCCCAACCTTATGTCTCACTCAGCTCTGGGTGTAGATGTGGTAAATCCAGGTTGCATCACAAGCCCTGAATGAATTATTTAAGAATTGCTCTCTATTTCACTGTCCTTGGGTTTTGTTTGTGTAATTCATTTTGATAATGGGATTTATCGGATTTTCTCTGCTGCATTCATGCCGCTGTACACACGCTTCATTCTCTTATGGAGACATATAAATCCATGGGTTTGAAGATTCTTACTAGTCAGGTGTATTCCTAGGCGTTGAATATGGGGTGTTTAGTCCATTTCGTTGAGCAAGGTGTAGGTCTTGACTATTACATATTTGGCTTATGGAAAGGTATCTGTGCTAATTTCTATCTCTGGTTTTATGCAGCACCCCAACTCACCTTTCCCCTTAAGCAAGCATAAGTTGGTTTTCTAAATTTGAGACCCTGTTCTGTTTTGTAATTCAGTTCATGTGTAGCCAAGTTTACATTCCGTGTAGTAGTGATATCTTATGATATTTCATTTTCTGTGTGACTTATTTCACTTAGAATCATCGTACCTGAATCCACTCATTATGCCGCGACGGGCCTGATGACATAGATTTCATTGCTGAGTGATATTCCATTGTACGTACGTACCACAACTTCTTTATCCATTTTTCACATTCTGGGATATTTAACTTGTACCGTAGACGAGGTTCTTGTAAACAGAGCCGTCCGACACTTTGGGGTGGCTGTGTGTTTTTGATTTTAATTTCCCTAAGCTATAGGACCATAAGTGGAAGTGCCGTAGGCTCCGTAGCTTTGTTTTTTCGGTGTTCCGGGAAACACCATACACTTCTCCAGAGTGGCTGTTGGCAATTTACATCCCGCCCATCAGCATAACAAGGCTCCCTGTTCTCCATGGCCTGTGCTGCCTTTCTGGATTTTACACTTTTTTCAGATGGCCCTTTTGACCGGGGGGCAGTGAGACTTCATTGTAGTGCAGATTTCTTTAACATGCTTGCTTGGTTGGCCAAAAAGGGCGTATGCGTTTTTTCCTGAATATATTCAGGAAAAAACGCATACGCCCTTTTTGGCCAAGAGCATCATTGTCGACGTTCTGCCTCTTTTCCTATGCTTTAAATGCAATTCCCGTCTACCCCCTGAAATCGTTTTCCTGCAAATCTGTCCCGCTTACAAGTCGTCTTCGCAGCCTTCCTTCAATATATTTTTGGACGATAGCTGTCATTTATAACTCTGCAGGTTTGTGAGTTACAGTGCCCCTGAGCTCCTTTCTTCAACTCGCTTTCTTGTGAGCTGGCCGCAAAACCGCAGGATTGCTTCAGGCCCTAATCTGTTTCTGGAAGGGCACGCTGAGCCTTTGGTTAATTCCTCTTCCTGGTGGGAAATGAGCATTCCATTTGCCCGTGCAAGCACCTACAGCTAGTCTCTCAATGGTTCTCCCTATTCCTGTTCATCTTGAGCAGAAATTGCAAACTGTGCCAAACAGGAGGTTAAAGGCACTGACTCTCCAAGTGGGGAGAGTGTTAGTAAAGCATCTGAAATGGTGAAACCGAGTACCAGGGGATGAAACATGAGATTCATTTTAAAACGTTTCCTGGTCACATGTTGGACCATACTCTGGGTTACCCATGCATATTTTAGATGAAAGAAGAATCCTTGAAACCTGGGGAGTTGCGATCATTCGAATGGGTACCATGCAGTATGACTTCAAAGTGTCTGCATTTGCTCAACGAACCTCACCAATGCTATCAGCCCGAAGTGTCCAGCCTTATGTCTCACCCAGCTCTGGGTGTAGATGTGGTAAATCCAGGTTGCATCACAAGCCCTGAATGAATTATTTAAGAATTGCTCTCTATTTCACTGTCATTGTGTTTTGTTTTTGAAATTTATTTTGATAATGGGATATATCTTATTTTCACTGCTGCGTTCATGCCATTGTACACACACTTGATTCTCTTATGAAGACATATAAATCCATGGGTTTTAATATTCTTACTAGTCAGGTATATTCCTAGGCGTTGAATATGGGGTTCTGAGTCCATTTTGTTGAGCAAGCAGTAGGTCTTGACTATTACATATTTGGCTTATGGAACAGTATCTGTGCTAATTTCAATCTCTGGTTTTATGCAGCACCCCAACTCACCTTTATCCTTAAGCAAGAATAAGTTGGTTTTCTATATTTGAGACCCTGTTCTGTTTTGTAATTCAGTTCATGTGTAGCCAAGCTTACATTCCATGTATTAGTGATATAGTATGTCTTTTTCTTTTTGAATTCTGTGACTTTGAATGATCATACGTAACTCCTCTGGAGTTGTTACAAGTGGCCATATTGCATTGATTTCCAGGCTGAGTCATATTCCACTCTACATAAGCACCACATCTGTATCCATTTTTTCCCTCCAGAGACATTTAAGTTATATCCTGGTCGAGGATCTTTTAAACAATTAGGCGGTATACATTGGGGTGCCTGTGTCCTCTCCATTTTTGTTTTTCCCAAGATATACGTCCATGAGTGCAAGTGCCCTGTGCTCTGTAGCTCATTTTTCAGATGCTTTATTAAACACAATACACTTCTCCAGAGTGACCGTTGGCAATATACATTTCCACTATAAGCCTCACAGGGCTCCCTTTTCTCCTTGCCCTGTCCTGCATTTCTGGTGTTTACACTTTATGAGGATGGCTCTTCTGACTGATGCGAAGTGATATGTTTTGTAGTATTGATTTCCAGTGCCCACCTGTTTGGTTGGCTAAAAAAGTGTATGCCCTTTTCTTGAATATATACAGAAAAAGACGCATACACCCTTTTTGGCCAACTGCAATGTTGGCAATGTTCAGTCCCTTTTCTTGTGCTTAATGGCGAGTCCTTTCTACCTCTTCCAATCCCTTTCCTGCCATTCTCCGTTGCTTACAAGTCCTTTTCTCTGACTTTCCTCAAGACATTTTTCAGTGATAGATATTTTCAACTCTGCAGTTTCGTGAATTTTAGTGCCACTGAGCTCCATTTTTCAACTTGTGTTTATGGGAACTGGCCACAAAGCAGCGGGATTTCCTCAAGCCCTATTCTGTTTCCATGGGCAACCCTAGCCTTTGGTCAATTCGTCTTCCTGGTTGGAAATTATAGTGACATGTGCCTGTCCGAACACCTAGGACTTGTCTCTCATTGTTCCTCCTCCTTCTGCTTCATCCTCTGGACAAATTCCAAACTGTATGCAACAGGATGTTGACAGTGCTGACATCTCCAAGTGGGGAGACTGTTAGTAAAGACGCTGGAAGGGTGAACCCGAGCACCAGGAAATGAGGAGATGAGATGCCTTTTCCAAACTCTTCCCGATCAGACGGTATACCATCCTCTGGGTGTGACAGGCATGCTTTAGCTGTAGGAAGGGTCCCATTCATGTGAGGAGAACACCAGGGCTTTTTCAAAATCACTGTCTCTCCGCAACCCAAACTGGGGAATTTTTTAAGCTACGGCTACACATATGTTCATTAAGGACCTTGGGAAGTAGACAGAGTCCAAACTTTAGATGATTGAAGTCTTCCTGGTCAGAAGCACTCACCACCGGCTTCCCTTAGGTTCCATTTTAACTGTCATTGATAGATGATGTCAATAAAAATATCTATTCTTTTTCAGATTATTTCCCCTTATAGGTTATTGCAAAATATTGAGTGTAGTTCCCTGTGCTATACAGCAGTTCCTTGTTGATGATCGATTTTATACATAGCAGTGTGTATGTGTTAATCCCAAACTGTTAATTTATCCCTCCTCTCACCTTTCCCCTTTGGTAATAATAAATTATAAGACTTTATACTTCTCAGAAATGGGGGAGCTGAAAGAGAGGTATCATTTTCAATGGAAAAGCATTTAAAACAAGATTGAAGCCTTAACCAAGATTATTAGATGTACATCCTTGGAAAGAAATCACTTCATTTCTCTAATATTGACCTGACAAATAAGACAAACCTTTTCACTGAACTTGCTTATAATAAAGTGATGGAAATATCAAATGGAAGTGTTAGAAACATCTTATTTTACCCGAGCCTTATACACTGTTCTATGTTAATTACAGTTTGGCTCACACATCTGTTCATTGAAGTTACAATGTTCTCAATTTCTGTTATTGATCCTCCAGAGTGGACCCCAACAAGTGTCCCCCTGCCCAGTGTCATTGGAGCCAACAGATCGAGTCTGAGTTTGGTTCAGAAGCAAAGGAAACTTTATATTTTGATCAGAGAATGCAGAGGTGAGAGCATGTGCTACCCCGTGGGCTGTGGGCTGGGCTGCTGTGTAGAGATCCTGTCAGAGTCAGTCAGAGGGAGGGGGCGGAGCTCTTGAGGGCCCGGTTGGCTGCAGCTCAGGCTCTATATCACGGAGTGTGCACTGTGCCCCAGGAGCTGAGGTGTCGACCCAGCCATTCTGCACTAGAAAATCTGGTCTGAAGTGCCGGGTGTGGAACCTCTGTATGCGGGACCCTAGGAGCACGTGAAATTAGACAAAGCACAAAGGATAAAAAAGGTTAGACTTTATTTTATTGCCCAGATTCTATTTTTATCTCCCAGGGATTTTTAAGGGGCTTTGCCTGGGACAAGCCCCTCTTCTGCCTTTTGTCCCCTTCCTCATTCTTGGAGTGCTGGGGGTGCAGACCCTTCTTCTGTAACTGCTGAGTGCTGAGTTAGGAGCCCTCATACCCGTGGGCGAGGGTCAGAACTTCTCCCCAGCAGCCTCCAGGTGACGTTGATTGTCCCCAGGCCTCCTGCCTTCCTGCTAGTCTGCCTGAGCACCAGTATTGGAAGTGTTATAGATTCTAATGACCTTTAAGGGTCCAGGAAGGAGATGTGCAGTGATGCTGTGAGGTCCAGTTTCACCCCGCCCCGCATTTGTTTGGCCACCTTAGGCTGACCGTTTCTGCCAGCCTAGATGCTCTGACCAGTAGTCTGCACTTTCTTCAATTAGGCCCCTGAATTAACGTAAAAAGAGCACCAGGTGTCAGGACCCTGTCCGCTCAACTCCCAGACAGTCCAGGGTCATGGGTGATGAAGGACCATGATGGCCACTGAGTCAACAGCCTTTTGAAGTAAACAGGAGTCCAGCCGGTCTTATTGGCCAACATTATCACAGTGTCTGTAGGCTTTTCTATGGTGACAGCGTGATATACGGTTCCCCCGCCAGGATTATTAGGTCCGCTCTGGGGGCAGTAAGTCCTGCAAGCAGTAGTCTACTCTTTTGGGACACACTCTTGTTGTTTTATGAGAGAAACTCCAGGTCAAGTGATGGTCACTTGAGTCGTCATGGTGCCCCGTTGCCCCCGGTTATCTCTCTGGAGTTTGGAGTTGGAAGGCCTCCTCACTCGAGGTCAGTGTGCCCACAGAGCAAACCCTGCAACTTCAGGGCATCATTGGGTGTTAGGAACACCACTTGGGGTCCTTTTCCCTTAGGAGGGAGGTGGCCTTTTGGGCTGCTGATTTCCAGGATTTTAGATACCGCCAGTATCTTGGCCAGATGTGGCAGTGGGCCAAGCCCCTTGGTGACCGTAGTTTATCCTACCTGGATGGCATTCTTGCATTGTTCCATTTCAAGTGGTCCCAGTTTTTGCACTAATACTCCAATGGCGATTCACCGTTCACCAGGAATGTAAAGGTCAAAGGGTTTAGCTAAATTAGGGAGTTCCAGGGCAAGGGTCTGAATTGACTGCTCTTTCCATTCTTGAAAGGCCACTTCTGGATTCTATTCAAAAGGATCATCATCTTTTCCTTTCAGTGTTTCATATAGAGGCCCAGCTAGTAGACTGTAGTTAGGGATCCAGAAGCAGCAAACCGTGGCCTCCCCAGGAACCCCTAAGCTGTCTTCTAGTTTTAGATATGGGTAAGGCTGTAAATTGTTTCTTCCCTTTCCTGGGATGGGCTTCTCCGACCTTCTGTGAGAATGAAGCCCAGGCAGGTCACCGTAGTCTGTGATATTTGAGCTTTTTCTTGGACAACTTGTATCCTTTATTGGCTTGGTAGTTCAGAGGTCTCCTTAGTAGGGCTGGTGTTCAGAATGTCGTCTGCATATTGAAGGAGTGTTTCTTTTTCCAGTGGTAGGACTTTTAGGTCTTTAGCTGAGCTTTCCCCAAAGATGGTGTGGGAATTTTTGAACCCTTGGGGCAAGACGGCCCAGAAGTATTGTTTTAGTTGTATGTTGAGACCTGCCACTCACAAGCCAAAATTTCTTGTGACTCTGACACTAATGGAATACAAAAGAAGGCATCATTGAAGACTAATACAGAATACCATGTCCTGGTGGTTGGTAGAATGACCAGCAGGGTGTAGGATTTAGGAACTACTGGAGGTCTATCCTCGGTGGCTTCACTGACTGTCCTGACATCTTTTACCAGGATTCCAGCAGCCCATGGGGCTCTCGATATCAGGCCAATCCCAGGATATGGAGATCACCTGAGCAGGGACCCTACCCCCCACTCCAGACCACGGGGCTCTCGTGGTCAGGCCCCTCTCAGGATACAGAGCTACCCTTGCAGTTACCGTGGCAGGGCTGGGCACACAGGAACCGTGCACATCGCCCTCATTGCAGAGCACTCCCAGCTCACCTGTCACTCAGATCTGACACAGAGCACCTCAGAGCAGGAATTGAACTAACAAACAGCAGCTCTGACAGGTCTGTGACCCTGGGCATCACTCTGTGTGGCCTCCCTCCACCTGGTCTTCCAGAGACTTCCACTGCACCCGGGGCACCAGGCCTCTGTCACCACCCACCACACACCCCTCCTCTCCCTGACTCCTGGGTTCCTCTCATTAGGAGAGGGTTTTCTTGAAGTTGTCTCCCACTCATGGGCCAGATAATATAATTAGAAAACAAGCCAGAGCTGCAGTCCCTTGTCTATCCTGACTCTCAGGAGCCCACACCTGTTCCTTGGACCTGGCCGATTCAGCAAGTTCCAGTTTCTGCAACTGTGAGCCCCTGAGGGGTGATTATTGGCTGGCCTGGGAAGCCTGACCGTGCCGGCCAGTCCTCCCCAGGTGTGCCTGGGTTGAGATCAATATAAACACCGCTCCAGGCAGCAAGAACCCCTGCAGCTGTGCCTGACGCCATTTTCTCTGCCCAGTCAGCAGTCTCGGGGCTGGGCTGGTGGGAGGGAGTGAGAGGCCACGGCTTTGTGGGTGGCCCAGTGTGAGTGGGGCTCTGCTGGACTTTCTGCAGCAGTTGCCAAGATGCCACCTGCTAAAGAAGAGGATGTGTCACCCATACCTGCTGCTGGAATTTCTCCCTGGGCAGAGGTGAGGAAGGAAGAAATCAGTGGGGGCCGGGACAGCAGGGGTATCTCAGGCAGGGAAATGGAAAGCTTCCAGAAGAGTACCCAGGGCCAGGACCATCCTGGCTGGCCTGCAGGCACCAAGTCGGCTGGCATGCTGTCGCTCATGTGGCTCCATGGCCCTTCCTCTAGGCTTTCAAATCCTTGTACATATTCAGGTGTTTTACCTGTGAAAGGTGGGAACATTTCTGCAGCAGCTGGCCTGGGGCTCGGCCCACGTTTACTCACAGATGCCTCGGCACGGTCCCCCAACTTTGCAATGAGGATGCTTGTTGCGTGTGGCCTGCTGGCTGAATGGGAGATGATTCCCCACCACTGACCAACTTCAGAATTGTTTACAACTGGAGCAAGTGCCCTGATACGGTTTTCCTCTGTGTAACTTGTGGGTTCTGTATTTTTTTTCTTTTTTTCATTTTTGGTTCAAGGTAGATTTTATTCCTCTTTTTTGTATTTACAGATATAAGCATGGAAATAATTTATTCATATAAATACATGTATGTGAAGGGAAGAATATTTTTTCTGTTTTACTTTTTTTAATTTTGAATTTTATTTTAATTTTTTATACAGCAGGTTCTTGTTGGTTATCTCTTTTATACATATAAATGTATACATGCCAATCCCAATCTCTCAACTCCTCCCACCACCACCCCCTAACAGCTTTCCCCCCTTGGTGTCCATACGTTTGTTGTCTACATCTGTTGCTCTATTTCTGCCTTGCAAAACGGTTCATCTGTACAATTTTTCTAGGTTCCACATATATGCATTAGTATACAAGATTTGTTTTTCCATTTCTGACTTACTTCACTCTGTATGACAGTCTCTAGATCCATCAACGTCTCTACAAATGACCCAATTTCATTCCTTTTTATGGCTTAGTAATATTCCATTTTATATATGTACCTCATCTTTATGCATTCGTCTGTCTGTGGGCATTTAGGTTGCTTCCATTACCTGGATATTGTAAATAGTGATGCAATGAACATTGCAGTGAATGTCTCTTTTTGATTTATGGTTTTGTCTGGGTATATGCCCAGTAGTGGGATTGCTGTATCATATGGTAATTCTATTCTTAGTTTTATAAGAAACTCCATAATGTTCTCCACAGTGACTGTATCAATTTACATTCCCAACAATAGTGGAAGAGGGTTCCTTATCTCCACACCCTTTCCAGCATTTGTTGTTTGTAGATTTTCTGATGATGCCCATTCTAACAGGTGTGAGGTGATACATCTTGGATGAGTCTATTTCATTGAGCAAAGAGTAGGTCTTGTCTATTACATATTTGACTTATGGAACGGTATGTGTGCTCATTTCAATCTCTGGTTTTATACAGCACCCCAACTCAACTTTCCCCTTAAGCAAGCATAAGTTTTTATCTAAATGTGAGACTCTGTTCGGTTTTGTAATTCAGTTTATGTGTAGCCAAGTTTACACTCTCTCTATTAGTGATATCTTATGATAATTATCTTACTCTGTGTGACATATTTCTCTTAGAATCATCATACTTAAATCCACTCAATTTGCTGCTACAGTCCTGATGACATTGATTTCATTGCTGAGTGATATTCCGTTGTACGTAAGTAGCACAACTCCTTTATCCATTTTTTTCTTTCTGGGATATTTAATTTGTACTGGACTCGAGGTTCTTGTATACACAGCAGCCCTAAATTTTGTGTTGGCTGTGTCTTCTTGATTTTAATTTTCCAAAGCTATAGGGCCAAAAGTGGAAGTGCCCTAGGGTCTGTAGCTTTGTTTGTCAGATGTTCCAGGATACACATAAACATCTCCAGAGTGTCTGTTGGCAATTTACATCCCACCCATCAGCATAACAAGGCTCCCTTTATTCCATGGCCTGTCCTGTGTTTCTGGTTTTTACACTTTTTTCAGATGGCCCTTTTGACGAATGGGAAATAAGACTTCATTGTAGTGCGGATTTCCATTGCTCGAGTGCTTGGTTGGCCAAAAAGGGCATATGCGTTTTTTCCTGAATATATTCAGGAAAAAATGTATATGCACTTTTGTCCAAGTGCATCATTGTCGAAGATCTGCCGCATTTCACATGCTTTAAATGCAATTCCAATCTACCTCCTGAAATATGATTCCTGCAATTCTGCCTCGTTTTCAAGTCCTCTTTGCAGACTTACTTCAATATATTTTTGCCAATAGCTGTCATTTATACCTCTGCAGGTTTGTGAATTACAGTGCCCGTGATTTCCTTTCTTAACTCGTTTCCTTGAAAGCTGGCCACACAACCGCAGGTTTGTTTCAGGCCATAATCAGGGTCCGGCACGGCACTCTGAGCCTTTGGTTAATTCCTCTCCCTGGTGGGAAATTAGAGTTAAATGTGCCCCTCCAGACACCTGCCTCACTCCCAACCCCTTGGTGATGTGTGTCCTCTGGTTTGAGGCCACATGTGCTGGGTTCCTCACCTTTGGCTGATGTGGCCCCACTGGTGTGAGGACACTCCTGCTTGGTTCCCATCTCCTTGGTGATGTGGGCCCTCCGGTGAGAGTCTGATCCTGGTTGTGTTACTCACACTTCTGTGAGGTAGGCCCTCTTCTCTGAGGTCAGTCCTGCCTAGCTGGCACACCCCGACTTGGTGACGTTGGCCATCTGGTGGGAGTTGGTGCCTGCTGGGAGTCTCCTCCCCTTGGTAATGAGGGCCCTCTGGCATCAGGCCCTAACTCCTGGGCTCCCAAAATTTTCTGATGTGCGCCCTGTGGTGCGAGTACATTCCTCCCAAGTTCACAACCCCATGGGAATGTGGGCCTTCTGCTCTGAGGTCCCAACGGTGGGTTGCTCAGTTTCATGATGAGGGCCCTCTGGTGTGAGTTCACTCCGGCCTGGATCCCATAGCCATGCTGCTCCTGGCCACCTGCTGGGACGTTACAACTGCGGGATTCCTCACCTTTTTTCTTCTATGGGCCCTCTTTTTTGAGACTCCTCCTGCCTGCCTCACTCCCAGCCCCTTGGTGATGTGTGTCCTCTGGTTTGAGGCCACGTGTGCTGGGTCCCTCACCTTTTGATGATGTGGCCCCAATGGTGTGAGGACACTCCTGCCTGGTTCCTATCCCCTTGATGATGTGGGCCCTCTGGTGAGAGTCTGATCCTCTTTGGGTTCCTCACCCTTCTGTGAGGTGGGTCCTCTGCTGTGAGGTCACTCCTGCCTGGTTGGCATACCCCGCCTGGGCAACATCGGCCCTCTTGTGGCAGTTGTAGCCTGCTGGGAGCTTCCTCCCCTCGGTGATGAGGGCCCTCTTGCGTCAGGCCCTAACTGCTGGGTACCCACATTTTCTGATACGTGCTAAGTGGTGCGAGGGCACTCCTGCGAGGTTCCCATCCCCATGGGGATGTGGGCCTTCTGCTCTGAGGTCCCAATGTCTGGGTTGCTCACAGTTTCATGATGTGGGCCCTCTGCTGTGAGTTCACTGCAGCCTGGATCGCATAGACTTGGTGCTCTGGGCCGCCTGCTGGGAGGTTCACACTGCAAGTTTCCTCAGCTTTTTTATCCTATGGTCCCTGTGTTGTGAGGCTCCTCCTGCCTGCCTCACTCCGAGCCCCTTGGAGATGTGGGTCCTCTGGTTTAGGCCACATGTGCTGGGTTCCTCACCTTTCTATGATGTGGCCACACTGGTGTGAAGACAGTCCTGCCTGTTTCTGATCCCATTGGTGATGTGGGCCCTCTGGTGAGAGTCTTATCCTGGCTGGGTTCCTCACCCTTCTGTGAGGTAGGCCCTCTGCTGTGAGGTCACTCCTGCCTGGCTGTCACACGTCACCTTGGTGACATGGGCCCTCAGTTGGGAGTTGGTGCCTGCTTGGAGTCTCCTCCCCTTGGTAATGAGGGCCCTCTGGCGTCAGGCCCTAACTTCTGGGCTTCCAAAATTCTCTGATGTGTGCCCTGTGGTGCGAGTACACTTATGCCATGTTCCCAGCCACATGGGAATGTGGGCCTTCTGCTCTGAGGTCCCAACGGCTGGGTTGCTCACAGTTTCATGATGAGGGCACTCTGTTTTGAGTTCAGTCAGGTCTGGATCCCATAGCCTCGCTGCTCCTGGCCGCCTGCTAGGAGGTTCCAACTGCGGGATACCTCACCATTTTTATTCTATGGTCCCTATGTTTTGAGGCTCCTCCTGCCTGCCTCACTCCCAGCCCCTTGGTGATATGTGTCCTCTGGTTTGAAGCCACGTGTGCTGGGTCACTCACATTTCGGTGATGAGGCCCCACTGGTGTGAGGACACTCCAGCCTGGTTCCCATTCCCTTGGTGATGTGGGCCCTGTGGTGAGAGTCTGATCCTCTTTGGGTTCCTCACACTTTTGTGTGGTGGGCCCTCTGCTCTGAGGTCACTCCTGCCTGGCTGGCACATCCCGCATTGGCGATGGCGGCCCTCTGGTAGCAGTTGGAGCCTGCTGTGAGCCTCCTCTCCTCGGTGATGAGAGCCCTCTGGCGTCAGGCCCTAACTGCTGGGCTCCCCACATTTTCTGATGTGTGCCCACTGGTGTGATGACACTCCTGCTTGGTTCCCTTCCCCATGGGGATGTGGGCCTTGTGCTCTGAGGTCACAACGGCTGGTTTCCTCACAGTTTCATGATGAGGGACCTCTGTTGTGAGTTCATCACTGCCTGGATCCCATAGCCCTGGTGCTCTGGGACGCCTGCTGGGATGTTCCAACTGCTGGATTCCTCACCTTTTTTATACAATGGGCCATGTGTTGTGAGGTTAATCCTGCCTGCCTCGCTCTGAGACCCATGGTGATGTGGGTCCTCTGGTTTGAGGCCACATTTCCTGGGTACCTCAACCTTTGATGATGTGGCCCCATGGGTGTGATGACACTCCTGTCTGGTTCACAGCCCCTTGCTGATGTGGGCACTCTGGTGAGAGTCTGATCCTGGCTGGGTTCCTTACCCTTCTGTGAGGTGGGCCCTCTGATGTGAGGTCACTCCTGCCTGGCTGGCTCACATCGCCTTGGCGATGTGGGCCCTCTGTTGGCCACGAAAGCATGCTGGGAGCCCCCTACCCTCTTTAATGAGGGCCCTGAAAAAACTCATATGCACTTTTTGACCAAGTGCATCATTGTCGAGAATCTGCCTCTTCTCCTATGCTTTCAGAGCACTTCCCGTCTACCTCCTGAAATCATATTACTGGAATTCTGCCCCACTTTCAAGTCCTCTTCGCAGCCTTACTTCAATATATTTTTGTTTGATACCTGCCATTTATAACTCTGCAGGTTTGTTAATTACAGTGTCCCTGAGCTCCTTTCTTCAACTAGCTTTCTTGTGAGCTGGCCGCAAAATCGCAGGATTGCTTCAGGCCCTAATCTGGTTTCCGCACAGCATGCTGAGCGTTTGGAAAACTCCTTTTTCTGGTGGGAAATGAGCGTTAAATTTGCCCGTGCAGACAACTACAGCTAGTCTCTCATTGGTTCTCCCTATTCCTGTTCATCTTGCGCAGATATTGCAAACTGTGCCCAACAGGAGGTTAAAGGCACTGACTCTCCAAGTGGGGAGAGAGTTAGTAAAGCGTCTGGAATGGTGAACCTGAGTACCAAGGGACGAAACCTGAGAGGCATTTAAAATCGCTTCCCAGTCACATGGTGGACCATACTCTGGGATTCAGGTGCATGATTTAGGTGAAGGAAGAATCCTGTAAACCTGGAAAGTTGGGACCCATGGAATGGGTACCATGCTGTATGACTTCAAAGGGTCTGCGTTTGCTCATCGAACCTCACCAATGCTATCAGCCCAAAGTGTCCAACCTTATGTCTCACACAGCTCTGGGTGTAGATGAGGTAAATCCAGGATTCATCACAAACCCTGAATGAATTATTTAAGAATTGCTCTCTATTTCACTGTCATTGTGTTTTGTTTTTGTAATTCATTTTGATAATGGGATTTATCGGATTTTCTCTGCTGCATTCATGCAGTTGTACACACGCTTGATTCTCTTATGCAGACATATAAATCCATGGGTTTGAAGATTCTTACTAGTCAGGTGTATTCCTAGACGTTGAATATGGGGTGTTTAGTCCATTTCGTTGAGCAAGGTGTAGGTTTTGACTATGACATATTTGGCTTATGGAAAGGTATCTGTGCTAATTTCTATCTCTGGTTTGATGCACCACCCCAACTCACCTTTCCCCTTAAGCAAGCATAAGTTGGTTTTCTAAATTTGAGACCCTGTTCTGTTTTGTAATTCAGTTCATGTGTAGCCAAGTTTACATTCCGTGTATTAGTGATATCTTATGATGTTTCATTTTCTGTGTGACTTATTTCACTTAGAATCATCGTACCTGAATCCACTCATTATGCCGCGATGGGCCTGATGACCTAGATTTCATTGCTGAGTGATATTACATTGTACGTACGTACCACAACTTCTTTATCCATTTTTAACGTTCTGGGATATTTAACTTGTTCCGCAGACGGTGTTCTTGTAAACAGAGCCGTCCGAAACTTTGGGGTGGCTGTGTGTTTTTGATTTTAATTCCGTAAGCTATAGGACCATAAGTGGAAGTGCCGTAGGCTCCGTTGCTTTGCTTTTTAGGTGTTTCAGGAAACACCATACACTTCTCCAGAGTGGCTGTTGGCAATTTATATCCCGTCCATCAGCATAACAAGTCTCCCTGTTCTCCATGGCCTGTCCTGCCTTTCTGGATTTTACACTTTTTTCAGAAGGCCCTTTTGACCGGGGGGCAGTGAGACTTCATTGTAGTGCAGATTTCCTTTACACGCTTGCTTGGTTGGCCAAAAAGTGCGTATGCGTTATTTCCTGAATATATTCAGTTAAAAACTCATACGCCCTTTTTGGCCAAGGCATCATTGTCGACGTTATGACTCTTTTCTATGCTTTAAATGCAATTCCAGTCTACCCCCTGAAATCGTTTTCCAGCAATTCTGCCCCGCTGTCAAGTCCTCTTCGCAGCCTTCTTCAATGTATTTCTGGACGATAGTTGGCATTTATAACTCTGCAGGTTTGTGAATGACAGTGCCCCTGAGCTCCTTTCTTCAACTCGTTTCCTTGTGAGCTGGCCGCAAAACCGCAGGATTGCTGCAGGCCCTAATCTGGTTCCGGCCCGGCATGCTGAGCCTTTGGTTAATTCCACTTCCTGGAGGGAAATGAGCATAAATTTGCCCGTGCAGACACCTACAGCTAGTCTCTCATTGTTTCTCCCTATTCCTTTTCATCTTGCGCAGAAATTGCATACTGTGTCAAACAGGAGGTTAAAGGCACTGACTCTCCAAGCGGGGAGAGTGTTATTATACCGTCCGAAATGGTCAACCCGAGTATCAGGGGACGAAAACTTACATGCATTTAAAAATGTTGCGCAGTCACAGGGACCATACTCTGGGTTTCCCATGCATGTTTTAGCTAAAGGAAGAATCCCTTAAACCTGGAGAGTTGGGACCCATGGAATGGGTATCATGCAGTATGACTTCAAAGGGTCTGCATTTGCTCACCGAACCTCACCAATGCTATCAGCTCAAAGTGTCCAGCCTTATGTCTCACCCAGCTCTGTGTGTAGATATGGTAAATCCAGGTTGCATCACAAGTCCTGAATGAATTATTTAAGAATTGCTTTCTATTTCACTGTCATTGTGTTTTGTTTTTATAATTCATTTTGATAATGGGATTTATCGAATTTTCACTGCTGCGTTTATACCGCTGTACACATGCTTGATTGTCTTATGGAGACATATAAATCCATGGGTTTTAAGATTCTTACTAGTCAGGTATATTCCTAGGCGTTGAATTTGGGGTGTTGAGTCCATTTTATTGAGCAAGGAGTAGGTCTTGACTATTGCATATTTGACTTATGGAACGGTATCTGTGCTAATTTCAATCTCTGGTTTTATGTAGCACCCCAACTCACCTTTCGCCTTAAGCAAGCATTGGTTGGTTTGCTAAATTTGAGACCCTGTTCTGTTTTGTAATTCAGTTCATGTGTAGCCAAGTTTACATTGCGTGTATTAGTGGTATCTTATGATGTTTCTTTCTCTGTGTGACTAATTTCACTTAGAGTCTTCATACCTGAATCCACTCGTTATGCCGCGACGGGCCTGAAGACATAGATTTCATTGCTGTGTGATATTCCATTGTACGTTCGTAGCACAACTTCTTTATCCATTTTCCGCTTTCTGGGATATTTAACTTGTACCATAGATGAGTATATTGTAAACAGAGCCATTCGAAAATTTGGGGTGGCTGCGTCTTTTTTATTTTAATTTCCCTAAACTATAGGACCATAAGTGGAAGTGCCGTAGGCGCCGTTGCTTTTTTTTTTAGGTGTTTGAGGAAACACCATACACTTCTCCAGAGTGGCTGTTGGCAATTTACATCCCACCCATCAGCATAAGAAGGCTTCCTGTTCTCCATGGCCTGTGCTGCCTTTCTGGATTTTACACTTTTTTCAGATGGCCCTTTTGACCATGGGGGAGATGAGACTTCATTGTAGTGCAGATTACTTTAACATGCTTGCTTGGTTGGCCAAAAAGGGCGTATGCGTTTTTTCCTGAATATATTCAGGAAAAAACGCACACGCTCTTTTTGCCCAGGAGCATCATTGTCGACGTTCTGCCTCTTTTCCTATGCTTTAAATGCAATTCCAGTCTACCCCCTGAAATCGTTTTCCTGCAATTCTGCCCCGCTTTCAAGTATCTTCGCAGCCTAACTTCAATATATTTTTGGACGATAGCTGTCAATTATAACTCTGCAGGTTTGTGAATTATAGTGTCCCTGAGCTCCTTTCTTCAACTCGCTTTCTTGTGAGCTGGCCACAAACCCGGAGGATTGCTTCAGGCCCTAATCTGATTCCGGAACGGCATGCTGAGCCTTTGGTTAATTCCTCTTCCTGGTGGGAAATGAGCGTTAAATTTGCCCCTGCAGACACCTACAGCTAGTCTCTCATTGGTTCTCCCTATTCCTGTACGTCTTGCGCAGAAATTGCAAACTGTGCCAAACAGGAGGTTAAAGGCACTGACTCTCCAAGTGGGGAGAGTGTTAGTAAAGGTTCTGGAATGGTGAACCCGTGTAAAAGGGGACGAAAACTGAGATTCATTTGAAAACGTTTTCCGGTCACACGGTGCACCATACTGTGGGTTTCCCATGCATGTTTTAGCTGAAGGAAGAATCCCTTAAACCTGGAGAGTTGGGACCCATGGAATGGGTACTATGCAGTATGACTACAAACGGTCTGCATTTGCTCATCGAACCTCATCCATGCTGTCAGCCCGAAGTGTCCAACCTTATGTCTCACTCAGCTCTGGGTGTAGATGAGGTAAATCCAGGTTGCATCACAAGCCCTGAATGAATTATTTAAGAATTGCTCTCTATTTCACTGTCAATTTTTTTGTTTTTGAAATTTATTTTGATAATGGGATTTAGCTGATTTTCACTGCTGCGTTTTTGTCACTGTACACACGCTTGATTCTCTTATGGAGACATATAAATCCATAGGTATTAAGACTCTTACTCATCCTGTATATTCCTAGGCACTGAATATGGGGTGTTGAGTCCATTTCGTTGACCAGGAAGTAGGTTTTTTCTATTACATATTTGGCTTATGGAACGGTATCTGTGCTAATTTCAATCTCTGGTTTTATGTAGCACCCCAACTCTCCTTGATCCTTAAGCAAGCATAAGTTGGTTTTCTAAATTTGAGACCCCGTTCTCTTTTGTAATTCAGTTCATTTGTAGCCACGTTTACATTCCATGTATTAGTAATATCGTATGTCTTTGTCTTTTTGAATTATGTGACTTCAAATGATCATACGTAACTCCTCTGGGGTTGTTACAACTGGCCATGTTTCATTGATTTTCAGGCTGAGTAATATTCCACTCTACATAAGTGCCACACCTCTGTCCATTTTTTCCCTCCAGAGACATATAAATTATATCCTAATCGAGGATATATTAAACAGAGAGGCGGTAAACATTGGGGTGCCTGTGTCCTCTCGATTTTTCTTTTTCCCAAGATATACGTCCATGAGTGCAAGTGCCCTGTGCTCTGTAGCTCATTTTTTAGATGCTTTAGTAATCACAATACACTTTTCCAGAGTGACCGTTGGCAATATACATTTCCACTATAAGCCTCACAGGGCTCCCTTTTCTCCTTGCCCTGTCCTGCATTTCTGGTGTTTACACTTTATGAGGAAGGCTCTTCTGACTGATGCGAAGTGATATGTTTTGTAGTATTGATTTCCAGTGCCCACCTGTTTGGTTGGCTAAAAAAGTGTATGCCCTTTTCTTGAATATATACAGAAAAAGATGCATACACCCTTTTTGGCCAACTGCAATGTTGGCAATGTTCAGCCCCTTTTCTTGTGCTTAATGGCGAGTCCTTTCTACCTCATCCAATCCCTTTCCTGCCATTCTCCGTTGCTTACAAGTCCTTTTCTCTGACTTTCCTCAAGACATTTTTCAGTGATAGATATTTTCAACTCTGCAGTTTCGTGAATTTTAGTGTCCCTGAGTTCCATTTCTCAACTTGTGTTTATGGGAACTGGCCACAAAGCAGCGGGATTTCCTCAAGCCCTATTCTGTTTCCATGGGCAACCCTAGCCTTTGGTCAATTAGTCTTCCTGATTGGAAATTAGAGTGACATATGTCTGTCCGAAAACCTAGGACTTGTCTCTCATTGTTCCTCCTCCTTCTGCTTCATCCTTGGACAAATTCCAAACTGTGTGCAACAGGATGTTGACAGTGCTGACATCTCCAAGTGGGGAGACTGTTAGTAAAGACGCCGGAGTGGTGAACCCGAGCACCAGGAGATGAGGAGATGAGATGCCTTTTCCAAACTCTTCCCGATCAGACGATATACCATCCTCTGGGTGTGACAGGCATGTTTTAGCTGTAGGAAGTGTCCCGTTCATGTGAGGAGAACACCAGGGCTTTTTCAAAATCAGTGTCTCTCCGCTACCCAAACTGGGGAATTTTTTAAGCTACGGCTACACATATGTTCATTAAGGGCCTTGGGAAGTAGGCAGAGTCCAAACTTTAGATGATTGAAGTCTTCAGGGTCAGAAGCACTGACCACCGGCTTCCCTTAGGTTCCATTTTAACTGTCATTGATAGATGATGTCAATAAAAATATCTATTCTTTTTCAGATTATTTCCCCTTATAGGTTATTGCAAAATATTGAGTGTAGTTCCCTGTGCTATAGAGTAGTTCCTTGTTGATGATCTATTTTATACATAGCAGTGTGTATGTGTTAATCCCAAACTGTTAATTTATCCCTCCTCCCACCTTTCCACTTTGGTAATAATAAATTATAAGATTTTATACTTCTCAGAAATGGGGGAGCTGAATGAGAGGTATCATTTTCAATGGAAAAGCATTTAAAACAAGATTGAAGATTTAACCAAGATTATTAGATGTACATCCTTGGAAAGAAATCACTTCGCTTCTCTAATATTGACCTGACAAATAAGACAAACCTTTTCACTGAACTTGCTTATAATAAAGTGATGGAAATATCAAATGGAAGTGTTAGAAACATCTTATTTTACCCGAGCCTTATACACTGTTCTATGTTAATTATAGTTTGGCTCACACATCTGTTCATTGAAGTTACAGCGTTCTCAATTTCTGTTACTGATCCTCCAGAGTGGACCCCAACAAGTGTCCCCATGCCCAGTGTCATTGGAGCCAAAAGATCGAGACTGAGTTTGGTTCAGAAGCAAAGGAAACTTTATATTTTGATCAGAGAATGGAGAGGTGAGAGCATGTGCTACCCCGTGGGCTGTGGGCTGGGCTGCTGTGTAGAGATCCTGTCAGATTCAGTGGGAGGGAGGGGGCAGAGCTCTCGAGGGCCCTGTTGGCTGCAGCTCAGGCTCTATATCGCGGAGTCTGCACTGGGCCCCAGGACCTGATGTGTCGACCCAGCCATTCTGTACTAGGAAATCTGGTCTGAAGTGCCGGGTGTGGAACCTCTGTATGCGGGACCCTAGGAGCACATGAAATTAGACAAAGCACAAAGGATAAAAAAGGTTAGACTTTATTTTATTGCCCAGATTCTATTTTTATCTCCCAGGGATTTTTAATGGGCTTTGCCTGGGACAAACCCCTCTTCTGCCTTTTGTCCTCTTCCTCATTCTTGGAGTGCTGAGGGTGCAGACCCTTCTTCTGTAACTGCTGAGTGCTGAGTTAGGAGCCCTTATACCCGTGGGCGAGGGTCAGAACTTCTCCCCAGCAGCCTCTAGGTGACGTTGATTGTCCCCAGGCCTCCAGCCTCCCTGTTCATCTGCCTGAGCATGAGCATTGGAAGTGTTATAGATTCTAATGACCTTTAAGGGTCCGGGAAGGAAATGTGCAGTGACGCTGTGAGGTCCACTTTCACCCCGCCACACATTTGTTCAGACACTTTAGGCTGACCGTTTCTGCCAGCCTAGATGCTCTGACTAGTAGTCTGCACTTTCTTCAGTTAGGCCTCTGAATTAACGTAAAAACAGCACCAGGTGTCAGGACCCTGCCTGCTCAACTCCCGGACAGTCCAGGGTCAGTTGTGATGAAGGACCATGATGGCCACTGAGTCAACAGCCTTTTGAAGTAAACAGGAGTCCAGCCGGTCTTACTGGTCACCATCATCACGGTGTCTGTAGGCTTTTCTATGGTGACAGCGTGATATACGGTTCCCCTGCCAAGATTATTACCTCCCCTCTGGGTGCAGTAAGTCCTGCAAGCAGTAGTCTACTCTTTTGTGACACACTCTTGTTGTTTTATGAGAGAAACTCCAGGTCAAGTGATGGTCACATGTGTCGTCATGGTGCCCCGTTGCCCCCGGATATCTCTCTGGATGTTGGAGTAGGAGGGCTTCCTCACTGGAGGTCAGTGTGCCCACGGAGCAAACCCTGCAACTTCAGGGCATGGTTGGGGGTTAGGAACACCACGTGGGGTCCTTTTCCCTTAGGAGGGAGGTGGCCTTTTGAGCTGCTGATTTCCAGGTTTTTAGATACCGCCAGTATGTTGGCCAGATGTTGCAGTGGGCCAAGCCCCTTGGTGACTATAGTTTATCCTACCTGGATGGCATTCTTGCATTGTTCCATTTCAAGTGGTCCCAGGTTTTGCACTAATACTCCAATGGCAATTCACCTTTCACCAGGAATGTAAAGGTCAAAGGGTTTAGCTAAATTAGGGAGTTCCAGGGCAAGGGTCTGAATTGACTGCTCTTTCCATTCTTGAAAGGCCACTTCTGGATTCTATTCAAAAGGATCATCATCTTTTCCTTTCAGTGTTTCATATAGAGGCCCAGCTAGTAGACTGTAGTTAGGGATCCAGAAGCAGCAAACCGTGGCCTCCCCAGGAACCCCTAAGCTGTCTTCTAGTTTTAGATATGGGTAAGGCTGTAAATTGTTTCTTCCCTTTCCTGGGATGGGCTTCTCCGACCTTCTGTGAGAATGAAGCCCAGGCAGGTCACCGTAGTCTGTGATATTTGAGCTTTTTCTTGGACAACTTGTATCCTTTATTGGCTTGGTAGTTCAGAGGTCTCCTTAGTAGGGCTGGTGTTCAGAATGTCGTCTGCATATTGAAGGAGTGTTTCTTTTTCCAGTGGTAGGACTTTTAGGTCTTTAGCTGAGCTTTCCCCAAAGATGGTGTGGGAATTTTTGAACCCTTGGGGCAAGACGGCCCAGAAGTATTGTTTTAGTTGTATGTTGAGACCTGCCACTCACAAGCCAAAATTTCTTGTGACTCTGACACTAATGGAATACAAAAGAAGGCATCATTGAAGACTAATACAGAATACCATGTCCTGGTGGTTGGTAGAATGACCAGCAGGGTGTAGGATTTAGGAACTACTGGAGGTCTATCCTCGGTGGCTTCACTGACTGTCCTGACATCTTTTACCAGGATTCCAGCAGCCCATGGGGCTCTCGATATCAGGCCAATCCCAGGATATGGAGATCACCTGAGCAGGGACCCTACCCCCCACTCCAGACCACGGGGCTCTCGTGGTCAGGCCCCTCTCAGGATACAGAGCTACCCTTGCAGTTACCGTGGCAGGGCTGGGCACACAGGAACCGTGCACATCGCCCTCATTGCAGAGCACTCCCAGCTCACCTGTCACTCAGATCTGACACAGAGCACCTCAGAGCAGGAATTGAACTAACAAACAGCAGCTCTGACAGGTCTGTGACCCTGGGCATCACTCTGTGTGGCCTCCCTCCACCTGGTCTTCCAGAGACTTCCACTGCACCCGGGGCACCAGGCCTCTGTCACCACCCACCACACACCCCTCCTCTCCCTGACTCCTGGGTTCCTCTCATTAGGAGAGGGTTTTCTTGAAGTTGTCTCCCACTCATGGGCCAGATAATATAATTAGAAAACAAGCCAGAGCTGCAGTCCCTTGTCTATCCTGACTCTCAGGAGCCCACACCTGTTCCTTGGACCTGGCCGATTCAGCAAGTTCCAGTTTCTGCAACTGTGAGCCCCTGAGGGGTGATTATTGGCTGGCCTGGGAAGCCTGACCGTGCCGGCCAGTCCTCCCCAGGTGTGCCTGGGTTGAGATCAATATAAACACCGCTCCAGGCAGCAAGAACCCCTGCAGCTGTGCCTGACGCCATTTTCTCTGCCCAGTCAGCAGTCTCGGGGCTGGGCTGGTGGGAGGGAGTGAGAGGCCACGGCTTTGTGGGTGGCCCAGTGTGAGTGGGGCTCTGCTGGACTTTCTGCAGCAGTTGCCAAGATGCCACCTGCTAAAGAAGAGGATGTGTCACCCATACCTGCTGCTGGAATTTCTCCCTGGGCAGAGGTGAGGAAGGAAGAAATCAGTGGGGGCCGGGACAGCAGGGGTATCTCAGGCAGGGAAATGGAAAGCTTCCAGAAGAGTACCCAGGGCCAGGACCATCCTGGCTGGCCTGCAGGCACCAAGTCGGCTGGCATGCTGTCGCTCATGTGGCTCCATGGCCCTTCCTCTAGGCTTTCAAATCCTTGTACATATTCAGGTGTTTTACCTGTGAAAGGTGGGAACATTTCTGCAGCAGCTGGCCTGGGGCTCGGCCCACGTTTACTCACAGATGCCTCGGCACGGTCCCCCAACTTTGCAATGAGGATGCTTGTTGCGTGTGGCCTGCTGGCTGAATGGGAGATGATTCCCCACCACTGACCAACTTCAGAATTGTTTACAACTGGAGCAAGTGCCCTGATACGGTTTTCCTCTGTGTAACTTGTGGGTTCTGTATTTTTTTTCTTTTTTTCATTTTTGGTTCAAGGTAGATTTTATTCCTCTTTTTTGTATTTACAGATATAAGCATGGAAATAATTTATTCATATAAATACATGTATGTGAAGGGAAGAATATTTTTTCTGTTTTACTTTTTTTAATTTTGAATTTTATTTTAATTTTTTATACAGCAGGTTCTTGTTGGTTATCTCTTTTATACATATAAATGTATACATGCCAATCCCAATCTCTCAACTCCTCCCACCACCACCCCCTAACAGCTTTCCCCCCTTGGTGTCCATACGTTTGTTGTCTACATCTGTTGCTCTATTTCTGCCTTGCAAAACGGTTCATCTGTACAATTTTTCTAGGTTCCACATATATGCATTAGTATACAAGATTTGTTTTTCCATTTCTGACTTACTTCACTCTGTATGACAGTCTCTAGATCCATCAACGTCTCTACAAATGACCCAATTTCATTCCTTTTTATGGCTTAGTAATATTCCATTTTATATATGTACCTCATCTTTATGCATTCGTCTGTCTGTGGGCATTTAGGTTGCTTCCATTACCTGGATATTGTAAATAGTGATGCAATGAACATTGCAGTGAATGTCTCTTTTTGATTTATGGTTTTGTCTGGGTATATGCCCAGTAGTGGGATTGCTGTATCATATGGTAATTCTATTCTTAGTTTTATAAGAAACTCCATAATGTTCTCCACAGTGACTGTATCAATTTACATTCCCAACAATAGTGGAAGAGGGTTCCTTATCTCCACACCCTTTCCAGCATTTGTTGTTTGTAGATTTTCTGATGATGCCCATTCTAACAGGTGTGAGGTGATACATCTTGGATGAGTCTATTTCATTGAGCAAAGAGTAGGTCTTGTCTATTACATATTTGACTTATGGAACGGTATGTGTGCTCATTTCAATCTCTGGTTTTATACAGCACCCCAACTCAACTTTCCCCTTAAGCAAGCATAAGTTTTTATCTAAATGTGAGACTCTGTTCGGTTTTGTAATTCAGTTTATGTGTAGCCAAGTTTACACTCTCTCTATTAGTGATATCTTATGATAATTATCTTACTCTGTGTGACATATTTCTCTTAGAATCATCATACTTAAATCCACTCAATTTGCTGCTACAGTCCTGATGACATTGATTTCATTGCTGAGTGATATTCCGTTGTACGTAAGTAGCACAACTCCTTTATCCATTTTTTTCTTTCTGGGATATTTAATTTGTACTGGACTCGAGGTTCTTGTATACACAGCAGCCCTAAATTTTGTGTTGGCTGTGTCTTCTTGATTTTAATTTTCCAAAGCTATAGGGCCAAAAGTGGAAGTGCCCTAGGGTCTGTAGCTTTGTTTGTCAGATGTTCCAGGATACACATAAACATCTCCAGAGTGTCTGTTGGCAATTTACATCCCACCCATCAGCATAACAAGGCTCCCTTTATTCCATGGCCTGTCCTGTGTTTCTGGTTTTTACACTTTTTTCAGATGGCCCTTTTGACGAATGGGAAATAAGACTTCATTGTAGTGCGGATTTCCATTGCTCGAGTGCTTGGTTGGCCAAAAAGGGCATATGCGTTTTTTCCTGAATATATTCAGGAAAAAATGTATATGCACTTTTGTCCAAGTGCATCATTGTCGAAGATCTGCCGCATTTCACATGCTTTAAATGCAATTCCAATCTACCTCCTGAAATATGATTCCTGCAATTCTGCCTCGTTTTCAAGTCCTCTTTGCAGACTTACTTCAATATATTTTTGCCAATAGCTGTCATTTATACCTCTGCAGGTTTGTGAATTACAGTGCCCGTGATTTCCTTTCTTAACTCGTTTCCTTGAAAGCTGGCCACACAACCGCAGGTTTGTTTCAGGCCATAATCAGGGTCCGGCACGGCACTCTGAGCCTTTGGTTAATTCCTCTCCCTGGTGGGAAATTAGAGTTAAATGTGCCCCTCCAGACACCTGCCTCACTCCCAACCCCTTGGTGATGTGTGTCCTCTGGTTTGAGGCCACATGTGCTGGGTTCCTCACCTTTGGCTGATGTGGCCCCACTGGTGTGAGGACACTCCTGCTTGGTTCCCATCTCCTTGGTGATGTGGGCCCTCCGGTGAGAGTCTGATCCTGGTTGTGTTACTCACACTTCTGTGAGGTAGGCCCTCTTCTCTGAGGTCAGTCCTGCCTAGCTGGCACACCCCGACTTGGTGACGTTGGCCATCTGGTGGGAGTTGGTGCCTGCTGGGAGTCTCCTCCCCTTGGTAATGAGGGCCCTCTGGCATCAGGCCCTAACTCCTGGGCTCCCAAAATTTTCTGATGTGCGCCCTGTGGTGCGAGTACATTCCTCCCAAGTTCACAACCCCATGGGAATGTGGGCCTTCTGCTCTGAGGTCCCAACGGTGGGTTGCTCAGTTTCATGATGAGGGCCCTCTGGTGTGAGTTCACTCCGGCCTGGATCCCATAGCCATGCTGCTCCTGGCCACCTGCTGGGACGTTACAACTGCGGGATTCCTCACCTTTTTTCTTCTATGGGCCCTCTTTTTTGAGACTCCTCCTGCCTGCCTCACTCCCAGCCCCTTGGTGATGTGTGTCCTCTGGTTTGAGGCCACGTGTGCTGGGTCCCTCACCTTTTGATGATGTGGCCCCAATGGTGTGAGGACACTCCTGCCTGGTTCCTATCCCCTTGATGATGTGGGCCCTCTGGTGAGAGTCTGATCCTCTTTGGGTTCCTCACCCTTCTGTGAGGTGGGTCCTCTGCTGTGAGGTCACTCCTGCCTGGTTGGCATACCCCGCCTGGGCAACATCGGCCCTCTTGTGGCAGTTGTAGCCTGCTGGGAGCTTCCTCCCCTCGGTGATGAGGGCCCTCTTGCGTCAGGCCCTAACTGCTGGGTACCCACATTTTCTGATACGTGCTAAGTGGTGCGAGGGCACTCCTGCGAGGTTCCCATCCCCATGGGGATGTGGGCCTTCTGCTCTGAGGTCCCAATGTCTGGGTTGCTCACAGTTTCATGATGTGGGCCCTCTGCTGTGAGTTCACTGCAGCCTGGATCGCATAGACTTGGTGCTCTGGGCCGCCTGCTGGGAGGTTCACACTGCAAGTTTCCTCAGCTTTTTTATCCTATGGTCCCTGTGTTGTGAGGCTCCTCCTGCCTGCCTCACTCCGAGCCCCTTGGAGATGTGGGTCCTCTGGTTTAGGCCACATGTGCTGGGTTCCTCACCTTTCTATGATGTGGCCACACTGGTGTGAAGACAGTCCTGCCTGTTTCTGATCCCATTGGTGATGTGGGCCCTCTGGTGAGAGTCTTATCCTGGCTGGGTTCCTCACCCTTCTGTGAGGTAGGCCCTCTGCTGTGAGGTCACTCCTGCCTGGCTGTCACACGTCACCTTGGTGACATGGGCCCTCAGTTGGGAGTTGGTGCCTGCTTGGAGTCTCCTCCCCTTGGTAATGAGGGCCCTCTGGCGTCAGGCCCTAACTTCTGGGCTTCCAAAATTCTCTGATGTGTGCCCTGTGGTGCGAGTACACTTATGCCATGTTCCCAGCCACATGGGAATGTGGGCCTTCTGCTCTGAGGTCCCAACGGCTGGGTTGCTCACAGTTTCATGATGAGGGCACTCTGTTTTGAGTTCAGTCAGGTCTGGATCCCATAGCCTCGCTGCTCCTGGCCGCCTGCTAGGAGGTTCCAACTGCGGGATACCTCACCATTTTTATTCTATGGTCCCTATGTTTTGAGGCTCCTCCTGCCTGCCTCACTCCCAGCCCCTTGGTGATATGTGTCCTCTGGTTTGAAGCCACGTGTGCTGGGTCACTCACATTTCGGTGATGAGGCCCCACTGGTGTGAGGACACTCCAGCCTGGTTCCCATTCCCTTGGTGATGTGGGCCCTGTGGTGAGAGTCTGATCCTCTTTGGGTTCCTCACACTTTTGTGTGGTGGGCCCTCTGCTCTGAGGTCACTCCTGCCTGGCTGGCACATCCCGCATTGGCGATGGCGGCCCTCTGGTAGCAGTTGGAGCCTGCTGTGAGCCTCCTCTCCTCGGTGATGAGAGCCCTCTGGCGTCAGGCCCTAACTGCTGGGCTCCCCACATTTTCTGATGTGTGCCCACTGGTGTGATGACACTCCTGCTTGGTTCCCTTCCCCATGGGGATGTGGGCCTTGTGCTCTGAGGTCACAACGGCTGGTTTCCTCACAGTTTCATGATGAGGGACCTCTGTTGTGAGTTCATCACTGCCTGGATCCCATAGCCCTGGTGCTCTGGGACGCCTGCTGGGATGTTCCAACTGCTGGATTCCTCACCTTTTTTATACAATGGGCCATGTGTTGTGAGGTTAATCCTGCCTGCCTCGCTCTGAGACCCATGGTGATGTGGGTCCTCTGGTTTGAGGCCACATTTCCTGGGTACCTCAACCTTTGATGATGTGGCCCCATGGGTGTGATGACACTCCTGTCTGGTTCACAGCCCCTTGCTGATGTGGGCACTCTGGTGAGAGTCTGATCCTGGCTGGGTTCCTTACCCTTCTGTGAGGTGGGCCCTCTGATGTGAGGTCACTCCTGCCTGGCTGGCTCACATCGCCTTGGCGATGTGGGCCCTCTGTTGGCCACGAAAGCATGCTGGGAGCCCCCTACCCTCTTTAATGAGGGCCCTGAAAAAACTCATATGCACTTTTTGACCAAGTGCATCATTGTCGAGAATCTGCCTCTTCTCCTATGCTTTCAGAGCACTTCCCGTCTACCTCCTGAAATCATATTACTGGAATTCTGCCCCACTTTCAAGTCCTCTTCGCAGCCTTACTTCAATATATTTTTGTTTGATACCTGCCATTTATAACTCTGCAGGTTTGTTAATTACAGTGTCCCTGAGCTCCTTTCTTCAACTAGCTTTCTTGTGAGCTGGCCGCAAAATCGCAGGATTGCTTCAGGCCCTAATCTGGTTTCCGCACAGCATGCTGAGCGTTTGGAAAACTCCTTTTTCTGGTGGGAAATGAGCGTTAAATTTGCCCGTGCAGACAACTACAGCTAGTCTCTCATTGGTTCTCCCTATTCCTGTTCATCTTGCGCAGATATTGCAAACTGTGCCCAACAGGAGGTTAAAGGCACTGACTCTCCAAGTGGGGAGAGAGTTAGTAAAGCGTCTGGAATGGTGAACCTGAGTACCAAGGGACGAAACCTGAGAGGCATATAAAATCGCTTCCCAGTCACATGGTGGACCATACTCTGGGATTCAGGTGCATGATTTAGGTGAAGGAAGAATCCTGTAAACCTGGAAAGTTGGGACCCATGGAATGGGTACCATGCTGTATGACTTCAAAGGGTCTGCGTTTGCTCATCGAACCTCACCAATGCTATCAGCCCAAAGTGTCCAACCTTATGTCTCACACAGCTCTGGGTGTAGATGAGGTAAATCCAGGATTCATCACAAACCCTGAATGAATTATTTAAGAATTGCTCTCTATTTCACTGTCATTGTGTTTTGTTTTTGTAATTCATTTTGATAATGGGATTTATCGGATTTTCTCTGCTGCATTCATGCAGTTGTACACACGCTTGATTCTCTTATGCAGACATATAAATCCATGGGTTTGAAGATTCTTACTAGTCAGGTGTATTCCTAGACGTTGAATATGGGGTGTTTAGTCCATTTCGTTGAGCAAGGTGTAGGTTTTGACTATGACATATTTGGCTTATGGAAAGGTATCTGTGCTAATTTCTATCTCTGGTTTGATGCACCACCCCAACTCACCTTTCCCCTTAAGCAAGCATAAGTTGGTTTTCTAAATTTGAGACCCTGTTCTGTTTTGTAATTCAGTTCATGTGTAGCCAAGTTTACATTCCGTGTATTAGTGATATCTTATGATGTTTCATTTTCTGTGTGACTTATTTCACTTAGAATCATCGTACCTGAATCCACTCATTATGCCGCGATGGGCCTGATGACCTAGATTTCATTGCTGAGTGATATTACATTGTACGTACGTACCACAACTTCTTTATCCATTTTTAACGTTCTGGGATATTTAACTTGTTCCGCAGACGGTGTTCTTGTAAACAGAGCCGTCCGAAACTTTGGGGTGGCTGTGTGTTTTTGATTTTAATTCCGTAAGCTATAGGACCATAAGTGGAAGTGCCGTAGGCTCCGTTGCTTTGCTTTTTAGGTGTTTCAGGAAACACCATACACTTCTCCAGAGTGGCTGTTGGCAATTTATATCCCGTCCATCAGCATAACAAGTCTCCCTGTTCTCCATGGCCTGTCCTGCCTTTCTGGATTTTACACTTTTTTCAGAAGGCCCTTTTGACCGGGGGGCAGTGAGACTTCATTGTAGTGCAGATTTCCTTTACACGCTTGCTTGGTTGGCCAAAAAGTGCGTATGCGTTATTTCCTGAATATATTCAGTTAAAAACTCATACGCCCTTTTTGGCCAAGGCATCATTGTCGACGTTATGACTCTTTTCTATGCTTTAAATGCAATTCCAGTCTACCCCCTGAAATCGTTTTCCAGCAATTCTGCCCCGCTGTCAAGTCCTCTTCGCAGCCTTCTTCAATGTATTTCTGGACGATAGTTGGCATTTATAACTCTGCAGGTTTGTGAATGACAGTGCCCCTGAGCTCCTTTCTTCAACTCGTTTCCTTGTGAGCTGGCCGCAAAACCGCAGGATTGCTGCAGGCCCTAATCTGGTTCCGGCCCGGCATGCTGAGCCTTTGGTTAATTCCACTTCCTGGAGGGAAATGAGCATAAATTTGCCCGTGCAGACACCTACAGCTAGTCTCTCATTGTTTCTCCCTATTCCTTTTCATCTTGCGCAGAAATTGCATACTGTGTCAAACAGGAGGTTAAAGGCACTGACTCTCCAAGCGGGGAGAGTGTTATTATACCGTCCGAAATGGTCAACCCGAGTATCAGGGGACGAAAACTTACATGCATTTAAAAATGTTGCGCAGTCACAGGGACCATACTCTGGGTTTCCCATGCATGTTTTAGCTAAAGGAAGAATCCCTTAAACCTGGAGAGTTGGGACCCATGGAATGGGTATCATGCAGTATGACTTCAAAGGGTCTGCATTTGCTCACCGAACCTCACCAATGCTATCAGCTCAAAGTGTCCAGCCTTATGTCTCACCCAGCTCTGTGTGTAGATATGGTAAATCCAGGTTGCATCACAAGTCCTGAATGAATTATTTAAGAATTGCTTTCTATTTCACTGTCATTGTGTTTTGTTTTTATAATTCATTTTGATAATGGGATTTATCGAATTTTCACTGCTGCGTTTATACCGCTGTACACATGCTTGATTGTCTTATGGAGACATATAAATCCATGGGTTTTAAGATTCTTACTAGTCAGGTATATTCCTAGGCGTTGAATTTGGGGTGTTGAGTCCATTTTATTGAGCAAGGAGTAGGTCTTGACTATTGCATATTTGACTTATGGAACGGTATCTGTGCTAATTTCAATCTCTGGTTTTATGTAGCACCCCAACTCACCTTTCGCCTTAAGCAAGCATTGGTTGGTTTGCTAAATTTGAGACCCTGTTCTGTTTTGTAATTCAGTTCATGTGTAGCCAAGTTTACATTGCGTGTATTAGTGGTATCTTATGATGTTTCTTTCTCTGTGTGACTAATTTCACTTAGAGTCTTCATACCTGAATCCACTCGTTATGCCGCGACGGGCCTGAAGACATAGATTTCATTGCTGTGTGATATTCCATTGTACGTTCGTAGCACAACTTCTTTATCCATTTTCCGCTTTCTGGGATATTTAACTTGTACCATAGATGAGTATATTGTAAACAGAGCCATTCGAAAATTTGGGGTGGCTGCGTCTTTTTTATTTTAATTTCCCTAAACTATAGGACCATAAGTGGAAGTGCCGTAGGCGCCGTTGCTTTTTTTTTTAGGTGTTTGAGGAAACACCATACACTTCTCCAGAGTGGCTGTTGGCAATTTACATCCCACCCATCAGCATAAGAAGGCTTCCTGTTCTCCATGGCCTGTGCTGCCTTTCTGGATTTTACACTTTTTTCAGATGGCCCTTTTGACCATGGGGGAGATGAGACTTCATTGTAGTGCAGATTACTTTAACATGCTTGCTTGGTTGGCCAAAAAGGGCGTATGCGTTTTTTCCTGAATATATTCAGGAAAAAACGCACACGCTCTTTTTGCCCAGGAGCATCATTGTCGACGTTCTGCCTCTTTTCCTATGCTTTAAATGCAATTCCAGTCTACCCCCTGAAATCGTTTTCCTGCAATTCTGCCCCGCTTTCAAGTATCTTCGCAGCCTAACTTCAATATATTTTTGGACGATAGCTGTCAATTATAACTCTGCAGGTTTGTGAATTATAGTGTCCCTGAGCTCCTTTCTTCAACTCGCTTTCTTGTGAGCTGGCCACAAACCCGGAGGATTGCTTCAGGCCCTAATCTGATTCCGGAACGGCATGCTGAGCCTTTGGTTAATTCCTCTTCCTGGTGGGAAATGAGCGTTAAATTTGCCCCTGCAGACACCTACAGCTAGTCTCTCATTGGTTCTCCCTATTCCTGTACGTCTTGCGCAGAAATTGCAAACTGTGCCAAACAGGAGGTTAAAGGCACTGACTCTCCAAGTGGGGAGAGTGTTAGTAAAGGTTCTGGAATGGTGAACCCGTGTAAAAGGGGACGAAAACTGAGATTCATTTGAAAACGTTTTCCGGTCACACGGTGCACCATACTGTGGGTTTCCCATGCATGTTTTAGCTGAAGGAAGAATCCCTTAAACCTGGAGAGTTGGGACCCATGGAATGGGTACTATGCAGTATGACTACAAACGGTCTGCATTTGCTCATCGAACCTCATCCATGCTGTCAGCCCGAAGTGTCCAACCTTATGTCTCACTCAGCTCTGGGTGTAGATGAGGTAAATCCAGGTTGCATCACAAGCCCTGAATGAATTATTTAAGAATTGCTCTCTATTTCACTGTCAATTTTTTTGTTTTTGAAATTTATTTTGATAATGGGATTTAGCTGATTTTCACTGCTGCGTTTTTGTCACTGTACACACGCTTGATTCTCTTATGGAGACATATAAATCCATAGGTATTAAGACTCTTACTCATCCTGTATATTCCTAGGCACTGAATATGGGGTGTTGAGTCCATTTCGTTGACCAGGAAGTAGGTTTTTTCTATTACATATTTGGCTTATGGAACGGTATCTGTGCTAATTTCAATCTCTGGTTTTATGTAGCACCCCAACTCTCCTTGATCCTTAAGCAAGCATAAGTTGGTTTTCTAAATTTGAGACCCCGTTCTCTTTTGTAATTCAGTTCATTTGTAGCCACGTTTACATTCCATGTATTAGTAATATCGTATGTCTTTGTCTTTTTGAATTATGTGACTTCAAATGATCATACGTAACTCCTCTGGGGTTGTTACAACTGGCCATGTTTCATTGATTTTCAGGCTGAGTAATATTCCACTCTACATAAGTGCCACACCTCTGTCCATTTTTTCCCTCCAGAGACATATAAATTATATCCTAATCGAGGATATATTAAACAGAGAGGCGGTAAACATTGGGGTGCCTGTGTCCTCTCGATTTTTCTTTTTCCCAAGATATACGTCCATGAGTGCAAGTGCCCTGTGCTCTGTAGCTCATTTTTTAGATGCTTTAGTAATCACAATACACTTTTCCAGAGTGACCGTTGGCAATATACATTTCCACTATAAGCCTCACAGGGCTCCCTTTTCTCCTTGCCCTGTCCTGCATTTCTGGTGTTTACACTTTATGAGGAAGGCTCTTCTGACTGATGCGAAGTGATATGTTTTGTAGTATTGATTTCCAGTGCCCACCTGTTTGGTTGGCTAAAAAAGTGTATGCCCTTTTCTTGAATATATACAGAAAAAGATGCATACACCCTTTTTGGCCAACTGCAATGTTGGCAATGTTCAGCCCCTTTTCTTGTGCTTAATGGCGAGTCCTTTCTACCTCATCCAATCCCTTTCCTGCCATTCTCCGTTGCTTACAAGTCCTTTTCTCTGACTTTCCTCAAGACATTTTTCAGTGATAGATATTTTCAACTCTGCAGTTTCGTGAATTTTAGTGTCCCTGAGTTCCATTTCTCAACTTGTGTTTATGGGAACTGGCCACAAAGCAGCGGGATTTCCTCAAGCCCTATTCTGTTTCCATGGGCAACCCTAGCCTTTGGTCAATTAGTCTTCCTGATTGGAAATTAGAGTGACATATGTCTGTCCGAAAACCTAGGACTTGTCTCTCATTGTTCCTCCTCCTTCTGCTTCATCCTTGGACAAATTCCAAACTGTGTGCAACAGGATGTTGACAGTGCTGACATCTCCAAGTGGGGAGACTGTTAGTAAAGACGCCGGAGTGGTGAACCCGAGCACCAGGAGATGAGGAGATGAGATGCCTTTTCCAAACTCTTCCCGATCAGACGATATACCATCCTCTGGGTGTGACAGGCATGTTTTAGCTGTAGGAAGTGTCCCGTTCATGTGAGGAGAACACCAGGGCTTTTTCAAAATCAGTGTCTCTCCGCTACCCAAACTGGGGAATTTTTTAAGCTACGGCTACACATATGTTCATTAAGGGCCTTGGGAAGTAGGCAGAGTCCAAACTTTAGATGATTGAAGTCTTCAGGGTCAGAAGCACTGACCACCGGCTTCCCTTAGGTTCCATTTTAACTGTCATTGATAGATGATGTCAATAAAAATATCTATTCTTTTTCAGATTATTTCCCCTTATAGGTTATTGCAAAATATTGAGTGTAGTTCCCTGTGCTATAGAGTAGTTCCTTGTTGATGATCTATTTTATACATAGCAGTGTGTATGTGTTAATCCCAAACTGTTAATTTATCCCTCCTCCCACCTTTCCACTTTGGTAATAATAAATTATAAGATTTTATACTTCTCAGAAATGGGGGAGCTGAATGAGAGGTATCATTTTCAATGGAAAAGCATTTAAAACAAGATTGAAGATTTAACCAAGATTATTAGATGTACATCCTTGGAAAGAAATCACTTCGCTTCTCTAATATTGACCTGACAAATAAGACAAACCTTTTCACTGAACTTGCTTATAATAAAGTGATGGAAATATCAAATGGAAGTGTTAGAAACATCTTATTTTACCCGAGCCTTATACACTGTTCTATGTTAATTATAGTTTGGCTCACACATCTGTTCATTGAAGTTACAGCGTTCTCAATTTCTGTTACTGATCCTCCAGAGTGGACCCCAACAAGTGTCCCCATGCCCAGTGTCATTGGAGCCAAAAGATTGAGACTGAGTTTGGTTCAGAAGCAAAGGAAACTTTATATTTTGATCAGAGAATGGAGAGGTGAGAGCATGTGCTACCCCGTGGGCTGTGGGCTGGGCTGCTGTGTAGAGATCCTGTCAGATTCAGTGGGAGGGAGGGGGCAGAGCTCTCGAGGGCCCTGTTGGCTGCAGCTCAGGCTCTATATCGCGGAGTCTGCACTGGGCCCCAGGACCTGATGTGTCGACCCAGCCATTCTGTACTAGGAAATCTGGTCTGAAGTGCCGGGTGTGGAACCTCTGTATGCGGGACCCTAGGAGCACATGAAATTAGACAAAGCACAAAGGATAAAAAAGGTTAGACTTTATTTTATTGCCCAGATTCTATTTTTATCTCCCAGGGATTTTTAATGGGCTTTGCCTGGGACAAACCCCTCTTCTGCCTTTTGTCCTCTTCCTCATTCTTGGAGTGCTGAGGGTGCAGACCCTTCTTCTGTAACTGCTGAGTGCTGAGTTAGGAGCCCTTATACCCGTGGGCGAGGGTCAGAACTTCTCCCCAGCAGCCTCTAGGTGACGTTGATTGTCCCCAGGCCTCCAGCCTCCCTGTTCATCTGCCTGAGCATGAGCATTGGAAGTGTTATAGATTCTAATGACCTTTAAGGGTCCGGGAAGGAAATGTGCAGTGACGCTGTGAGGTCCACTTTCACCCCGCCACACATTTGTTCAGACACTTTAGGCTGACCGTTTCTGCCAGCCTAGATGCTCTGACTAGTAGTCTGCACTTTCTTCAATTAGGCCTCTGAATTAACGTAAAAACAGCACCAGGTGTCAGGACCCTGCCTGCTCAACTCCCGGACAGTCCAGGGTCAGTTGTGATGAAGGACCATGATGGCCACTGAGTCAACAGCCTTTTGAAGTAAACAGGAGTCCAGCCGGTCTTACTGGTCACCATCATCACGGTGTCTGTAGGCTTTTCTATGGTGACAGCGTGATATACGGTTCCCCTGCCAAGATTATTACCTCCCCTCTGGGTGCAGTAAGTCCTGCAAGCAGTAGTCTACTCTTTTGTGACACACTCTTGTTGTTTTATGAGAGAAACTCCAGGTCAAGTGATGGTCACATGTGTCGTCATGGTGCCCCGTTGCCCCCGGATATCTCTCTGGATGTTGGAGTAGGAGGGCTTCCTCACTGGAGGTCAGTGTGCCCACGGAGCAAACCCTGCAACTTCAGGGCATGGTTGGGGGTTAGGAACACCACGTGGGGTCCTTTTCCCTTAGGAGGGAGGTGGCCTTTTGGGCTGCTGATTTCCAGGTTTTTAGATACCGCCAGTATGTTGGCCAGATGTTGCAGTGGGCCAAGCCCCTTGGTGACTATAGTTTATCCTACCTGGATGGCATTCTTGCATTGTTCCATTTCAAGTGGTCCCAGGTTTTGCACTAATACTCCAATGGCAATTCACCTTTCACCAGGAATGTAAAGGTCAAAGGGTTTAGCTAAATTAGGGAGTTCCAGGGCAAGGGTCTGAATTGACTGCTCTTTCCATTCTTGAAAGGCCACTTCTGGATTCTATTCAAAAGGATCATCATCTTTTCCTTTCAGTGTTTCATATAGAGGCCCAGCTAGTAGACTGTAGTTAGGGATCCAGAAGCAGCAAACTCTGGCCTCCCCAGGAACCCCTAAGCTGTCTTCTAGTTTTAGAAAGGGGTAAGGCTGTAAATTGTTTCTTCCCTTTCCTGGGATGAGCTTCTCCGACCTTCTGTGAGAATGAAGCCCAGGCAGGTCACCGTAGTCTGTGATATTTGAGCTTTTTCTTGGACAACTTCTATCCTTTATTGGCTTGGTAGTTCAGAGGCCTCCTTAGTAGGGCTGGTGATCAGAATGTCGTCAGCATATTGAAGGAGTGTTTCCTTTTCCAGAGGTAGAACTTTTACGTCTTTAGCTAAGCTTTCCCCAAAGATGGTGTGGGAATTTTTGAACACTTGGGGCAAGACGGCCTGGATGTATTGTTTTAGTTGTATGTTGAGTCCTGCCACTTACAAGCCAAAATTTCTTGTGACTCTGGGACTAATGGCATACAAAAGAAGGCATCATTGAAGACTAATACAGAATACCGTCTCCTGGTGGTTGGTAGAATGACCAGCAGGGTGTAGGAATTAGGAACTACTGGAGGTATATACTCAGTGGCTTCACTGACGATCCTGACATCTTTACCAGGCCCCTGGCAGCCCATGGGGCTCTCGTGGTCAGGCCAATCTCAGGATATGGAGCTCACCTGGGCAGGTACCCCACCTCCACACCAGCCCATGGGGCTCTCATGGTCAGGCCCATCCCAGGATATGGGGTTCCCTGGGCAGGTCCCCTGCAGCCCATGGGGCTCTCGTGGTCAGCTCCCTCCCAGGATACAGAGCTACACTTGCAGGTACTGTGGCAGGGCAGGGCACACAGGAACCGTGCACATTGCCCTCATTGCAGAGCACTCTCAGCTCACCTGTCACTCAGATCTGACACAGAGCACCTCAGAGCAGGACTTGAACTAACAAATAGCAACTCCGACAGGTCTGTGACCCTGGGCATCACTCTGTATGGCCTGCCACCACCTGGTCTTCCAGAGACTTCCACTGCACCCGGGGCACCAGGCCTCTGTCTCCACCCACCACCCACCACCCACCCCTCCTCTCCCTGACTCCTGGGGTCCTCTTATTAGGCCAGGGTTTTCTTGAAGCTGTCTCCCACTCATGGGCCAGATGAAATGATTAGAATACAAGCCAGAGCTGCAGCCCATTGTCTATCCTGACTCTCAAGAGCCCACACCTGTTCCTTGGACCTGGCCGATTCAGCAAGTTCCATTTTCTGCAACTGTGAGACCCTGAGGGGTGATGATTGGCTGACCTGGGCAGCCTGACCATGCCGGCCAGCCCTCCCCAGGTGTGCCTGTTTTGAGATCAATATAAACACCGCTCCAGGCAGCAAGAACCCCTGCAGCTGTGCCTGACGCCATTTTCTCTGCCCTGTCAGCAGTCTCGGGGCTGGGCTGGTGGGAGGGAGTGACAGGTCACGGCGTTGTGGGTGGCCCAGTGTGAGTGGGGCTCTGCTGGACTTTCTGCAGCAGTTGTCAAGATGCCACCTGCTAAAGAAGAGGATGTGTCACCCATACCTGGCGCTGGAATTTCTCCCTGGGCAGACGTGAGGAAGGAAGAAATCAGTGGGGGCCGGGACAGGAGGGGTATCTCAGGCAGGGAAATGGAAAGCTTCCAGAAGAGCACCCAGGGCCAGGACCATCCTGGCTGGCCTGCAGGCACCAAGTTGGCTGGCATGCAATCACTCGTGTGGCTCCATTGCCCTTCCTCTAGGCTTTCAAGTCCTTGAACATATTCAGGTGTTTTATCTGGGAAGGGTGGGAACATTTCAGCAGCAGCTGGCCTGGGGCTCGGACCACGTTTACTCACAGATGCCTCAGCACGGTCCCCCAGCTTTGCAATGAGGACGCTTGTTGCGTGGGGCCTGCTGGCTGTATGGGAGATGATTCCCCACCACTGACCAACTTCAGAATTGTTTACAACTGGAGCAAGTGTCCTGATACGGTTTTCCTCTGTGTAACTTGTGGATTCTGTTTGTTTTTTCTATTTTTCGTTTTTGGTTCAAGGTAGATTTCATTCCTCTTTTTTGCATTTACAAATATAAGCATAGAAATAATTTATTCATATAAATACATGTATGTGGAGGGAAGAATATTTTTTCTGTTTTACTTTTTAATTTTATTTTTTTTAATTTTTAATCTTATTTTTTATACAGCAGGTTCTTATTGGTTATCTATTTTATACATATAAATGTATACATGTCAATCCCAATCTCTCAACTCTTCACACCACCATCCCCCCAACAGCTTTCTGCCCTTGGTGCAGATTTCCTTTACAGGCTTGCTTGGTTGGCCATCAAGGGTGTATGCGTTTTTTCCTGAATATATTCAGGAAAAAATGCATACGCCCTTTTTGGCAAAGTGCATCATTGTCGACATTGTGCCTCATTTCCTATGCTTTAAGTGCAATTCCAGTCTACCCCCTGAAATAGTTTTCCTCAAATGCTGCCCCCCTTTCCAGTCCTCTTCGCAGACTTACTTCAATATATTTTTGGACGATAGCTGTCATTCATAACTCTGCAGGTTTGTGAATTAGAGTGCCCCTGAGCTCCTTTCTTCAACTCGCTTTCTTGTGAGCTGGCCGAAAACCGCAGGAATGCTTCAGGCGCTAATCTGTTTCTGGCAGGGCACGCTGACCCTTTGGTTAATTCCTCTTCCTGGTGGGAAATGGTCGTTACACTTGCCCGTGCAGGCACCTACAGCTAGTCTCTCATTGGTTCTCCCTATTCCTGTTCATCTTGCTCAGAAATTGCAAACTGTGCTGAACAGGATGTTAAAGGCATTGACTCTCCAAGTGGGGAGAGTGTTAGTAAAGCGTCTGGAATGGTGAACCCGAGTACCAGGGCACAAAAACTGAGATGCATTTGAAAACGTTTCGCAATCACATGGTGGAATATACTCTGCGTTTCTCATGCATGTTTTAGCTGAAGGAAGAATCCCTTAAACCTGGAGAGTTGGGACCCATGGAATGGGTACCATGCAGTATGCCTTCAAACGGTCTGCATTTGCTCACCGAGCCTCACCAATGGTATCAGCGCGAAGGGTCCAGCCTTATGTCTCACCCAGCTCTGGGTGTAGATGTGGTAAATCCAGGTTGCATCACAAGCCCTGAATGAATTATTTAAGAATTGCTCTCTATTTCACTGTCCTTGGGTTTTGTTTGTGTAATTCATTTTGATAATGGGATTTATCGGATTTTCTCTGCTGCATTCATGCAGCTGTACACACGCTTCATTCTCTTACGGAGACATATAAATCCATGGGTTTGAAGATTCTTACTAGTCAGGTGTATTCCTAGGCGTTGAATATGGGGTGTTTAGTCCATTTCGTTGAGCAAGGGGTAGGTGTTGACTATTACATATTTGGCTTAAGGAAAGGTATCTTTGCTAATTTCTATCTCTGGTTTTATGCAGCACCGCAACTCACCTTTCCCCTTAAGCAAGCATAAGTTGGTTTTCTAAATTTGAGACCCTGTTCTGTTTTGTAATTCAGTTCATGTGTAGCCAAGTTTACATTCCGTGTAGTAGTGATATCTTATGATGTTTCATTTTCTGTGTGACTTATTTCACTTAGAATCATCGTACCTGAATCCACTCATTATGCCGCGACGGGCCTGATGACATAGATTTCATTGCTGAGTGATATTCCATTGTACGTACGTACCACAACTTCTTTCTCCATTTTTCACATTCTGGGATATTTAACTTGTACCGTAGACGAGGTTCTTGTAAACAGAGCCGTCTGACACTTTGGGGTGGCTGTGTGTTTTTGATTTTAATTTCCCTAAGCTATAGGACCATAAGTGGAAGTGCCGTAGGCTCCGTAGCTTTGTTTTTTCGGTGTTCCGGGAAACACCATACACTTCTCCAGAGTGGCTGTTGGCAATTTACATCCCGCCCATCAGCATAACAAGGCTCCCTGTTCTCCATGGCCTGTGCTGCCTTTCTGGATTTTACACTTTTTTCAGATGGCCCTTTTGACCGGGGGGCAGTGAGACTTCATTGTAGTGCAGATTTCTTTAACATGCTTGCTTGGTTGGCCAAAAAGGGCGTTTGCGTTTTTTCCTGAATATATTCAGGAAAAAACGCATACGCCCTTTTTGGCCAAGAGCATCATTGTCGACGTTCTGCCTCTTTTCCTATGCTTTAAATGCAATTCCCGTCTACCCCCTGAAATCGTTTTCCTGCAATTCTGCCCCACTTACAAGTCGTCTTCACAGCCTTCCTTCAATATATTTTTGGACGATAGCTGTCATTTATAACTCTGCAGGTTTGTGAGTTACAGTGCCCCTGAGCTCATTTCTTCAACTCGCTATCTTGTGAGCTGGCCGCAAACCCACAGGATTGCCTCAGGCCCTAATCTGGTTCCGGCACGGCATGCTGAGCCTTTGGTTAATTCCTCTTCCTGGTGGGAAATGAGCGTTACATTTGCCCGTGCAGACACCTAGAGCTAGTCTCTCATTGGTTCTCCCTATTCCTTTTCATTTTGCGCAGAAATTCCAAACTGTGCCCAACAGGAGGTTAAAGGCACTGACTCTCCAGGTGGGGAGAGTGTTCGTAAAGGGTCTGGAATGGTGAACCCGAGTAAAAGGGGACGAAAACTGAGATGCATTTGAAAACGTTTGCCAGTCACACGGTGCACCATACTGTGGGTTTCCCATGCATGTTTTAGCTGAAGGAAGAATCCCTTAAACTTGGAGAGTTGGGACCCATGGAATGGGTACCATGCTGTATGACTTCAAAGGGTCTGCATTTGCTCATCGAACCTCACCAATGCTATCAGCCCGAAGTGCCCAACCTTATGTCTCACTCAGCTCTGGGTGTAGATGTGGTAAATCCAGGTTGCATCACAAGCCCTGAATGAATTATTTAAGAATTGCTCTCTATTTCACTGTCCTTGGGTTTTGTTTGTGTAATTCATTTTAATAATGGGATTTATCGGATTTTCTCTGCTGCATTCATGCCGCTGTACACACGCTTCATTCTCTTACGGAGACATATAAATCCATGGGTTTGAAGATTCTTACTAGTCAGGTGTATTCCTAGGCGTTGAATATGGGGTGTTTAGTCCATTTCGTTGAGCAAGGGGTAGGTGTTGACTATTACATATTCGGCTTATGGAAAGGTATCTGTGCTAATTTCTATCTCTGGTTTTATGCAGCACCGCAACTCACCTTTCCCCTTAAGCAAGCATAAGTTGGTTTTCTAAATTTGAGACCCTGTTCTGTTTTGTAATTCAGTTCATGTGTAGCCAAGTTTACATTCCGTGTAGTAGTGATATCTTATGATGTTTCATTTTCTGTGTGACTTATTTCACTTAGAATCATCGTACCTGAATCCACTCATTATGCCGCGACGGGCCTGATGACATAGATTTCATTGCTGAGTGATATTCCATTGTACGTACGTACCACAACTTCTTTCTCCATTTTTCACATTCTGGGATATTTAACTTGTACCGTAGACGAGGTTCTTGTAAACAGAGCCGTCCGACACTTTGGGGTGGCTGTGTGTTTTTGATTTTAATTTCCCTAAGCTATAGGACCATAAGTGGAAGTGCCGTAGGCTCCGTAGCTTTGTTTTTTCGGTGTTCCGGGAAACACCATACACTTCTCCAGAGTGGCTGTTGGCAATTTACATCCCGCCCATCAGCATAACAAGGCTCCCTGTTCTCCATGGCCTGTGCTGCCTTTCTGGATTTTACACTTTTTTCAGATGGCCCTTTTGACCGGGGGGCAGTGAGACTTCATTGTAGTGCAGATTTCTTTAACATGCTTGCTTGGTTGGCCAAAAAGGGCGTATGCGTTTTTTCCTGAATATATTCAGGAAAAAACGCATACGCCCTTTTTGGCCAAGAGCATCATTGTCGACGTTCTGCCTCTTTTCCTATGCTTTAAATGCAATTCCCGTCTACCCCCTGAAATCGTTTTCCTGCAATTCTGCCCCACTTACAAGTCGTCTTCGCAGCCTTCCTTCAATATATTTTTGGACGATAGCTGTCATTTATAACTCTGCAGGTTTGTGAGTTACAGTGCCCCTGAGCTCATTTCTTCAACTCGCTATTTGTGAGCTGGCCGCAAACCCACAGGATTGCCTCAGGCCCTAATCTGGTTCCTGCACGGCATGCTGAGCCTTTGGTTAATTCCTCTTCCTGGTGGGAAATGAGCGTTAAATTTGCCCGTGCAGTCACCTAGAGCTAGTCTCTCATTGGTTCTCCCTATTCCTTTTCATTTTGCGCAGAAATTCCAAACTGTGCCCAACAGGAGGTTAAAGGCACTGACTCTCCAGGTGGGGAGAGTGTTCGTAAAGGGTCTGGAATGGTGAACCCGAGTAAAAGGGGACGAAAACTGAGATGCATTTGAAAACGTTTGCCAGTCACACGGTGCACCATACTGTGGGTTTCCCATGCATGTTTTAGCTGAAGGAAGAATCCCTTAAACTTGGAGAGTTGGGACCCATGGAATGGGTACCATGCTGTATGACTTCAAAGGGTCTGCATTTGCTCATCGAACCTCACCAATGCTATCAGCCCGAAGTGCCCAACCTTATGTCTCACTCAGCTCTGGGTGTAGATGTGGTAAATCCAGGTTGCATCACAAGCCCTGAATGAATTATTTAAGAATTGCTCTCTATTTCACTGTCATTGTGTTTTGTTTTTGTAATTCATTTTGATAAAAGGATTTATCGGATTTTCTCTGCTGCCTTCATGCATCTGTACACACGCTTGATTCTCTTATGGAGACATATAAATCCATGGGTTTGAAGACTCTTACTAGTCAGGTGTATTCCTAGGCGTTGAATATGGGGTGTTTAGTCCATTTCGTTGAGCAAGGGGTAGGTCTTGACTATTACATATTTGGCTTATGGAAAGGTATCTGTGCTAATTTCTGTCTCTGGTTTTATGCAGCACCCCAACTCACCTTTCCCCTTAAGCAAGCATAAATTGGTTTTCTAAATTTCAGACCCTGTTCTGTTTTGTAATTCAGTTCATGTGTAGCCAAGTTTACATTCCGTGTAGTAGTGATATCTTATGATGTTTCATTTTCTGTGTGACTTATTTCACTTAGAATCATCGTACCTGAATCCACTCATTATGCCGCGACGGGCCTGATGACATAGATTTCATTGCTGAGTGATATTCCATTGTACGTACGTACCACAACTTCTTTATCCATTTTTCACATTCTGGGATATTTAACTTGTACCGTAGACGAGGTTCTTGTAAACAGAGCCGTCCGACACTTTGGGGTGGCTGTGTGTTTTTGATTTTAATTTCCCTAAGCTATAGGACCATAAGTGGAAGTGCCGTAGGCTCCGTAGCTTTGTTTTTTCGGTGTTCCGGGAAACACCATACACTTCTCCAGAGTGGCTGTTGGCAATTTACATCCCGCCCATCAGCATAACAAGGCTCCCTGTTCTCCATGGCCTGTGCTGCCTTTCTGGATTTTACACTTTTTTCAGATGGCCCTTTTGACCGGGGGGCAGTGAGACTTCATTGTAGTGCAGATTTCTTTAACATGCTTGCTTGGTTGGCCAAAAAGGGCGTATGCGTTTTTTCCTGAATATATTCAGGAAAAAACGCATACGCCCTTTTTGGCCAAGAGCATCATTGTCGACGTTCTGCCTCTTTTCCTATGCTTTAAATGCAATTCCCGTCTACCCCCTGAAATCGTTTTCCTGCAAATCTGTCCCGCTTACAAGTCGTCTTCGCAGCCTTCCTTCAATATATTTTTGGACGATAGCTGTCATTTATAACTCTGCAGGTTTGTGAGTTACAGTGCCCCTGAGCTCCTTTCTTCAACTCGCTATCTTGTGAGCTGGCCGCAAACCCACAGGATTGCTTCAGGCCCTAATCTGGTTCCGGCACGGCATGCTGAGCCTTTGGTTAATTCCTCTTCCTGGTGGGAAATGAGCGTTAAATTTGCCCTTGCAGACACCTAGAGCTAGTCTCTCATTCGTTCTCCCTATTCCTTTTCATCTTGCGCAGAAATTGCAAACTGTGCCCAACAGGAGGTTAAAGGCACTGACTCTCCAAGTGGGGAGAGTGTTCGTAAAGGGTCTGGAATGGTGAACCCGAGTAAAAGGGGACGAAAACTGAGATGCATTTGAAAACGTTTGCCAGTCACACGGTGCACCATACTGTGGGTTTCCCATGCATGTTTTAGCTGAAGGAAGAATCCCTTAAACTTGGAGAGTTGGGACCCATGGAATGGGTACCATGCTGTATGACTTCAAAGGGTCTGCATTTGCTCATCGAACCTCACCAATGCTATCAGCCCGAAGTGCCCAACCTTATGTCTCACTCAGCTGTGTGTGTAGATGTGGTAAATCCAGGTTGCATCACAAGCCCTGAATGAATTATTTAAGAATTGCTCTCTATTTCACTGTCCTTGGGTTTTGTTTGTGTAATTCATTTTGATAATGGGATTTATCGGATTTTCTCTGCTGCATTCATGCCGCTGTACACACGCTTCATTCTCTTACGGAGACATATAAATCCATGGGTTTGAAGATTCTTACTAGTCAGGTGTATTCCTAGGCGTTGAATATGGGGTGTTTAGTCCATTTCGTTGAGCAAGGGGTAGGTCTTGACTATTACATATTTGGCTTATGGAAAGGTATCTGTGCTAATTTCTATCTCTGGTTTTATGCAGCACCCCAACTCACCTTTCCCCTTAAGCAAGCATAAGTTGGTTTTCTAAATTTGAGACCCTGTTCTGTTTTGTAATTCAGTTCATGTGTAGCCAAGTTTACATTCCGTGTATTAGTGATATCTTATGATGTTTCATTTTCTGTGTGACTTATTTCCCTTAGAATCATCGTACCTGAATCCACTCATTATGCCGCGATGGGCCTGATGACATAGATTTCATTGCTGAGTGATATTCCAGTGTACGTACGTACCACAACTTCTTTATCCATTTTTCACATTCTGGGATATTTAACTTGTTCCGTAGACGAGGTTCTTGTAAACAGAGCCGTCCGACACTTTGGGGTGGCTGTGTGTTTTTGATTTTAATTTCCCTAAGCTATAGGACCATAAGTGGAAGTGCCGTAGGCTCCGTAGCTTTGTTTTTTCGGTGTTCCGGGAAACACCATACACTTCTCCAGAGTGGCTGTTGGCAATTTACATCCCGCCCATCAGCATAACAAGGCTCCCTGTTCTCCATGGCCTGTGCTGCCTTTCTGGATTTTACACTTTTTTCAGATGGCCCTTTTGACCGGGGGGCAGTGAGACTTCATTGTAGTGCAGATTTCTTTAACATGCTTGCTTGGTTGGCCAAAAAGAGCGTATGCGTTTTTTCCTGAATATATTCAGGAAAAAACGCATACGCCCTTTTTGGCCAAGAGCATCATTGTCGACGTTCTGCCTCTTTTCCTATGCTTTAAATGCAATTCCCGTCTACCCCCTGAAATCGTTTTCCTGCAAATCTGTCCCGCTTACAAGTCGTCTTCGCAGCCTTCCTTCAATATATTTTTGGACGATAGCTGTCATTTATAACTCTGCAGGTTTGTGAGTTACAGTGCCCCTGAGCTCCTTTCTTCAACTCGCTATCTTGTGAGCTGGCCGCAAACCCACAGGATTGCTTCAGGCCCTAATCTGGTTCCGGCACGGCATGCTGAGCCTTTGGTTAATTCCTCTTCCTGGTGGGAAATGAGCGTTAAATTTGCCCTTGCAGACACCTAGAGCTAGTCTCTCATTGGTTCTCCCTATTCCTTTTCATCTTGCGCAGAAATTGCAAACTGTGCCCAACAGGAGGTTAAAGGCACTGACTCTCCAAGTGGGGAGAGTGTTCGTAAAGGGTCTGGAATGGTGAACCCGAGTAAAAGGGGACGAAAACTGAGATGCATTTGAAAACGTTTGCCAGTCACACGGTGCACCATACTGTGGGTTTCCCATGCATGTTTTAGCTGAAGGAAGAATCCCTTAAACTTGGAGAGTTGGGACCCATGGAATGGGTACCATGCTGTATGACTTCAAAGGGTCTGCATTTGCTCATCGAACCTCACCAATGCTATCAGCCCGAAGTGCCCAACCTTATGTCTCACTCAGCTGTGGGTGTAGATGTGGTAAATCCAGGTTGCATCACAAGCCCTGAATGAATTATTTAAGAATTGCTCTCTATCTCACTGTCCCTGGGTTTTGTTTGTGTAATTCATTTTGATAATGGGATTTATCGGATTTTCTCTGCTGCATTCATGCCGCTGTACACACGCTTCATTCTCTTACGGAGACATATAAATCCATGGGTTTGAAGATTCTTACTAGTCAGGTGTATTCCTAGGCGTTGAATATGTGGTGTTTAGTCCATTTCGTTGAGCAAGGGGTAGGTCTTGACTATTACATATTTGGCTTATGGAAAGGTATCTGTGCTAATTTCTATCTCTGGTTTTATGCAGCACCCCAACTCACCTTTCCCCTTAAGCAAGCATAAGTTGGTTTTCTAAATTTGAGACCCTGTTCTGTTTTGTAATTCAGTTCATGTGTAGCCAAGTTTACATTCCGTGTATTAGTGATATCTTATGATGTTTCATTTTCTGTGTGACTTATTTCCCTTAGAATCATCGTACCTGAATCCACTCATTATGCCACGATGGGCCTGATGACATAGATTTCATTGCTGAGTGATATTCCAGTGTACGTACGTACCACAACTTCTTTATCCATTTTTCACATTCTGGGATATTTAACTTGTACCGTAGACGAGCTTCTTGTAAACAGAGCCGTCCGACACTTTGGGGTGGCTGTGTGTTTTTGATTTTAATTTCCCTAAGCTATAGGACCATAAGTGGAAGTGCCGTAGGCTCCGTTGCTTTGTTTTTTCGGTGTTCCGGGAAACACCATACACTTCTCCAGAGTGGCTGTTGGCAATTTACATCCCGCCCATCAGCATAACAAGGCTCCCTGTTCTCCATGGCCTGTGCTGCCTTTCTGGATTTTACACTTTTTTCAGATGGCCCTTTTGACGGGGGGGCAGTGAGACTTCATTGTAGTGCAGATTTCTTTAACATGCTTGCTTGGTTGGCCAAATAGGGCGTATGCGTTTTTTCCTGAATATATTCAGGAAAAAACGCATACGCCCTTTTTGGCCAAGTGCATCATTGTCGACGTTCTGCCTCTTTTCCTATGCTTTAAATGCAATTCCCGTCTACCCCCTGAAATCGTTTTCCTGCAAATCTGTCCCGCTTACAAGTCGTCTTCGCAGCTTTCCTTCAATATATTTTTGGACGATAGCTGTCATTTATAACTCTGCAGGTTTGTGAGTTACAGTGCCCCTGAGCTCCTTTCTTCAACTCGCTATCTTGTGAGCTGGCCGCAAACCCACAGGATTGCGTCAGGCCCTAATCTGGTTCTGGCACGGCATGCTGAGCCTTTGGTTAATTCCTCTTCCTGGTGGGAAATGAGCGTTAAATTTGCCCGTGCAGAAAACTAGAGCTAGTCTCTCATTGGTTCTCCCTATTCCTTTTCATCTTGCGCAGAAATTGCAAACTGTGCCCCACAGGAGGTTAAAGGCACTGACTCTCCAAGTGGGGAGAGTGTTCGTAAAGGGTCTGGAATGGTGAACCCGAGTAAAAGGGGACGAAAACTGAGATGCATTTGAAAACGTTTGCCAGTCACACGGTGCACCATACTGTGGGTTTCCCATGCATGTTTTAGCTGAAGGAAGAATCCCTTAACCTTGGAGAGTTGGGACCCATGGAATGGGTACCATGCTGTATGACTTCAAAGGGTCTGCATTTGCTCATCGAACCTCACCAATGCTATCAGCCCGAAGTGCCCAACCTTATGTCTCACTCAGCTCTGGGTGTAGATGTGGTAAATCCAGGTTGCATCACAAGCCCTGAATGAATTATTTAAGAATTGCTCTCTATTTCACTGTCCTTGGGTTTTGTTTGTGTAATTCATTTTGATAATGGGATTTATCGGATTTTCTCTGCTGCATTCATGCCGCTGTACACACGCTTCATTCTCTTACGGAGACATATAAATCCATGGGTTTGAAGATTCTTACTAGTCAGGTGTATTCCTAGGCGTTGAATATGGGGTGTTTAGTCCATTTCGTTGAGCAAGGGGTAGGTCTTGACTATTACATATTTGGCTTATGGAAAGGTATCTGTGCTAATTTCTATCTCTGGTTTTATGCAGCACCCCAACTCACCTTTCCCCTTAAGCAAGCATAAGTTGGTTTTCTAAATTTGAGACCCTGTTCTGTTTTGTAATTCAGTTCATGTGTAGCCAAGTTTACATTCCGTGTAGTAGTGATATCTTATGATGTTTCATTTTCTGTGTGACTTATTTCACTTAGAATCATCGTACCTGAATCCACTCATTATGCCGCGACGGGCCTGATGACATAGATTTCATTGCTGAGTGATATTCCATTGTACGTACGTACCACAACTTCTTTATCCATTTTTCACATTCTGGGATATGTAACTTGTACCGTAGACGAGGTTCTTGTAAACAGAGCCGTCCGACACTTTGGGGTGGCTGTGTGTTTTTGATTTTAATTTCCCTAAGCTATAGGACCATAAGTGGAAGTGCCGTAGGCTCCGTAGCTTTGTTTTTTCGGTGTTCCGGGAAACACCATACACTTCTCCAGAGTGGCTGTTGGCAATTTACATCCCGCCCATCAGCATAACAAGGCTCCCTGTTCTCCATGGCCTGTGCTGCCTTTCTGGATTTTACACTTTTTTCAGATGGCCCTTTTGACCGGGGGGCAGTGAGACTTCATTGTAGTGCAGATTTCTTTAACATGCTTGCTTGGTTGGCCAAAAAGGGCGTATGCGTTTTTTCCTGAATATATTCAGGAAAAAACGCATACGCCCTTTTTGGCCAAGAGCATCATTGTCGACGTTCTGCCTCTTTTCCTATGCTTTAAATGCAATTCCCGTCTACCCCCTGAAATCGTTTTCCTGCAAATCTGTCCCACTTACAAGTCGTCTTCGCAGCCTTCCTTCAATATATTTTTGGACGATAGCTGTCATTTATAACTCTGCAGGTTTGTGAGTTACAGTGCCCCTGAGCTCCTTTCTTCAACTCGCTATCTTGTGAGCTGGCCGCAAACCCACAGGATTGCTTCAGGCCCTAATCTGGTTCCGGCACGGCATGCTGAGCCTTTGGTTAATTCCTCTTCCTGGTGGGAAATGAGCGTTAAATTTGCCCGTGCAGACACCTAGAGCTAGTCTCTCATTCGTTCTCCCTATTCCTTTTCATCTTGCGCAGAAATTGCAAACTGTGCCCAACAGGAGGTTAAAGGCACTGACTCTCCAAGTGGGGAGAGTGTTCGTAAAGGGTCTGGAATGGTGAACCCGAGTAAAAGGGGACGAAAACTGAGATGCATTTGAAAACGTTTGCCAGTCACACGGTGCACCATACTGTGGGTTTCCCATGCATGTTTTAGCTGAAGGAAGAATCCCTTAAACTTGGAGAGTTGGGACCCATGGAATGGGTACCATGCTGTATGACTTCAAAGGGTCTGCATTTGCTCATCGAACCTCACCAATGCTATCAGCCCGAAGTGCCCAACCTTATGTCTCACTCAGCTCTGGGTGTAGATGTGGTAAATCCAGGTTGCATCACAAGCCCTGAATGAATTATTTAAGAATTGCTCTCTATCTCACTGTCCCTGGGTTTTGTTTGTGTAATTCATTTTGATAATGGGATTTATCGGATTTTCTCTGCTGCATTCATGCCTCTGTACACACGCTTCATTCTCTTACGGAGACATATAAATCCATGGGTTTGAAGATTCTTACTAGTCAGGTGTATTCCTAGGCGTTGAATATGGGGTGTTTAGTCCATTTCGTTGAGCAAGGGGTAGGTATTGATTATTACATATTTAGCTTATGGAAAGGTATCTGTGCTAATTTCTATCTCTGGTTTTATGCAGCAACCCAACTCACCTTTCCCCTTAAGCAAGCATAAGTTGGTTTTCTAAATTTGAGACCCTGTTCTGTTTTGTAATTCAGTTCATGTGTAGCCAAGTTTACATTCCGTGTAGTAGTGATATCTTATGATGTTTCATTTTCTCTGTGACTTATTTCACTTAGAATATCGTACCTGAATCCACTCATTATGCCGCGACGGGCCTGATGACATAGATTTCATTGCTGAGTGATATTCCATTGTACGTACGTACCACAACTTCTTTATCCATTTTTCACATTCTGGGATATTTAACTTGTACCGTAGACGAGGTTCTTGTAAACAGAGCCGTCCGACACTTTGGGGTGGCTGTGTGTTTTTGATTTTAATTTCCCTAAGCTATAGGACCATAAGTGGAAGTGCCGTAGGCTCCGTAGCTTTGTTTTTTCGGTGTTCCGGGAAACACCATACACTTCTCCAGAGTGGCTGTTGGCAATTTACATCCCGCCCATCAGCATAACAAGGCTCCCTGTTCTCCATGGCCTGTGCTGCCTTTCTGGATTTTACACTTTTTTCAGATGGCCCTTTTGACCGGGGGGCAGTGAGACTTCATTGTATTGCAGATTTCTTTAACATGCTTGCTTGCTTGGCCAAAAAGTGCGTATGCGTTTTTTCCTGAATATATTCAGGAAAAAACGCATACGCCCTTTTTGACCAAGTGCATCATTGTCGACGTTCTGCCTCTTTTCCTATGCTTTAAATGCAATTCCGGTCTACCCCCTGAAATCGTTTTCCTTCAAATCTGTCCCGCTTACAAGTCGTCTTCGCAGCCTTCCTTCAATATATTTTTGGACGATAGCTGTCATTTATAACTCTGCAGGTTTGTGAGTTACAGTGCCCCTGAGCTCCTTTCTTCAACTCGCTATCTTGTGAGCTGGCCGCAAACCCACAGGATTGCTTCAGGCCCTAATCTGGTTCCGGCACGGCATGCTGAGCCTTTGGTTAATTACTCTTCCTGGTGGGAAATGAGCATTAAATTTGCCCTTGCAGACACCTAGAGCTAGTCTCTCATTGGTTCTCCCTATTCCTTTTCATCTTGCGCAGAAATTGCAAACTGTGCCCAACAGGAGGTTAAAGGCACTGACTCTCCAAGTGGGGAGAGTGTTCGTAAAGGGTCTGGAATGGTGAACCCGAGTAAAAGGGGACGAAAACTGAGATGCATTTGAAAACGTTTGCCAGTCACACGGTGCACCATACTGTGGGTTTCCCATGCATGTTTTAGCTGAAGGAAGAATCCCTTAAACTTGGAGAGTTGGGACCCATGGAATGGGTACCATGCTGTATGACTTCAAAGGGTCTGCATTTGCTCATCGAACCTCACCAATGCTATCAGCCCGAAGTGCCCAACCTTATGTCTCACTCAGCTCTGGGTGTAGATGTGGTAAATCCAGGTTGCATCACAAGCCCTGAATGAATTATTTAAGAATTGCTCTCTATTTCACTGTCCTTGGGTTTTGTTTGTGTAATTCATTTTGATAATGGGATTTATCGGATTTTCTCTGCTGCATTCATGCCGCTGTACACACGCTTCATTCTCTTACGGAGACATATAAATCCATGGGTTTGAAGATTCTTACTAGTCAGGTGTATTCCTAGGCGTTGAATATGGGGTGTTTAGTCCATTTCGTTGAGCAAGGGGTAGGTCTTGACTATTACATATTTGGCTTATGGAAAGGTATCTGTGCTAATTTCTATCTCTGGTTTTATGCAGCACCCCAACTCACCTTTCCCATTAAGCAAGCATAAGTTGGTTTTCTAAATTTGAGACCCTGTTCTGTTTTGTAATTCAGTTCATGTGTAGCCAAGTTTACATTCCGTGTATTAGTGATATCTTATGATGTTTCATTTTCTGTGTGACTTATTTCACTTAGAATCATCGTACCTGAATCCACTCATTATGCCGCGACGGGCATGATGACATGGATTTCATTGCTGTGTGATATTCCATTGTACGTACGTACCACAACTTCTTTATCCATTTTTCACATTCTGGGATATTTAACTTGTACCGTAGACGAGGTTCTTGTAAACAGAGCCGCCCGAGGCTTTTGGGTGGCTGTGTGTTTTTGATTTTAATTTTCCTAAGCTATAGGGCAATAAGGGGAATTGCCGTAGGCTCCGTTGCTTTGTTTTTTAGATGTTCCGGGAAACACCATATATTTTTCCAGACTGGCTGTTGGCAACTTACATCCCGCCCATCAGCATAACAAGGCTCGCTGTTCTCCATGGCCTGTGCTGCCTTTCTGGATTTTATACTTTTTTCAGATGGCCCTTTTGACCGGGGGGCAGTGAGACTTCATTGTAGTGCAGATTTCTTTAACATGCTTGCTTGGTTGGCCAAAAAGGGCGTATGCGTTTTTTCCTGAATATATTCAGGAAAAAACGCATACGCCCTTTTTGGCCAAGAGCATCATTGTCGACGTTCTGCCTCTTTTCCTATGCTTTAAATGCAATTCCCGTCTACCCCTGAAATCGTTTTCCTGCAAATCTGTCCCACTTACAAGTCGTCTTCGCCGCCTTCCTTTAATATATTTTTGAACGATAGCTGTCATTTATAACTCTGCAGGTTTGTGAGTTACAGTGCCCCTGAGCTCCTTTCTTCAACTCGCTATCTTTTGAGCTGGCCGCAAACCCACAGGATTGCTTCAGGCCCGAATCTGGTTCCGGCACGGCATGCTGAGCCTTTGGTTAATTCCTCTTCCTGGTGGGAAATGAGCGTTAAATTTACCCGTGCAGACACCTAGAGCTAGTCTCTCATTCGTTCTCCCTATTCCTTTTCATCTTGCGAAGAAATTGCAAACTGTGCCCAACAGGAGGTTAAAGGCACTGACTCTCCAAGTGGGGAGAGTGTTCGTAAAGGGTCTGGAATGGTGAACCCGAGTAAAAGGGGACGAAAACTGAGATGCATTTGAAAACGTTTGCCAGTCACACGGTGCACCATACTGTGGGTTTCCCATGCATGTTTTAGCTGAAGGAAGAATCCCTTAAACTTGGAGAGTTGGGACCCATGGAATGGGTACCATGCTGTATGACTTCAAAGGGTCTGCATTTGCTCATCGAACCTCACCAATGCTATCAGCCCGAAGTGCCCAACCTTATGTCTCACTCAGCTCTGGGTGTAGATGTGGTAAATCTAGGTTGCATCACAAGCCCTGAATGAATTATTTAAGAATTGCTCTCTATTTCACTGTCCTTGGGTTTTGTTTGTGTAATTCATTTTGATAATGGGATTTATCGGATTTTCTCTGCTGCATTCATGCCGCTGTACACACGCTTCATTCTCTTACGGAGACATATAAATCCATGGGTTTGAAGATTCTTACTAGTCAGGTGTATTCCTAGGCGTTGAATATGGGGTGTTTAGTCCATTTCGTTGAGCAAGGGGTAGGTCTTGACTATTACATATTTGGCTTATGGAAAGGTATCTGTGCTAATTTCTATCTCTGGTTTTATGCAGCACCCCAACTCACCTTTCCCCTTAAGCAAGCATAAGTTGGTTTTCTAAATTTGAGACCCTGTTCTGTTTTGTAATTCAGTTCATGTGTAGCCAAGTTTACATTCCGTGTAGTAGTGATATCTTATGATGTTTCATTTTCTGTGTGACATATTTCACTTAGAATATCGTACCTGAATCCACTCATTATGCCGCGACGGGCCTGATGACATAGATTTCATTGCTGAGTGATATTCCATTGTACGTACGTACCACAACTTCTTTATCCATTTTTCACATTCTGGGATATTTAACTTGTACCGTAGACGAGGTTCTTGTAAACAGAGCCGTCCGACACTTTGGGGTGGCTGTGTGTTTTTGATTTTAATTTTCCTAAGCTATAGGACCATAAGTGGAAGTGCCGTAGGCTCCGTAGCTTTGTTTTTTCGGTGTTCCGGGAAACACCATACACTTCTCCAGAGTGGCTGTTGGCAATTTACATCCCGCCCATCAGCATAACAAGGCTCCCTGTTCTCCATGGCCTGTGCTGCCTTTCTGGATTTTACACTTTTTTCAGATGGCCCTTTTGACCGGGGGGCAGTGAGACTTCATTGTAGTGCAGATTTCTTTAAGATGCTTGCTTGGTTGGCCAAAAAGGGCGTATGCGTTTTTTCCTGAATATATTCAGGAAAAAACGCATACGCCCTTTTTGGCCAAGAGCATCATTGTCGACGTTCTGCCTCTTTTCCTATGCTTTAAATGCAATTCCCGTCTACCCCCTGAAATCGTTTTCCTGCAAATCTGTCCCGCTTACAAGTCGTCTTCGCAGCCTTCCTTCAATATATTTTTGGACGATAGCTGTCATTTATAACTCTGCAGGTTTGTGAGTTACAGTGCCCCTGAGCTCCTTTCTTCAACTCGCTATCTTGTGAGCTGGCCGCAAACCCACAGGATTGCTTCAGGCCCTAATCTGGTTCCGGCACGGCATGCTGAGCCTTTGGTTAATTCCTCTTCCTGGTGGGAAATGAGCGTTAAATTTGCCCGTGCAGACACCTAGAGCTAGTCTCTCATTGGTTCTCCCTATTCCTTTTCATCTTGCGCAGAAATTGCAAACTGTGCCCAACAGGAGGTTAAAGGCACTGACTCTCCAAGTGGGGAGAGTGTTCGTAAAGGGTCTGGAATGGTGAACCCGAGTAAAAGGGGACGAAAACTGAGATGCATTTGAAAACGTTTGCCAGTCACACGGTGCACCATACTGTGGGTTTCCCATGCATGTTTTAGCTGAAGGAAGAATCCCTTAAACTTGGAGAGTTGGGACCCATGGAATGGGTACCATGCTGTATGACTTCAAAGGGTCTGCATTTGCTCATCGAACCTCACCAATGCTATCAGCCCGAAGTGCCCAACCTTATGTCTCACTCAGCTCTGGGTGTAGATGTGGTAAATCCAGGTTGCATCACAAGCCCTGAATGAATTATTTAAGAATTGCTCTCTATTTCACTGTCCTTGGGTTTTGTTTGTGTAATTCATTTTGATAATGGGATTTATCGGATTTTCTCTGCTGCATTCATGCCGCTGTACACACGCTTCATTCTCTTACGGAGACATATAAATCCATGGGTTTGAAGATTCTTACTAGTCAGGTGTATTCCTAGGCGTTGAATATGGGGTGTTTAGTCCATTTCGTTGAGCAAGGGGTAGGTCTTGACTATTACATATTTGGCTTATGGAAAGGTATCTGTGCTAATTTCTATCTCTGGTTTTATGCAGCACCCCAACTCACCTTTCCCCTTAAGCAAGCATAAGTTGGTTTTCTAAATTTCAGACCCTGTTCTGTTTTGTAATTCAGTTCATGTGTAGCCAAGTTTACATTCCGTGTAGTAGTGATATCTTATGATGTTTCATTTTCTGTGTGACATATTTCACTTAGAATCATCGTACCTGAATCCACTCATTATGCCGCGACGGGCCTGATGACATAGATTTCATTGCTGAGTGATATTCCATTGTACGTACGTACCACAACTTCTTTATCCATTTTTCACATTCTGGGATATTTAACTTGTACCGTAGACGAGGTTCTTGTAAACAGAGCCGTCCGACACTTTGGGGTGGCTGTGTGTTTTTGATTTTAATTTCCCTAAGCTATAGGACCATAAGTGGAAGTGCCGTAGGCTCCGTAGCTTTGTTTTTTCGGTGTTCCGGGAAACACCATACACTTCTCCAGAGTGGCTGTTGGCAATTTACATCCCACCCATCAGCATAACAAGGCTCCCTGTTCTTCATGGCCTGTGCTGCGTTTCTGGATTTTACACTTTTTTCAGATGGCCCTTTTGACCGGGGGGCAGTGAGACTTCATTGTAGTGCAGATTTCTTTAACATGCTTGCTTGGTTGGCCAAAAAGGGCGTATGCGTTTTTTCCTGAATATATTCAGGAAAAAACGCATACGCCCTTTTTGGCCAAGAGCATCATTGTCGACGTTCTGCCTCTTTTCCTATGCTTTAAATGCAATTCCCGTCTACCCCCTGAAATCGTTTTCCTGCAAATCTGTCCCGCTTACAAGTCGTCTTCGCAGCCTTCCTTCAATATATTTTTGGACGATAGCTGTCATTTATAACTCTGCAGGTTTGTGAGTTACAGTGCCCCTGAGCTCCTTTCTTCAACTCGCTATCTTGTGAGCTGGCCGCAAACCCACATGATTGCTTCAGGCCCTAATCTGGTTCCGGCACGGCATGCTGAGCCTTTGGTTAATTCCTCTTCCTGGTGGGAAATGAGCGTTAAATTTGCCCTTGCAGACAGCTAGAGCTAGTCTCTCATTGGTTCTCCCTATTCCTTTTCATCTTGCGCAGAAATTGCAAACTGTGCCCAACAGGAGGTTAAAGGCACTGACTCTCCAAGTGGGGAGAGTGTTCGTAAAGGGTCTGGAATGGTGAACCCGAGTAAAAGGGGACGAAAACTGAGATGCATTTGAAAACGTTTGCCAGTCACACGGTGCACCATACTGTGGGTTTCCCATGCATGTTTTAGCTGAAGGAAGAATCCCTTAAACTTGGAGAGTTGGGACCCATGGAATGGGTACCATGCTGTATGACTTCAAAGGGTCTGCATTTGCTCATCGAACCTCACCAATGCTATCAGCCCGAAGTGCCCAACCTTATGTCTCACTCAGCTCTGGGTGTAGATGTGGTAAATCCAGGTTGCATCACAAGCCCTGAATGAATTATTTAAGAATTGCTCTCTATTTCACTGTCCTTGGGTTTTGTTTGTGTAATTCATTTTGATAATGGGATTTATAGGATTTTCTCTGGTGCATTCATGCCGCTGTACACACGCTTCATTCTCTTACGGAGACATATAAATCCATGGGTTTGAAGATTCTTACTAGTCAGGTGTATTCCTAGGCGTTGAATATGGGGTGTTTAGTCCATTTCGTTGAGCAAGGGGTAGGTCTTGACTATTACATATTTGGCTTATGGAAAGGTATCTGTGCTAATTTCTATCTCTGGTTTTATGCAGCACCCCAACTCACCTTTCCCCTTAAGCAAGCATAAGTTGGTTTTCTAAATTTGAGACCCTGTTCTGTTTTGTAATTCAGTTCATGTGTAGCCAAGTTTACATTCCGTGTAGTAGTGATATCTTATGATGTTTCATTTTCTGTGTGACATATTTCACTTAGAATCATCGTACCTGAATCCACTCATTATGCCGCGACGGGCCTGATGACATAGATTTCATTGCTGAGTGATATTCCATTGTACGTACGTACCACAACTTCTTTATCCATTTTTCACATTCTGGGATATTTAACTTGTACCGTAGACGAGGTTCTTGTAAACAGAGCCGCCCGAGGCTTTTGGGTGGCTGTGTGTTTTTGATTTTAATTTCCCTAAGCTATAGGACCATAAGTGGAAGTGCCGTAGGCTCCGTAGCTTTGTTTTTTCGGTGTTCCGGGAAACACCATACACTTCTCCAGAGTGGCTGTTGGCAATTTACATCCCGCCCATCAGCATAACAAGGCTCCCTGTTCTTCATGGCCTGTGCTGCGTTTCTGGATTTTACACTTTTTTCAGATGGCCCTTTTGACCGGGGGGCAGTGAGACTTCATTGTAGTGCAGATTTCTTTAACATGCTTGCTTGGTTGGCCAAAAAGGGCGTATGCGTTTTTTCCTGAATATATTCAGGAAAAAACGCATACGCCCTTTTTGGCCAAGAGCATCATTGTCGACGTTCTGCCTCTTTTCCTATGCTTTAAATGCAATTCCCGTCTACCCCCTGAAATCGTTTTCCTGCAAATCTGTCCCGCTTACAAGTCGTCTTCGCAGCCTTCCTTCAATATATTTTTGGACGATAGCTGTCATTTATAACTCTGCAGGTTTGTGAGTTACAGTGCCCCTGAGCTCCTTTCTTCAACTCGCTATCTTGTGAGCTGGCCGCAAACCCACAGGATTGCTTCAGGCCCTAATCTGGTTCCGGCACGGCATGCTGAGCCTTTGGTTAATTCCTCTTCCTGGTGGGAAATGAGCGTTAAATTTGCCCTTGCAGACACCTAGAGCTAGTCTCTCATTCGTTCTCCCTATTCCTTTTCATCTTGCGCAGAAATTGCAAACTGTGCCCAACAGGAGGTTAAAGGCACTGACTCTCCAAGTGGGGAGAGTGTTCGTAAAGGGTCTGGAATGGTGAACCCGAGTAAAAGGGGACGAAAACTGAGATGCATTTGAAAACGTTTGCCAGTCACACGGTGCACCATACTGTGGGTTTCCCATGCATGTTTTAGCTGAAGGAAGAATCCCTTAAACTTGGAGAGTTGGGACCCATGGAATGGGTACCATGCTGTATGACTTCAAAGGGTCTGCATTTGCTCATCGAACCTCACCAATGCTATCAGCCCGAAGTGCCCAACCTTATGTCTCACTCAGCTCTGGGTGTAGATGTGGTAAATCCAGGTTGCATCACAAGCCCTGAATGAATTATTTAAGAATTGCTCTCTATCTCACTGTCCTTGGGTTTTGTTTGTGTAATTCATTTTGATAATGGGATTTATCGGATTTTCTCTGCTGCATTCATGCTGCTGTACACACGCTTCATTCTCTTACGGAGACATATAAATCCATGGGTTTGAAGATTCTTACTAGTCAGGTGTATTCCTAGGCGTTGAATATGGGGTGTTTAGTCCATTTCGTTGAGCAAGGGGTAGGTCTTGACTATTACATATTTGGCTTATGGAAAGGTATCTGTGCTAATTTCTATCTCTGGTTTTATGCAGCACCCCAACTCACCTTTCCCCTTAAGCAAGCATAAGTTGGTTTTCTAAATTTGAGACCCTGTTCTGTTTTGTAATTCAGTTCATGTGTAGCCAAGTTTACATTCCGTGTAGTAGTGATATCTTATGATGTTTCATTGTCTGTGTGACTTATTTCCTTTAGAATCATCGTACCTGAATCCACTCATTATGCCGTGACGGGCCTGATGACATAGATTTCATTGCTGTGTGATATTCCATTGTACGTACGTACCACAACTTCTTTATCCATTTTTCACATTCTGGGATATTTAACTTGTACCGTAGACGAGGTTCTTGTAAACAGAGCCGTCCGACACTTTGGGGTGGCTGTGTGTTTTTGATTTTAATTTCCCTCAGCTATAGGACCATAAGTGGAAGTGCCGTAGGCTCCGTAGCTTTGTTTTTTCGGTGTTCCGGGAAACACCATACACTTCTCCAGAGTGGCTGTTGGCAATTTACATCCCGCCCATCAGCATAACAAGGCTCCCTGTTCTCCATGGCCTGTGCTGCCTTTCTGGATTTTACACTTTTTTCAGATGGCCCTTTTGACCGGGGGGCAGTGAGACTTCATTGTAGTGCAGATTTCTTTAACATGCTTGCTTGGTTGGCCAAAAAGGGCGTATGCGTTTTTTCCTGAATATATTCAGGAAAAAACGCATACGCCCTTTTTGGCCAAGAGCATCATTGTCGACGTTCTGCCTCTTTTCCTATGCTTTAAATGCAATTCCCGTCTACCCCCTGAAATCGTTTTCCTGCAAATCTGTCCCGCTTACAAGTCGTCTTCGCAGCCTTCCTTCAATATATTTTTGGACGATAGCTGTCATTTATAACTCTGCAGGTTTGTGAGTTACAGTGCCCCTGAGCTCCTTTCTTCAACTCGCTATCTTGTGAGCTGGCCGCAAACCCACAGGATTGCTTCAGGCCCTAATCTGGTTCCGGCACGGCATGCTGAGCCTTTGGTTAATTCCTCTTCCTGGTGGGAAATGAGCGTTAAATTTGCCCGTGCAGACACCTAGAGCTAGTCTCTCATTCGTTCTCCCTATTCCTTTTCATCTTGCGCAGAAATTGCAAACTGTGCCCAACGGGAGGTTAAAGGCACTGACTCTCCAAGTGGGGAGAGTGTTCGTAAAGGGTCTGGAATGGTGAACCCGAGTAAAAGGGGACGAAAACTGAGATGCATTTGAAAACGTTTGCCAGTCACACAGTGCACCATACTGTGGGTTTCCCATGCATGTTTTAGCTGAAGGAAGAATCCCTTAAACTTGGAGAGTTGGGACCCATGGAATGGGTACCATGCTGTATGACTTCAAAGGGTCTGCATTTGCTCATCGAACCACACCAATGCTATCAGCCCGAAGTGCCCAACCTTATGTCTCACTCAGCTCTGGGTGTAGATGTGGTAAATCCAGGTTGCATCACAAGCCCTGAATGAATTATTTAAGAATTGCTCTCTATCTCACTGTCCTTGGGTTTTGTTTGTGTAATTCATTTTGATAATGGGATTTATCGGATTTTCTCTGCTGCATTCATGCCGCTGTACACACGCTTCATTCTCTTACGGAGACATATAAATCCATGGGTTTGAAGATTCTTACTAGTCAGGTGTATTCCTAGGCGTTGAATATGGGGTGTTTAGTCCATTTCGTTGAGCAAGGGGTAGGTCTTGACTATTACATATTTGGCTTATGGAAAGGTATCTCTGCTAATTTCTATCTCTGGTTTTATGCAGCACCCCAACTCACCTTTCCCCTTAAGCAAGCATAAGTTGGTTTTCTAAATTTGAGACCCTGTTCTGTTTTGTAATTCAGTTCATGTGTAGCCAAGTTTACATTCCGTGTATTAGTGATATCTTATGATGTTTCATTTTCTGTGTGACTTATTTCCCTTAGAATCATCGTACCTGAATCCACTCATTATGCCGCGACGGGCCTGATGACATAGATTTCATTGCTGTGTGATATTCCATTGTTCGTACGTACCACAACTTCTTTATCCATTTTTCACATTCTGGGATATTTAACTTATACCGTAGACGAGGTTCTTGTAAACAGAGCCGTCCGACACTTTGGGGTGGCTGTGTGTTTTTGATTTTAATTTCCCTAAGCTATAGGACCATAAGTGGAAGTGCCGTAGGCTCCGTAGCTTTGTTTTTTCGGTGTTCCGGGAAACACCATACACTTCTCCAGAGTGGCTGTTGGCAATTTACATCCCGCCCATCAGCATAACAAGGCTCCCTGTTCTCCATGGCCTGTGCTGCCTTTCTGGATTTTACACTTTTTTCAGATGGCCCTTTTGACCGGGGGGCAGTGAGACTTCATTGTAGTGCAGATTTCTTTAACGTGCTTGCTTGGTTGGCCAAAAAGTGCGTATGCGTTTTTTCCTGAATATATTCAGGAAAAAACGCATACGCCCTTTTTGTCCAAGAGCATCATTGTCGATGTTCTGCCTCTTTTCCTATGCTTTAAATGCAATTCCCGTCTACCCCCTGAAATCGTTTTCCTGCAAATCTGTCCCGCTTACAAGTCGTCTTCGCAGCCTTCCTTCAATATATTTTTAGACGATAGCTGTCATTTATAACTCTGCAGGTTTGTGAGTTACAGTGCCCCTGAGCTCCTTTCTTCAACTCGCTATCTTGTGAGCTGGCCGCAAACCCACAGGATTGCCTCAGGCCCTAATCTGGTTCCGGCACGGCATGCTGAGCCTTTGGTTAATTCCTCTTCCTGGTGGGAAATGAGCGTTAAATTTGCCCTTGCAGACACCTAGAGCTAGTCTCTCATTCGTTCTCCCTATTCCTTTTCATCTTGCGCAGAAATTGCAAACTGTGCCCAACAGGAGGTTAAAGGCACTGACTCTCCAAGTGGGGAGAGTGTTCGTAAAGGGTCTGGAATGGTGAACCCGAGTAAAAGGGGACGAAAACTGAGATGCATTTGAAAACGTTTGCCAGTCACACGGTGCACCATACTGTGGGTTTCCCATGCATGTTTTAGCTGAAGGAAGAATCCCTTAAACTTGGAGAGTTGGGACCCATGGAATGGGTACCATGCTGTATGACTTCAAAGGGTCTGCATTTGCTCATCGAACCTCACCAATGCTATCAGCCCGAAGTGCCCAACCTTATGTCTCACTCAGCTCTGGGTGTAGATGTGGTAAATCCAGGTTGCATCACAAGCCCTGAATGAATTATTTAAGAATTGCTCTCTATCTCACTGTCCTTGGGTTTTGTTTGTGTAATTCATTTTGATAATGGGATTTATCGGATTTTCTCTGCTGCATTCATGCCGCTGTACACACGCTTCATTCTCTTACGGAGACATATAAATCCATGGGTTTGAAGATTCTTACTAGTCAGGTGTATTCCTAGGCGTTGAATATGGGGTGTTTAGTCCATTTCGTTGAGCAAGGGGTAGGTCTTGACTATTACATATTTGGCTTATGGAAAGGTATCTGTGCTAATTTCTATCTCTGGTTTTATGCAGCACCCCAACTCACCTTTCCCCTTAAGCAAGCATAAGTTGGTTTTCTAAATTTGAGACCCTGTTCTGTTTTGTAATTCAGTTCATGTGTAGCCAAGTTTACATTCCGTGTAGTAGTGATATCTTATGATGTTTCATTTTCTGTGTGACTTATTTCACTTAGAATCATCGTACCTGAATCCACTCATTATGCCGCGACGGGCCTGATGACATAGATTTCATTGCTGAGTGATATTCCATTGTACGTACGTACCACAACTTCTTTATCCATTTTTCACATTCTGGGATATTTAACATATACCGTAGACGAGGTTCTTGTAAACAGAGCCGTCCGACACTTTGGGGTGGCTGTGTGTTTTTGATTTTAATTTCCCTAAGCTATAGGACCATAAGTGGAAGTGCCGTAGGCTCCGTAGCTTTGTTTTCTCGGTGTTCCGGGAAACACCATACACTTCTCCAGAGTGGCTGTTGGCAATTTACATCCCGCCCATCAGCATAACAAGGCTCCCTGTTCTCCATGGCCTGTGCTGCCTTTCTGGATTTTACACTTTTTTCAGCTGGCCCTTTTGACCGGGGGGCAGTGAGACTTCATTGTAGTGCAGATTACTTTAACATGCTTGCTTGGTTGGCCAAAAAGGGCGTATGCGTTTTTTCCTGAATATATTCAGGAAAAAACGCATACGCCCTTTTTGGCCAAGAGCATCATTGTCGACGTTCTGCCTCTTTTCCTATGCTTTAAATGCAATTCCCGTCTACCCCCTGAAATCGTTTTCCTGCAAATCTGTCCCGCTTACAAGTCGTCTTCGCAGCCTTCCTTTAATATATTTTTGAACGATAGCTGTCATTTATAACTCTGCAGGTTTGTGAGTTACAGTGCCCCTGAGCTCCTTTCTTCAACTCGCTATCCTGTGAGCTGGCCGCAAACCCACAGGATTGCTTCAGGCCCTAATCTGGTTCCGGCACGGCATGCTGAGCCTTTGGTTAATTCCTCTTCCTGGTGGGAAATGAGCGTTAAATTTGCCCTTGCAGACAGCTAGAGCTAGTCTCTCATTGGTTCTCCCTATTCCTTTTCATCTTGCGCAGAAATTGCAAACTGTGCCCAACAGGAGGTTAAAGGCACTGACTCTCCAAGTGGGGAGAGTGTTCGTAAAGGGTCTGGAATGGTGAACCCGAGTAAAAGGGGACGAAAACTGAGATGCATTTGAAAACGTTTGCCAGTCACACGGTGCACCATACTGTGGGTTTCCCATGCATGTTTTAGCTGAAGGAAGAATCCCTTAAACTTGGAGAGTTGGGACCCATGGAATGGGTACCATGCTGTATGACTTCAAAGGGTCTGCATTTGCTCATCGAACCTCACCAATGCTATCAGCCCGAAGTGCCCAACCTTATGTCTCACTCAGCTCTGGGTGTAGATGTGGTAAATCCAGGTTGCATCACAAGCCCTGAATGAATTATTTAAGAATTGCTCTCTATTTCACTGTCCTTGGGTTTTGTTTGTGTAATTCATTTTGATAATGGGATTTATCGGATTTTCTCTGCTGCATTCATGCCGCTGTACACACGCTTCATTCTCTTACGGAGACATATAAATCCATGGGTTTGAAGATTCTTACTAGTCAGGTGTATTCCTAGGCGTTGAATATGGGGTGTTTAGTCCATTTCGTTGAGCAAGGGGTAGGTCTTGACTATTACATATTTGGCTTATGGAAAGGTATCTGTGCTAATTTTTATCTCTGGTTTTATGCAGCACCCCAACTCACCTTTCCCCTTAAGCAAGCATAAGTTGGTTTTCTAAATTTGAGACCCTGTTCTGTTTTGTAATTCAGTTCATGTGTAGCCAAGTTTACATTCCGTGTAGTAGTGATATCTTATGATGTTTCATTTTCTGTGTGACTTATTTCACTTAGAATCATCGTACCCGAATCCACTCATTATGCCGCGACGGGCCGGATGACATAGATTTCATTGCTGAGTGATATTCCATTGTACGTACGTACCACAACTTCTTTATCCATTTTTCACATTCTGGGATATTTAACTTGTACCGTAGACGAGGTTCTTGTAAACAGAGCCGTCCGACACTTTGGGGTGGCTGTGTGTTTTTGATTTTAATTTCCCTAAGCTATAGGACCATAAGTGGAAGTGCCGTAGGCTCCGTAGCTTTGTTTTTTCGGTGTTCCGGGAAACTCCATACACTTCTCCAGAGTGGCTGTTGGCAATTTACATCCCGCCCATCAGCATAACAAGGCTCCCTGTTCTCCATGGCCTGTGCTGCCTTTCTGGATTTTACACTTTTTTCAGATGGCCCTTTTGACCGGGGGGCAGTGAGACTTCATTGTAGTGCAGATTTCTTTAACATGCTTGCTTGGTTGGCCAAAAAGGGCGTATGCGTTTTTTCCTGAATATATTCAGGAAAAAACGCATACGCCCTTTTTGGCCAAGAGCATCATTGTCGACGTTCTGCCTCTTTTCCTATGCTTTAAATGCAATTCCCGTCTACCCCCTGAAATCCTTTTCCTGCAAATCTGTCCCGCTTACAAGTCGTCTTCGCAGCCTTCCTTCAATATATTTTTGGACGATAGCTGTCATTTATAACTCTGCAGGTTTGTGAGTTGCAGTGCCCCTGAGCTCCTTTCTTCAACTCGCTATCTTGTGAGCTGGCCGCAAACCCACAGGATTGCTTCAGGCCCTAATCTGGTTCCGGCACGGCATGCTGAGCCTTTGGTTAATTCCTCTTCCTGGTGGGAAATGAGCGTTAAATTTGCCCTTGCAGACACCTAGAGCTAGTCTCTCATTCGTTCTCCCTATTCCTTTTCATCTTGCGCAGAAATTGCAAACTGTGCCCAACAGGAGGTTAAAGGCACTGACTCTCCAAGTGGGGAGAGTGTTCGTAAAGGGTCTGGAATGGTGAACCCGAGTAAAAGGGGACGAAAACTGAGATGCATTTGAAAACGTTTGCCAGTCACACGGTGCACCATACTGTGGGTTTCCCATGCATGTTTTAGCTGAAGGAAGAATCCCTTAAACTTGGAGAGTTGGGACCCATGGAATGGGTACCATGCTGTATGACTTCAAAGGGTCTGCATTTGCTCATCGAACCTCACCAATGCTATCAGCCCGAAGTGCCCAACCTTATGTCTCACTCAGCTCTGGGTGTAGATGTGGTAAATCCAGGTTGCATCACAAGCCCTGAATGAATTATTTAAGAATTGCTCTCTATTTCACTGTCCTTGGGTTTTGTTTGTGTAATTCATTTTGATAATGGGATTTATCGGATTTTCTCTGCTGCATTCATGCCGCTGTACACACGCTTCATTCTCTTACGGAGACATATAAATCCATGGGTTTGAAGATTCTTACTAGTCAGGTGTATTCCTAGGCGTTGAATATGGGGTGTTTAGTCCATTTCGTTGAGCAAGGGGTAGGTCTTGACTATTACATATTTGGCTTATGGAAAGGTATCTGTGCTAATTTCTATCTCTGGTTTTATGCAGCACCCCAACTCACCTTTCCCCTTAAGCAAGCATAAGTTGGTTTTCTAAATTTGAGACCCTGTTCTGTTTTGTAATTCAGTTCATGTGTAGCCAAGTTTACATTCCGTGTAGTAGTGATATCTTATGATGTTTCATTTTCTGTGTGACTTATTTCCCTTAGAATCATCGTACCTGAATCCACTCATTATGCCGCGACGGGCCTGATGACATAGATTTCATTGCTGAGTGATATTCCATTGTACGTACGTACCACAACTTCTTTATCCATTTTTCACATTCTGGGATATTTAACTTGTACCGTAGACGAGGTTCTTGTAAACAGAGCCGTCCGACACTTTGGGGTGGCTGTGTGTTTTTGATTTTAATTTCCCTAAGCTATAGGACCATAAGTGGAAGTGCCGTAGGCTCCGTAGCTTTGTTTTTTCGGTGTTCCGGGAAACACCATACACTTCTCCAGAGTGGCTGTTGGCAATTTACATCCCGCCCATCAGCATAACAAGGCTCCCTGTTCTCCATGGCCTGTGCTGCCTTTCTGGATTTTACACTTTTTTCAGATGGCCCTTTTGACCGGGGGGCAGTGAGACTTCATTGTAGTGCAGATTTCTTTAACATGCTTGCTTGGTTGGCCAAAAAGGGCGTATGCGTTTTTTCCTGAATATATTCAGGAAAAAACGCATACGCCCTTTTTGGCCAAGAGCATCATTGTCGACGTTCTGCCTCTTTTCCTATGCTTTAAATGCAATTCCCGTCTACCCCCTGAAATCGTTTTCCTGCAAATCTGTCCCGCTTACAAGTCGTCTTCGCAGCCTTCCTTCAATATATTTTTGGACGATAGCTGTCATTTATAACTCTGCAGGTTTGTGAGTTACAGTGCCCCTGAGCTCCTTTCTTCAACTCGCTATCTTGTGAGCTGGCCGCAAACCCACAGGATTGCTTCAGGCCCTAATCTGGTTCCGGCACGGCATGCTGAGCCTTTGGTTAATTCCTCTTCCTGGTGGGAAATGAGCGTTAAATTTGCCCTTGCAGACACCTAGAGCTAGTCTCTCATTGGTTCTCCCTATTCCTTTTCATCTTGCGCAGAAATTGCAAACTGTGCCCAACAGGAGGTTAAAGGCACTGACTCTCCAAGTGGGGAGAGTGTTCGTAAAGGGTCTGGAATGGTGAACCCGAGTAAAAGGGGACGAAAACTGAGATGCATTTGAAAACGTTTGCCAGTCACACGGTGCACCATACTGTGGGTTTCCCATGCATGTTTTAGCTGAAGGAAGAATCCCTTAAACTTGGAGAGTTGGGACCCATGGAATGGGTACCATGCTGTATGACTTCAAAGGGTCTGCATTTGCTCATCGAACCTCACCAATGCTATCAGCCCGAAGTGCCCAACCTTATGTCTCACTCAGCTCTGGGTGTAGATGTGGTAAATCCAGGTTGCATCACAAGCCCTGAATGAATTATTTAAGAATTGCTCTCTATCTCACTGTCCTTGGGTTTTGTTTGTGTAATTCATTTTGATAATGGGATTTATCGGATTTTCTCTGCTGCATTCATGCCGCTGTACACACGCTTCATTCTCTTACGGAGACATATAAATCCATGGGTTTGAAGATTCTTACTAGTCAGGTGTATTCCTAGGCGTTGAATATGGGGTGTTTAATCCATTTCGTTGAGCAAGGGGTAGGTCTTGACTATTACATATTTGGCTTATGGAAAGGTATCTGTGCTAATTTCTATCTCTGGTTTTATGCAGCACCCCAACTCACCTTTCCCATTAAGCAAGCATAAGTTGGTTTTCTAAATTTGAGACCCTGTTCTGTTTTGTAATTCAGTTCATGTGTAGCCAAGTTTACATTCCGTGTAGTAGTGATATCTTATGATGTTTCATTTTCTGTGTGACTTATTTCACTTAGAATCATCGTACCTGAATCCACTCATTATGCCGCGACGGGCCTGATGACATAGATTTCATTGCTGAGTGATATTCCATTGTACGTACGTACCACAACTTCTTTATCCATTTTTCACATTCTGGGATATTTAACTTGTACCGTAGACGAGGTTCTTGTAAACAGAGCCGTCCGACACTTTGGGGTGGCTGTGTGTTTTTGATTTTAATTTCCCTAAGCTATAGGACCATAAGTGGAAGTGCCGTAGGCTCCGTAGCTTTGTTTTTTCGGTGTTCCGGGAAACACCATACACTTCTCCAGAGTGGCTGTTGGCAATTTACATCCCGCCCATCAGCATAACAAGGCTCCCTGTTCTCCATGGCCTGTGCTGCCTTTCTGGATTTTACACTTTTTTCAGATGGCCCTTTTGACCGGGGGGCAGTGAGACTTCATTGTAGTGCAGATTTCTTTAACATGCTTGCTTGGTTGGCCAAAAAGGGCGTATGCGTTTTTTCCTGAATATATTCAGGAAAAAACGCATACGCCCTTTTTGGCCAAGAGCATCATTGTCGACGTTCTGCCTCTTTTCCTATGCTTTAAATGCAATTCCCGTCTACCCCCTGAAATCGTTTTCCTGCAAATCTGTCCCGCTTACAAGTCGTCTTCGCAGCCTTCCTTCAATATATTTTTGGACGATAGCTGTCATTTATAACTCTGCAGGTTTGTGAGTTACAGTGCCCCTGAGCTCCTTTCTTCAACTCGCTATCTTGTGAGCTGGCCGCAAACCCACAGGATTGCTTCAGGCCCTAATCTGGTTCCGGCACGGCATGCTGAGCCTTTGGTTAATTCCTCTTCCTGGTGGGAAATGAGCGTTAAATTTGCCCTTGCAGACACCTAGAGCTAGTCTCTCATTGGTTCTCCCTATTCCTTTTCATCTTGCGCAGAAATTGCAAACTGTGCCCAACAGGAGGTTAAAGGCACTGACTCTCCAAGTGGGGAGAGTGTTCGTAAAGGGTCTGGAATGGTGAACCCGAGTAAAAGGGGACGAAAACTGAGATGCATTTGAAAACGTTTGCCAGTCACACGGTGCACCATACTGTGGGTTTCCCATGCATGTTTTAGCTGAAGGAAGAATCCCTTAAACTTGGAGAGTTGGGACCCATGGAATGGGTACCATGCTGTATGACTTCAAAGGGTCTGCATTTGCTCATCGAACCTCACCAATGCTATCAGCCCGAAGTGCCCAACCTTATGTCTCACTCAGCTCTGGGTGTAGATGTGGTAAATCCAGGTTGCATCACAAGCCCTGAATGAATTATTTAAGAATTGCTCTCTATCTCACTGTCCTTGGGTTTTGTTTGTGTAATTCATTTTGATAATGGGATTTATCGGATTTTCTCTGCTGCATTCATGCCGCTGTACACACGCTTCATTCTCTTACGGAGACATATAAATCCATGGGTTTGAAGATTCTTACTAGTCAGGTGTATTCCTAGGCGTTGAATATGGGGTGTTTAGTCCATTTCGTTGAGCAAGGGGTAGGTCTTGACTATTACATATTTGGCTTATGGAAAGGTATCTGTGCTAATTTCTATCTCTGGTTTTATGCAGCACCCCAACTCACCTTTCCCATTAAGCAAGCATAAGTTGGTTTTCTAAATTTGAGACCCTGTTCTGTTTTGTAATTCAGTTCATGTGTAGCCAAGTTTACATTCCGTGTAGTAGTGATATCTTATGATGTTTCATTTTCTGTGTGACTTATTTCCCTTAGAATCATCGTACCTGAATCCACTCATTATGCCGCGACGGGCCTGATGACATAGATTTCATTGCTGAGTGATATTCCATTGTACGTACGTACCACAACTTCTTTATCCATTTTTCACATTCTGGGATATTTAACTTGTACCGTAGACGTGGTTCTTGTAAACAGAGCCGTCCGACACTTTGGGGTGGCTGTGTGTTTTTGATTTTAATTTCCCTAAGCTATAGGACCATAAGTGGAAGTGCCGTAGGCTCCGTAGCTTTGTTTTTTCGGTGTTCCGGGAAACACCATACACTTCTCCAGAGTGGCTGTTGGCAATTTACATCCCGCCCATCAGCATAACAAGGCTCCCTGTTCTCCATGGCCTGTGCTGCCTTTCTGGATTTTACACTTTTTTCAGATGGCCCTTTTGACCGGGGGGCAGTGAGACTTCATTGTAGTGCAGATTTCTTTAACATGCTTGCTTGGTTGGCCAAAAAGGGCGTATGCGTTTTTTCCTGAATATATTCAGGAAAAAACGCATACGCCCTTTTTGGCCAAGAGCATCATTGTCGACGTTCTGTCTCTTTTCCTATGCTTTAAATGCAATTCCGGTCTACCCCCTGAAATCGTTTTCCTGCAAATCTGTCCCGCTTACAAGTCGTCTTCGCAGCCTTCCTTCAATATATTTTTGGACGATAGCTGTCATTTATAACTCTGCTGGTTTGTGAGTTACAGTGCCCCTGAGCTCCTTTCTTCAACTCGCTATCTTGTGAGCTGGCCGCAAACCCACAGGATTGCTTCAGGCCCTAATCTGGTTCCGGCACGGCATGCTGAGCCTTTGGTTAATTCCTCTTCCTGGTGGGAAATGAGCGGTAAATTTGCCCTTGCAGACACCTAGAGCTAGTCTCTCATTGGTTCTCCCTATTCCTTTTCATCTTGCGCAGAAATTGCAAACTGTGCCCAACAGGAGGTTAAAGGCACTGACTCTCCAAGTGGGGAGAGTGTTCGTAAAGGGTCTGGAATGGTGAACCCGAGTAAAAGGGGACGAAAACTGAGATGCATTTGAAAACGTTTGCCAGTCACACGGTGCACCATACTGTGGGTTTCCCATGCATGTTTTAGCTGAAGGAAGAATCCCTTAAACTTGGAGAGTTGGGACCCATGGAATGGGTACCATGCTGTATGACTTCAAAGGGTCTGCATTTGCTCATCGAACCTCACCAATGCTATCAGCCCGAAGTGCCCAACCTTATGTCTCACTCAGCTCTGGGTGTAGATGTGGTAAATCCAGGTTGCATCACAAGCCCTGAATGAATTATTTAAGAATTGCTCTCTATCTCACTGTCCTTGGGTTTTGTTTGTGTAATTCATTTTGATAATGGGATTTATCGGATTTTCTCTGCTGCATTCATGCCGCTGTACACACGCTTCATTCTCTTATGGAGACATATAAATCCATGGGTTTGAAGATTCTTACTAGTCAGGTGTATTCCTAGGCGTTGAATATGGGGTGTTTAATCCATTTCGTTGAGCAAGGGGTAGGTCTTGACTATTACATATTTGGCTTATGGAAAAGTATCTGTGCTAATTTCTATCTCTGGTTTTATGCAGCACCCCAACTCACCTTTCCCATTAAGCAAGCATAAGTTGGTTTTCTAAATTTGAGACCCTGTTCTGTTTTGTAATTCAGTTCATGTGTAGCCAAGTTTACATTCCGTGTATTAGTGATATCTTATGATGTTTCATTTTCTGTGTGACTTATTTCCCTTAGAATCATCGTACCTGAATCCACTCATTATGCCGCGACGGGCCTGATGACATAGATTTCATTGCTGAGTGATATTCCATTGTACGTACGTACCACAACTTCTTTATCCATTTTTCACATTCTGGGATATTTAACTTGTACCGTAGACGAGGTTCTTGTAAACAGAGCCGTCCGACACTTTGGGGTGGCTGTGTGTTTTTGATTTTAATTTCCCTAAGCTATAGGACCATAAGTGGAAGTGCCGTAGGCTCTGTAGCTTTGTTTTTTCGGTGTTCCGGGAAACACCATACACTTCTCCAGAGTGGCTGTTGGCAATTTACATCCCGCCCATCAGCATAACAAGGCTCCCTGTTCTCCATGGCCTGTGCTGCCTTTCTGGATTTTACACTTTTTTCAGATGGCCCTTTTGACCGGGGGGCAGTGAGACTTCATTGTAGTGCAGATTTCTTTAACATGCTTGCTTGGTTGGCCAAAAAGGGCGTATGCGTTTTTTCCTGAATATATTCAGGAAAAAACGCATACGCCCTTTTTGGCCAAGAGCATCATTGTCGACGTTCTGCCTCTTTTCCTATGCTTTAAATGCAATTCCCGTCTACCCCCTGAAATCGTTTTCCTGCAAATCTGTCCCGCTTACAAGTCGTCTTCGCAGCCTTCCTTCAATATATTTTTGGACGATAGCTGTCATTTATAACTCTGCAGGTTTGTGAGTTACAGTGCCCCTGAGCTCCTTTCTTCAACTCGCTATCTTGTGAGGTGGCCGCAAACCCACAGGATTGCCTCAGGCCCTAATCTGGTTCCGGCACGGCATGCTGAGCCTTTGGTTAATTCCTCTTCCTGGTGGGAAATGAGCGTTAAATTTGCCCGTGCAGACACCTACAGCTAGTCTCTCATTCGTTCTCCCTATTCCTTTTCATCTTGCGCAGAAATTGCAAACTGTGCCCAACAGGAGGTTAAAGGCACTGACTCTCCAAGTGGGGAGAGTGTTCGTAAAGGGTCTGGAATGGTGAACCCGAGTAAAAGGGGACGAAAACTGAGATGCATTTGAAAACGTTTGCCAGTCACACGGTGCACCATACTGTGGGTTTCCCATGCATGTTTTAGCTGAAGGAAGAATCCCTTAAACTTGGAGAGTTGGGACCCATGGAATGGGTACCATGCTGTATGACTTCAAAGGGTCTGCATTTGCTCATCGAACCTCACCAATGCTATCAGCCCGAAGTGCCCAACCTTATGTCTCACTCAGCTCTGGGTGTAGATGTGGTAAATCCAGGTTGCATCACAAGCCCTGAATGAATTATTTAAGAATTGCTCTCTATTTCACTGTCCTTGGGTTTTGTTTGTGTAATTCATTTTGATAATGGGATTTATCGGATTTTCTCTGCTGCATTCATGCCGCTGTACACACGCTTCATTCTCTTACGGAGACATATAAATCCATGGGTTTGAAGATTCTTACTAGTCAGGTGTATACCTAGGCGTTGAATATGGGGTGTTTAGCCCATTTCGTTGAGCAAGGGGTAGGTCTTGACTATTACATATTTGGCTTATGGAAAGGTATCTGTGCTAATTTCTATCTCTGGTTTTATGCAGCACCCCAACTCACCTTTCCCCTTAAGCAAGCATAAGTTGGTTTTCTAAATTTGAGACCCTGTTCTGTTTTGTAATTCAGTTCATGTGTAGCCAAGTTTACATTCCGTGTAGTAGTGATATCTTATGATGTTTCATTTTCTGTGTGACTTATTTCACTTAGAATCATCGTACCTGAATCCACTCATTATGCCGCGACGGGCCTGATGACATAGATTTCATTGCTGAGTGATATTCCAGTGTACGTACGTACCACAACTTCTTTATCCATTTTTCACATTCTGGGATATTTAACTTGTACCGTAGACGAGGTTCTTGTAAACAGAGCCGTCCGACACTTTGGGGTGGCTGTGTGTTTTTGATTTTAATTTCCCTAAGCTATAGGACCATAAGTGGAAGTGCCGTAGGCTCCGTAGCTTTGTTTTTTCGGTGTTCCGGGAAACACCATACACTTCTCCAGAGTGGCTGTTGGCAATTTACATCCCGCCCATCAGCATAACAAGGCTCCCTGTTCTCCATGGCCTGTGCTGCCTTTCTGGATTTTACACTTTTTTCAGATGGCCCTTTTGACCGGGGGGCAGTGAGACTTCATTGTAGTGCAGATTTCTTTAACATGCTTGCTTGGTTGGCCAAAAAGGGCGTATGCGTTTTTTCCTGAATATATTCAGGAAAAAACGCATACGCCCTTTTTGGCCAAGAGCATCATTGTCGACGTTCTGCCTCTTTTCCTATGCTTTAAATGCAATTCCCGTCTACCCCCTGAAATCGTTTTCCTGCAAATCTGTCCCGCTTACAAGTCGTCTTCGCAGCCTTCCTTCAATATATTTTTGGACGATAGCTGTCATTTATAACTCTGCAGGTTTGTGAGTTACAGTGCCCCTGAGCTCCTTTCTTCAACTCGCTATCTTGTGAGCTGGCCGCAAACCCACAGGATTGCCTCAGGCCCTAATCTGGTTCCGGCACGGCATGCTGAGCCTTTGGTTAATTCCTCTTCCTGGTGGGAAATGAGCGTTAAATTTGCCCGTGCAGACACCTACAGCTAGTCTCTCATTCGTTCTCCCTATTCCTTTTCATCTTGCGCAGAAATTGCAAACTGTGCCCAACAGGAGGTTAAAGGCACTGACTCTCCAAGTGGGGAGAGTGTTCGTAAAGGGTCTGGAATGGTGAACCCGAGTAAAAGGGGACGAAAACTGAGATGCATTTGAAAACGTTTGCCAGTCACACGGTGCACCATACTGTGGGTTTCCCATGCATGTTTTAGCTGAAGGAAGAATCCCTTAAACTTGGAGAGTTGGGACCCATGGAATGGGTACCATGCTGTATGACTTCAAAGGGTCTGCATTTGCTCATCGAACCTCACCAATGCTATCAGCCCGAAGTGCCCAACCTTATGTCTCACTCAGCTCTGGGTGTAGATGTGGTAAATCCAGGTTGCATCACAAGCCCTGAATGAATTATTTAAGAATTGCTCTCTATCTCACTGTCCTTGGGTTTTGTTTGTGTAATTCATTTTGATAATGGGATTTATAGGATTTTCTCTGCTGCATTCATGCCGCTGTACACACGCTTCATTCTCTTACGGAGACATATAAATCCATGGGTTTGAAGATTCTTACTAGTCAGGTGTATACCTAGGCGTTGAATATGGGGTGTTTAGTCCATTTCGTTGAGCAAGGGGTAGGTCTTGACTATTACATATTTGGCTTATGGAAAGGTATCTGTGCTAATTTCTATCTCTGGTTTTATGCAGCACCCCAACTCACCTTTCCCCTTAAGCAAGCATAAGTTGGTTTTCTAAATTTGAGACCCTGTTCTGTTTTGTAATTCAGTTCATGTGTAGCCAAGTTTACATTCCGTGTATTAGTGATATCTTATGATGTTTCATTTTCTGTGTGACTTATTTCACTTAGAATCATCGTACCTGAATCCACTCATTATGCCGCGACGGGCCTGATGACATAGATTTCATTGCTGAGTGATATTCCATTGTACGTACGTACCACAACTTCTTTATCCATTTTTCACATTCTGGGATATTTAACTTGTACCGTAGACGAGGTTCTTGTAAACAGAGCCGTCCGACACTTTGGGGTGGCTGTGTGTTTTTGATTTTAATTTCGCTAAGCTATAGGACCATAAGTGGAAGTGCCGTAGGCTCCGTAGCTTTGTTTTTTCGGTGTTCCGGGAAACACCATACACTTCTCCAGAGTGGCTGTTGGCAATTTACATCCCGCCCATCAGCATAACAAGGCTCCCTGTTCTCCATGGCCTGTGCTGCCTTTCTGGATTTTACACTTTTTTCAGCTGGCCCTTTTGACCGGGGGGCAGTGAGACTTCATTGTAGTGCAGATTACTTTAACATGCTTGCTTGGTTGGCCAAAAAGGGCGTATGCATTTTTTCCTGAATATATTCAGGAAAAAACGCATACGCCCTTTTTGGCCAAGAGCATCATTGTCGACGTTCTGCCTCTTTTCCTATGCTTTAAATGCAATTCCCGTCTACCCCCTGAAATCGTTTTCCTGCAAATCTGTCCCGCTTACAAGTCGTCTTCGCAGCCTTCCTTTAATATATTTTTGAACGATAGCTGTCATTTATAACTCTGCAGGTTTGTGAGTTACAGTGCCCCTGAGCTCCTTTCTTCAACTCGCTATCTTGTGAGCTGGCCGCAAACCCACAGGATTGCTTCAGGCCCTAATCTGGTTCCGGCACGGCATGCTGAGCCTTTGGTTAATTCCTCTTCCTGGTGGGAAATGAGCGTTAAATTCGCCCGTGCAGACACCTAGAGCTAGTCTCTCATTGGTTCTCCCTATTCCTTTTCATCTTGCGCAGAAATTGCAAACTGTGCCCAACAGGAGGTTAAAGGCACTGACTCTCCAAGTGGGGAGAGTGTTCGTAAAGGGTCTGGAATGGTGAACCCGAGTAAAAGGGGACGAAAACTGAGATGCATTTGAAAACGTTTGCCAGTCACACAGTGCACCATACTGTGGGTTTCCCATGCATGTTTTAGCTGAAGGAAGAATCCCTTAAACTTGGAGAGTTGGGACCCATGGAATGGGTACCAGGCTGTATGACTTCAAAGGGTCTGCATTTGCTCATCGAACCTCACCAATGCTATCAGCCCGAAGTGCCCAACCTTATGTCTCACTCAGCTCTGGGTGTAGATGTGGTAAATCCAGGTTGCATCACAAGCCCTGAATGAATTATTTAAGAATTGCTCTCTATTTCACTGTCCTTGGGTTTTGTTTGTGTAATTCATTTTGATAATGGGATTTATCGGATTTTCTCTGCTGCATTCATGCCGCTGTACACACGCTTCATTCTCTTATGGAGACATATAAATCCATGGGTTTGAAGATTCTTACTAGTCAGGTGTATTCCTAGGCGTTGAATATGGGGTGTTTAGTCCATTTCGTTGAGCAAGGGGTAGGTCTTGACTATTACATATTTGGCTTATGGAAAGGTATCTGTGCTAATTTCTATCTCTGGTTTTATGCAGCACCCCAACTCACCTTTCCCCTTAAGCAAGCATAAGTTGGTTTTCTAAATTTGAGACCCTGTTCTGTTTTGTAATTCAGTTCAGTGTAGCCAAGTTTACATTCCGTGTAGTAGTGATATCTTATGATGTTTCATTTTCTGTGTGACTTATTTCACTTAGAATCATCGTACCTGAATCCACTCATTATGCCGCGACGGGCCTGATGACATAGATTTCATTGCTGAGTGATATTCCAGTGTACGTACGTACCACAACTTCTTTATCCATTTTTCACATTCTGGGATATTTAACTTGTACCGTAGACGAGGTTCTTGTAAACAGAGCCGTCCGACACTTTGGGGTGGCTGTGTGTTTTTGATTTTAATTTCCCTAAGCTATAGGACCATAAGTGGAAGTGCCGTAGGCTCCGTAGCTTTGTTTTTTCGGTGTTCCGGGAAACACCATACACTTCTCCAGAGTGGCTGTTGGCAATTTACATCCCGCCCATCAGCATAACAAGGCTCCCTGTTCTCCATGGCCTGTGCTGCCTTTCTGGATTTTACACTTTTTTCAGATGGCCCTTTTGACCGGGGGGCAGTGAGACTTCATTGTAGTGCAGATTTCTTTAACATGCTTGCTTGGTTGGCCAAAAAGGGCGTATGCGTTTTTTCCTGAATATATTCAGGAAAAAACGCATACGCCCTTTTTGGCCAAGAGCATCATTGTCGACGTTCTGCCTCTTTTCCTATGCTTTAAATGCAATTCCCGTCTACCCCCTGAAATCGTTTTCCTGCAAATCTGTCCCGCTTACAAGTCGTCTTCGCAGCCTTCCTTCAATATATTTTTGGACGATAGCTGTCATTTATAACTCTGCAGGTTTGTGAGTTACAGTGCCCCTGAGCTCCTTTCTTCAACTCGCTATCTTGTGAGCTGGCCGCAAACCCACAGGATTGCTTCAGGCCCTAATCTGGTTCCGGCACGGCATGCTGAGCCTTTGGTTAATTCCTCTTCCTGGTGGGAAATGAGCGGTAAATTTGCCCTTGCAGACACCTAGAGCTAGTCTCTCATTGGTTCTCCCTATTCCTTTTCATCTTGCGCAGAAATTGCAAACTGTGCCCAACAGGAGGTTAAAGGCACTGACTCTCCAAGTGGGGAGAGTGTTCGTAAAGGGTCTGGAATGGTGAACCCGAGTAAAAGGGGACGAAAACTGAGATGCATTTGAAAACGTTTGCCAGTCACACGGTGCACCATACTGTGGGTTTCCCATGCATGTTTTAGCTGAAGGAAGAATCCCTTAAACTTGGAGAGTTGGGACCCATGGAATGGGTACCATGCTGTATGACTTCAAAGGGTCTGCATTTGCTCATCGAACCTCACCAATGCTATCAGCCCGAAGTGCCCAACCTTATGTCTCACTCAGCTCTGGGTGTAGATGTGGTAAATCCAGGTTGCATCACAAGCCCTGAATGAATTATTTAAGAATTGCTCTCTATCTCACTGTCCTTGGGTTTTGTTTGTGTAATTCATTTTGATAATGGGATTTATCGGATTTTCTCTGCTGCATTCATGCCGCTGTACACACGCTTCATTCTCTTACGGAGACATATAAATCCATGGGTTTGAAGATTCTTACTAGTCAGGTGTATTCCTAGGCGTTGAATATGGGGTGTTTAATCCATTTCGTTGAGCAAGGGGTAGGTCTTGACTATTACATATTTGGCTTATGGAAAGGTATCTGTGCTAATTTCTATCTCTGGTTTTATGCAGCACCCCAACTCACCTTTCCCCTTAAGCAAGCATAAGTTGGTTTTCTAAATTTGAGACCCTGTTCTGTTTTGTAATTCAGTTCATGTGTAGCCAAGTTTACATTCCGTGTAGTAGTGATATCTTATGATGTTTCATTTTCTGTGTGACTTATTTCCCTTAGAATCATCGTACCTGAATCCACTCATTATGCCGCGACGGGCCTGATGACATAGATTTCATTGCTGAGTGATATTCCAGTGTACGTACGTACCACAACTTCTTTATCCATTTTTCACATTCTGGGATATTTAACTTGTACCGTAGACGAGGTTCTTGTAAACAGAGCCGTCCGACACTTTGGGGTGGCTGTGTGTTTTTGATTTTAATTTCCCTAAGCTATAGGACCATAAGTGGAAGTGCCGTAGGCTCCGTAGCTTTGTTTTTTCGGTGTTCCGGGAAACACCATACACTTCTCCAGAGTGGCTGTTGGCAATTTACATCCCGCCCATCAGCATAACAAGGCTCCCTGTTCTCCATGGCCTGTGCTGCCTTTCTGGATTTTACACTTTTTTCAGATGGCCCTTTTGACCGGGGGGCAGTGAGACTTCATTGTAGTGCAGATTTCTTTAACGTGCTTGCTTGGTTGGCCAAAAAGGGCGTATGCGTTTTTTCCTGAATATATTCAGGAAAAAACGCATACGCCCTTTTTGGCCAAGAGCATCATTGTCGACGTTCTGCCTCTTTTCCTATGCTTTAAATGCAATTCCCGTCTACCCCCTGAAATCGTTTTCCTGCAAATCTGTCCCGCTTACAAGTCGTCTTCGCAGACTTCCTTCAATATATTTTTGGACGATAGCTGTCATTTATAACTCTGCAGGTTTGAGTTACAGTGCCCCTGAGCTCCTTTCTTCAACTCGCTATCTTGTGTGCTGGCCGCAAACCCACAGGATTGCCTCAGGCCCTAATCTGGTTCCGGCACGGCATGCTGAGCCTTTGGTTAATTCCTCTTCCTGGTGGGAAATGAGCGTTAAATTTGCCCGTGCAGACACCTAGAGCTAGTCTCTCATTCGTTCTCCCTATTCCTTTTCATCTTGCGCAGAAATTGCAAACTGTGCCCAACAGGAGGTTAAAGGCACTGACTCTCCAAGTGGGGAGAGTGTTCGTAAAGGGTCTGGAATGGTGAACCCGAGTAAAAGGGGACGAAAACTGAGATGCATTTGAAAACGTTTGCCAGTCACACGGTGCACCATACTGTGGGTTTCCCATGCATGTTTTAGCTGAAGGAAGAATCCCTTAAACTTGGAGAGTTGGGACCCATGGAATGGGTACCATGCTGTATGACTTCAAAGGGTCTGCATTTGCTCATCAAACCTCACCAATGCTATCAGCCCGAAGTGCCCAACCTTATGTCTCACTCAGCTCTGGGTGTAGATGTGGTAAATCCAGGTTGCATCACAAGCCCTGAATGAATTATTTAAGAATTGCTCTCTATCTCACTGTCCTTGGGTTTTGTTTGTGTAATTCATTTTGATAATGGGATTTATCGGATTTTCTCTGCTGCATTCATGCCGCTGTACACACGCTTCATTCTCTTACGGAGACATATAAATCCATGGGTTTGAAGATTCTTACTAGTCAGGTGTATTCCTAGGCGTTGAATATGGGGTGTTTAGTCCATTTCGTTGAGCAAGGGGTAGGTCTTGACTATTACATATTTGGCTTATGGAAAGGTATCTGTGCTAATTTCTATCTCTGGTTTTATGCAGCACCCCAACTCACCTTTCCCCTTAAGCAAGCATAAGTTGGTTTTCTAAATTTGAGACCCTGTTCTGTTTTGTAATTCAGTTCATGTGTAGCCAAGTTTACATTCCGTGTAGTAGTGATATCTTATGATGTTTCATTTTCTGTGTGACTTATTTCCCTTAGAATCATCGTACCTGAATCCACTCATTATGCCGCGACGGGCCTGATGACATAGATTTCATTGCTGAGTGATATTCCATTGTACGTACGTACCACAACTTCTTTATCCATTTTTCACATTCTGGGATATTTAACTTGTACCGTAGACGAGGTTCTTGTAAACAGAGCCGTCCGACACTTTGGGGTGGCTGTGTGTTTTTGATTTTAATTTCCCTAAGCTATAGGACCATAAGTGGAAGTGCCGTAGGCTCCGTAGCTTTGTTTTTTCGGTGTTCCGGGAAACTCCATACACTTCTCCAGAGTGGCTGTTGGCAATTTACATCCCGCCCATCAGCATAACAAGGCTCCCTGTTCTCCATGGCCTGTGCTGCCTTTCTGGATTTTACACTTTTTTCAGATGGCCCTTTTGACCGGGGGGCAGTGAGACTTCATTGTAGTGCAGATTTCTTTAACATGCTTGCTTGGTTGGCCAAAAAGGGCGTATGCGTTTTTTCCTGAATATATTCAGGAAAAAACGCATACGCCCTTTTTGGCCAAGAGCATCATTGTCGACGTTCTGCCTCTTTTCCTATGCTTTAAATGCAATTCCCGTCTACCCCCTGAAATCGTTTTCCTGCAAATCTGTCCCGCTTACAAGTCGTCTTCGCAGCCTTCCTTCAATATATTTTTGGACGATAGCTGTCATTTATAACTCTGCAGGTTTGTGAGTTACAGTGCCCCTGAGCTCCTTTCTTCAACTCGCTATCTTGTGAGCTGGCCGCAAACCCACAGGATTGCTTCAGGCCCTAATCTGGTTCCGGCACGGCATGCTGAGCCTTTGGTTAATTCCTCTTCCTGGTGGGAAATGAGCGGTAAATTTGCCCTTGCAGACACCTAGAGCTAGTCTCTCATTGGTTCTCCCTATTCCTTTTCATCTTGCGCAGAAATTGCAAACTGTGCCCAACAGGAGGTTAAAGGCACTGACTCTCCAAGTGGGGAGAGTGTTCGTAAAGGGTCTGGAATGGTGAACCCGAGTAAAAGGGGACGAAAACTGAGATGCATTTGAAAACGTTTGCCAGTCACACGGTGCACCATACTGTGGGTTTCCCATGCATGTTTTAGCTGAAGGAAGAATCCCTTAAACTTGGAGAGTTGGGACCCATGGAATGGGTACCATGCTGTATGACTTCAAAGGGTCTGCATTTGCTCATCGAACCTCACCAATGCTATCAGCCCGAAGTGCCCAACCTTATGTCTCACTCAGCTCTGGGTGTAGATGTGGTAAATCCAGGTTGCATCACAAGCCCTGAATGAATTATTTAAGAATTGCTCTCTATCTCACTGTCCTTGGGTTTTGTTTGTGTAATTCATTTTGATAATGGGATTTATCGGATTTTCTCTGCTGCATTCATGCCGCTGTACACACGCTTCATTCTCTTACGGAGACATATAAATCCATGGGTTTGAAGATTCTTACTAGTCAGGTGTATTCCTAGGCGTTGAATATGGCGTGTTTAATCCATTTCGTTGAGCAAGGGGTAGGTCTTGACTATTACATATTTGGCTTATGGAAAGGTATCTGTGCTAATTTCTATCTCTGGTTTTATGCAGCACCCCAACTCACCTTTCCCATTAAGCAAGCATAAGTTGGTTTTCTAAATTTGAGACCCTGTTCTGTTTTGTAATTCAGTTCATGTGTAGCCAAGTTTACATTCCGTGTAGTAGTGATATCTTATGATGTTTCATTTTCTGTGTGACTTATTTCCCTTAGAATCATCGTACCTGAATCCACTCATTATGCCGCGACGGGCCTGATGACATAGATTTCATTGCTGAGTGATATTCCATTGTACGTACGTACCACAACTTCTTTATCCATTTTTCACATTCTGGGATATTTAACTTGTACCGTAGACGTGGTTCTTGTAAACAGAGCCGTCCGACACTTTGGGGTGGCTGTGTGTTTTTGATTTTAATTTCCCTAAGCTATAGGACCATAAGTGGAAGTGCCGTAGGCTCCGTAGCTTTGTTTTTTCGGTGTTCCGGGAAACACCATACACTTCTCCAGAGTGGCTGTTGGCAATTTACATCCCGCCCATCAGCATAACAAGGCTCCCTGTTCTCCATGGCCTGTGCTGCCTTTCTGGATTTTACACTTTTTTCAGATGGCCCTTTTGACCGGGGGGCAGTGAGACTTCATTGTAGTGCAGATTTCTTTAACATGCTTGCTTGGTTGGCCAAAAAGGGCGTATGCGTTTTTTCCTGAATATATTCAGGAAAAAACGCATACGCCCTTTTTGGCCAAGAGCATCATTGTCGACGTTCTGTCTCTTTTCCTATGCTTTAAATGCAATTCCGGTCTACCCCCTGAAATCGTTTTCCTGCAAATCTGTCCCGCTTACAAGTCGTCTTCGCAGCCTTCCTTCAATATATTTTTGGACGATAGCTGTCATTTATAACTCTGCAGGTTTGTGAGTTACAGTGCCCCTGAGCTCCTTTCTTCAACTCGCTATCTTGTGAGCTGGCCGCAAACCCACAGGATTGCTTCAGGCCCTAATCTGGTTCCGGCACGGCATGCTGAGCCTTTGGTTAATTCCTCTTCCTGGTGGGAAATGAGCGGTAAATTTGCCCTTGCAGACACCTAGAGCTAGTCTCTCATTGGTTCTCCCTATTCCTTTTCATCTTGCGCAGAAATTGCAAACTGTGCCCAACAGGAGGATAAAGGCACTGACTCTCCAAGTGGGGAGAGTGTTCGTAAAGGGTCTGGAATGGTGAACCCGAGTAAAAGGGGACGAAAACTGAGATGCATTTGAAAACGTTTGCCAGTCACACGGTGCACCATACTGTGGGTTTCCCATGCATGTTTTAGCTGAAGGAAGAATCCCTTAAACTTGGAGAGTTGGGACCCATGGAATGGGTACCATGCTGTATGACTTCAAAGGGTCTGCATTTGCTCATCGAACCTCACCAATGCTATCAGCCCGAAGTGCCCAACCTTATGTCTCACTCAGCTCTGGGTGTAGATGTGGTAAATCCAGGTTGCATCACAAGCCCTGAATGAATTATTTAAGAATTGCTCTCTATCTCACTGTCCTTGGGTTTTGTTTGTGTAATTCATTTTGATAATGGGATTTATCGGATTTTCTCTGCTGCATTCATGCCGCTGTACACACGCTTCATTCTCTTATGGAGACATATAAATCCATGGGTTTGAAGATTCTTACTAGTCAGGTGTATTCCTAGGCGTTGAATATGGGGTGTTTAATCCATTTCGTTGAGCAAGGGGTAGGTCTTGACTATTACATATTTGGCTTATGGAAAAGTATCTGTGCTAATTTCTATCTCTGGTTTTATGCAGCACCCCAACTCACCTTTCCCATTAAGCAAGCATAAGTTGGTTTTCTAAATTTGAGACCCTGTTCTGTTTTGTAATTCAGTTCATGTGTAGCCAAGTTTACATTCCGTGTAGTAGTGATATCTTATGATGTTTCATTTTCTGTGTGACTTATTTCCCTTAGAATCATCGTACCTGAATCCACTCATTATGCCGCGACGGGCCTGATGACATAGATTTCATTGCTGAGTGATATTCCATTGTACGTACGTACCACAACTTCTTTATCCATTTTTCACATTCTGGGATATTTAACTTGTACCGTAGACGAGGTTCTTGTAAACAGAGCCGTCCGACACTTTGGGGTGGCTGTGTGTTTTTGATTTTAATTTCCCTAAGCTATAGGACCATAAGTGGAAGTGCCGTAGGCTCTGTAGCTTTGTTTTTTCGGTGTTCCGGGAAACACCATACACTTCTCCAGAGTGGCTGTTGGCAATTTACATCCCGCCCATCAGCATAACAAGGCTCCCTGTTCTCCATGGCCTGTGCTGCCTTTCTGGATTTTACACTTTTTTCAGATGGCCCTTTTGACCGGGGGGCAGTGAGACTTCATTGTAGTGCAGATTTCTTTAACATGCTTGCTTGGTTGGCCAAAAAGGGCGTATGCGTTTTTTCCTGAATATATTCAGGAAAAAACGCATACGCCCTTTTTGGCCAAGAGCATCATTGTCGACGTTCTGCCTCTTTTCCTATGCTTTAAATGCAATTCCCGTCTACCCCCTGAAATCGTTTTCCTGCAAATCTGTCCCGCTTACAAGTCGTCTTCGCAGCCTTCCTTCAATATATTTTTGGACGATAGCTGTCATTTATAACTCTGCAGGTTTGTGAGTTACAGTGCCCCTGAGCTCCTTTCTTCAACTCGCTATCTTGTGAGCTGGCCGCAAACCCACAGGATTGCCTCAGGCCCTAATCTGGTTCCGGCACGGCATGCTGAGCCTTTGGTTAATTCCTCTTCCTGGTGGGAAATGAGCGTTAAATTTGCCCGTGCAGACACCTACAGCTAGTCTCTCATTCGTTCTCCCTATTCCTTTTCATCTTGCGCAGAAATTGCAAACTGTGCCCAACAGGAGGTTAAAGGCACTGACTCTCCAAGTGGGGAGAGTGTTCGTAAAGGGTCTGGAATGGTGAACCCGAGTAAAAGGGGACGAAAACTGAGATGCATTTGAAAACGTTTGCCAGTCACACGGTGCACCATACTGTGGGTTTCCCATGCATGTTTTAGCTGAAGGAAGAATCCCTTAAACTTGGAGAGTTGGGACCCATGGAATGGGTACCATGCTGTATGACTTCAAAGGGTCTGCATTTGCTCATCGAACCTCACCAATGCTATCAGCCCGAAGTGCCCAACCTTATGTCTCACTCAGCTCTGGGTGTAGATGTGGTAAATCCAGGTTGCATCACAAGCCCTGAATGAATTATTTAAGAATTGCTCTCTATTTCACTGTCCTTGGGTTTTGTTTGTGTAATTCATTTTGATAATGGGATTTATCGGATTTTCTCTGCTGCATTCATGCCGCTGTACACACGCTTCATTCTCTTACGGAGACATATAAATCCATGGGTTTGAAGATTCTTACTAGTCAGGTGTATACCTAGGCGTTGAATATGGGGTGTTTAGCCCATTTCGTTGAGCAAGGGGTAGGTCTTGACTATTACATATTTGGCTTATGGAAAGGTATCTGTGCTAATTTCTATCTCTGGTTTTATGCAGCACCCCAACTCACCTTTCCCCTTAAGCAAGCATAAGTTGGTTTTCTAAATTTGAGACCCTGTTCTGTTTTGTAATTCAGTTCATGTGTAGCCAAGTTTACATTCCGTGTAGTAGTGATATCTTATGATGTTTCATTTTCTGTGTGACTTATTTCACTTAGAATCATCGTACCTGAATCCACTCATTATGCCGCGACGGGCCTGATGACATAGATTTCATTGCTGAGTGATATTCCATTGTACGTACGTACCACAACTTCTTTATCCATTTTTCACATTCTGGGATATTTAACTTGTACCGTAGACGAGGTTCTTGTAAACAGAGCCGTCCGACACTTTGGGGTGGCTGTGTGTTTTTGATTTTAATTTCCCTAAGCTATAGGACCATAAGTGGAAGTGCCGTAGGCTCCGTAGCTTTGTTTTTTCGGTGTTCCGGGAAACACCATACACTTCTCCAGAGTGGCTGTTGGCAATTTACATCCCGCCCATCAGCATAACAAGGCTCCCTGTTCTCCATGGCCTGTGCTGCCTTTCTGGATTTTACACTTTTTTCAGATGGCCCTTTTGACCGGGGGGCAGTGAGACTTCATTGTAGTGCAGATTTCTTTAACATGCTTGCTTGGTTGGCCAAAAAGGGCGTATGCGTTTTTTCCTGAATATATTCAGGAAAAAACGCATACGCCCTTTTTGGCCAAGAGCATCATTGTCGACGTTCTGCCTCTTTTCCTATGCTTTAAATGCAATTCCCGTCTACCCCCTGAAATCGTTTTCCTGCAAATCTGTCCCGCTTACAAGTCGTCTTCGCAGCCTTCCTTCAATATATTTTTGGACGATAGCTGTCATTTATAACTCTGCAGGTTTGTGAGTTACAGTGCCCCTGAGCTCCTTTCTTCAACTCGCTATCTTGTGAGCTGGCCGCAAACCCACAGGATTGCCTCAGGCCCTAATCTGGTTCCGGCACGGCATGCTGAGCCTTTGGTTAATTCCTCTTCCTGGTGGGAAATGAGCGTTAAATTTGCCCGTGCAGACACCTAGAGCTAGTCTCTCATTCGTTCTCCCTATTCCTTTTCATCTTGCGCAGAAATTGCAAACTGTGCCCAACAGGAGGTTAAAGGCACTGACTCTCCAAGTGGGGAGAGTGTTCGTAAAGGGTCTGGAATGGTGAACCCGAGTCAAAGGGGACGAAAACTGAGATGCATTTGAAAACGTTTGCCAGTCACACGGTGCACCATACTGTGGGTTTCCCATGCATGTTTTAGCTGAAGGAAGAATCCCTTAAACTTGGAGAGTTGGGACCCATGGAATGGGTACCATGCTGTATGACTTCAAAGGGTCTGCATTTGCTCATCGAACCTCACCAATGCTATCAGCCCGAAGTGCCCAACCTTATGTCTCACTCAGCTCTGGGTGTAGATGTGGTAAATCCAGGTTGCATCACAAGCCCTGAATGAATTATTTAAGAATTGCTCTCTATCTCACTGTCCTTGGGTTTTGTTTGTGTAATTCATTTTGATAATGGGATTTATAGGATTTTCTCTGCTGCATTCATGCCGCTGTACACACGCTTCATTCTCTTACGGAGACATATAAATCCATGGGTTTGAAGATTCTTACTAGTCAGGTGTATACCTAGGCGTTGAATATGGGGTGTTTAGTCCATTTCGTTGAGCAAGGGGTAGGTCTTGACTATTACATATTTGGCTTATGGAAAGGTATCTGTGCTAATTTCTATCTCTGGTTTTATGCAGCACCCCAACTCACCTTTCCCCTTAAGCAAGCATAAGTTGGTTTTCTAAATTTGAGACCCTGTTCTGTTTTGTAATTCAGTTCATGTGTAGCCAAGTTTACATTCCGTGTAGTAGTGATATCTTATGATGTTTCATTTTCTGTGTGACTTATTTCACTTAGAATCATCGTACCTGAATCCACTCATTATGCCGCGACGGGCCTGATGACATAGATTTCATTGCTGAGTGATATTCCATTGTACGTACGTACCACAACTTCTTTATCCATTTTTCACATTCTGGGATATTTAACTTGTACCGTAGACGAGGTTCTTGTAAACAGAGCCGTCCGACACTTTGGGGTGGCTGTGTGTTTTTGATTTTAATTTCCCTAAGCTATAGGACCATAAGTGGAAGTGCCGTAGGCTCCGTAGCTTTGTTTTTTCGGTGTTCCGGGAAACACCATACACTTCTCCAGAGTGGCTGTTGGCAATTTACATCCCGCCCATCAGCATAACAAGGCTCCCTGTTCTCCATGGCCTGTGCTGCCTTTCTGGATTTTACACTTTTTTCAGCTGGCCCTTTTGACCGGGGGGCAGTGAGACTTCATTGTAGTGCAGATTACTTTAACATGCTTGCTTGGTTGGCCAAAAAGGGCGTATGCGTTTTTTCCTGAATATATTCAGGAAAAAACGCATACGCCCTTTTTGGCCAAGAGCATCATTGTCGACGTTCTGCCTCTTTTCCTATGCTTTAAATGCAATTCCCGTCTACCCCCTGAAATCGTTTTCCTGCAAATCTGTCCCGCTTACAAGTCGTCTTCGCAGCCTTCCTTCAATATATTTTTGGACGATAGCTGTCATTTATAACTCTGCAGGTTTGTGAGTTACAGTGCCCCTGAGCTCCTTTCTTCAACTCGCTATCTTGTGAGCTGGCCGCAAACCCACAGGATTGCTTCAGGCCCTAATCTGGTTCCGGCACGGCATGCTGAGCCTTTGGTTAATTCCTCTTCCTGGTGGGAAATGAGCGTTAAATTTGCCCTTGCAGACACCTAGAGCTAGTCTCTCATTGGTTCTCCCTATTCCTTTTCATCTTGCGCAGAAATTGCAAACTGTGCCCAACAGGAGGTTAAAGGCACTGACTCTCCAAGTGGGGAGAGTGTTCGTAAAGGGTCTGGAATGGTGAACCCGAGTAAAAGGGGACGAAAACTGAGATGCATTTGAAAACGTTTGCCAGTCACACGGTGCACCATACTGTGGGTTTCCCATGCATGTTTTAGCTGAAGGAAGAATCCCTTAAACTTGGAGAGTTGGGACCCATGGAATGGGTACCATGCTGTATGACTTCAAAGGGTCTGCATTTGCTCATCGAACCTCACCAATGCTATCAGCCCGAAGTGCCCAACCTTATGTCTCACTCAGCTCTGGGTGTAGATGTGGTAAATCCAGGTTGCATCACAAGCCCTGAATGAATTATTTAAGAATTGCTCTCTATCTCACTGTCCTTGGGTTTTGTTTGTGTAATTCATTTTGATAATGGGATTTATCGGATTTTCTCTGCTGCATTCATGCCGCTGTACAGACGCTTCATTCTCTTACGGAGACATATAAATCCATGGGTTTGAAGATTCTTACTAGTCAGGTGTATTCCTAGGCGTTGAATATGGGGTGTTTAATCCATTTCGTTGAGCAAGGGGTAGGTCTTGACTATTACATATTTGGCTTATGGAAAGGTATCTGTGCTAATTTCTATCTCTGGTTTTATGCAGCACCCCAACTCACCTTTCCCCTTAAGCAAGCATAAGTTGGTTTTCTAAATTTGAGACCCTGTTCTGTTTTGTAATTCAGTTCATGTGTAGCCAAGTTTACATTCCGTGTAGTAGTGATATCTTATGATGTTTCATTTTCTGTGTGACTTATTTCCCTTAGAATCATCGTACCTGAATCCACTCATTATGCCGCGACGGGCCTGATGACATAGATTTCATTGCTGAGTGATATTCCATTGTACGTACGTACCACAACTTCTTTATCCATTTTTCACATTCTGGGATATTTAACTTGTACCGTAGACGAGGTTCTTGTAAACAGAGCCGTCCGACACTTTGGGGTGGCTGTGTGTTTTTGATTTTAATTTCCCTAAGCTATAGGACCATAAGTGGAAGTGCCGTAGGCTCCGTAGCTTTGTTTTTTCGGTGTTCCGGGAAACACCATACACTTCTCCAGAGTGGCTGTTGGCAATTTACATCCCGCCCATCAGCATAACAAGGCTCCCTGTTCTCCATGGCCTGTGCTGCCTTTCTGGATTTTACACTTTTTTCAGATGGCCCTTTTGACCGGGGGGCAGTGAGACTTCATTGTAGTGCAGATTTCTTTAACATGCTTGCTTGGTTGGCCAAAAAGGGCGTATGCGTTTTTTCCTGAATATATTCAGGAAAAAACGCATACGCCCTTTTTGGCCAAGAGCATCATTGTCGACGTTCTGCCTCTTTTCCTATGCTTTAAATGCAATTCCCGTCTACCCCCTGAAATCGTTTTCCTGCAAATCTGTCCCGCTTACAAGTCGTCTTCGCAGACTTCCTTCAATATATTTTTGGACGATAGCTGTCATTTATAACTCTGCAGGTTTGAGTTACAGTGCCCCTGAGCTCCTTTCTTCAACTCGCTATCTTGTGTGCTGGCCGCAAACCCACAGGATTGCCTCAGGCCCTAATCTGGTTCCGGCACGGCATGCTGAGCCTTTGGTTAATTCCTCTTCCTGGTGGGAAATGAGCGTTAAATTTGCCCGTGCAGACACCTAGAGCTAGTCTCTCATTCGTTCTCCCTATTCCTTTTCATCTTGCGCAGAAATTGCAAACTGTGCCCAACAGGAGGTTAAAGGCACTGACTCTCCAAGTGGGGAGAGTGTTCGTAAAGGGTCTGGAATGGTGAACCCGAGTCAAAGGGGACGAAAACTGAGATGCATTTGAAAACGTTTGCCAGTCACACGGTGCACCATACTGTGGGTTTCCCATGCATGTTTTAGCTGAAGGAAGAATCCCTTAAACTTGGAGAGTTGGGACCCATGGAATGGGTACCATGCTGTATGACTTCAAAGGGTCTGCATTTGCTCATCGAACCTCACCAATGCTATCAGCCCGAAGTGCCCAACCTTATGTCTCACTCAGCTCTGGGTGTAGATGTGGTAAATCCAGGTTGCATCACAAGCCCTGAATGAATTATTTAAGAATTGCTCTCTATCTCACTGTCCTTGGGTTTTGTTTGTGTAATTCATTTTGATAATGGGATTTATCGGATTTTCTCTGCTGCATTCATGCCGCTGTACACACGCTTCATTCTCTTACGGAGACATATAAATCCATGGGTTTGAAGATTCTTACTAGTCAGGTGTATTCCTAGGCGTTGAATATGGGGTGTTTAGTCCATTTCGTTGAGCAAGGGGTAGGTCTTGACTATTACATATTTGGCTTATGGAAAGGTATCTGTGCTAATTTCTATCTCTGGTTTTATGCAGCACCCCAACTCACCTTTCCCCTTAAGCAAGCATAAGTTGGTTTTCTAAATTTGAGACCCTGTTCTGTTTTGTAATTCAGTTCATGTGTAGCCAAGTTTACATTCCGTGTAGTAGTGATATCTTATGATGTTTCATTTTCTGTGTGACTTATTTCCCTTAGAATCATCGTACCTGAATCCACTCATTATGCCGCGACGGGCCTGATGACATAGATTTCATTGCTGAGTGATATTCCATTGTACGTACGTACCACAACTTCTTTATCCATTTTTCACATTCTGGGATATTTAACTTGTACCGTAGACGAGGTTCTTGTAAACAGAGCCGTCCGACACTTTGGGGTGGCTGTGTGTTTTTGATTTTAATTTCCCTAAGCTATAGGACCATAAGTGGAAGTGCCGTAGGCTCCGTAGCTTTGTTTTTTCGGTGTTCCGGGAAACACCATACACTTCTCCAGAGTGGCTGTTGGCAATTTACATCCCGCCCATCAGCATAACAAGGCTCCCTGTTCTCCATGGCCTGTGCTGCCTTTCTGGATTTTACACTTTTTTCAGATGGCCCTTTTGACCGGGGGGCAGTGAGACTTCATTGTAGTGCAGATTTCTTTAACATGCTTGCTTGGTTGGCCAAAAAGGGCGTATGCGTTTTTTCCTGAATATATTCAGGAAAAAACGCATACGCCCTTTTTGGCCAAGAGCATCATTGTCGACGTTCTGCCTCTTTTCCTATGCTTTAAATGCAATTCCCGTCTACCCCCTGAAATCGTTTTCCTGCAAATCTGTCCCGCTTACAAGTCGTCTTCGCAGCCTTCCTTCAATATATTTTTGGACGATAGCTGTCATTTATAACTCTGCAGGTTTGTGAGTTACAGTGCCCCTGAGCTCCTTTCTTCAACTCGCTATCTTGTGAGCTGGCCGCAAACCCACAGGATTGCTTCAGGCCCTAATCTGGTTCCGGCACGGCATGCTGAGCCTTTGGTTAATTCCTCTTCCTGGTGGGAAATGAGCGTTAAATTTGCCCTTGCAGACACCTAGAGCTAGTCTCTCATTGGTTCTCCCTATTCCTTTTCATCTTGCGCAGAAATTGCAAACTGTGCCCAACAGGAGGTTAAAGGCACTGACTCTCCAAGTGGGGAGAGTGTTCGTAAAGGGTCTGGAATGGTGAACCCGAGTAAAAGGGGACGAAAACTGAGATGCATTTGAAAACGTTTGCCAGTCACACGGTGCACCATACTGTGGGTTTCCCATGCATGTTTTAGCTGAAGGAAGAATCCCTTAAACTTGGAGAGTTGGGACCCATGGAATGGGTACCATGCTGTATGACTTCAAAGGGTCTGCATTTGCTCATCGAACCTCACCAATGCTATCAGCCCGAAGTGCCCAACCTTATGTCTCACTCAGCTCTGGGTGTAGATGTGGTAAATCCAGGTTGCATCACAAGCCCTGAATGAATTATTTAAGAATTGCTCTCTATCTCACTGTCCTTGGGTTTTGTTTGTGTAATTCATTTTGATAATGGGATTTATCGGATTTTCTCTGCTGCATTCATGCCGCTGTACACACGCTTCATTCTCTTACGGAGACATATAAATCCATGGGTTTGAAGATTCTTACTAGTCAGGTGTATTCCTAGGCGTTGAATATGGGGTGTTTAATCCATTTCGTTGAGCAAGGGGTAGGTCTTGACTATTACATATTTGGCTTATGGAAAGGTATCTGTGCTAATTTCTATCTCTGGTTTTATGCAGCACCCCAACTCACCTTTCCCATTAAGCAAGCATAAGTTGGTTTTCTAAATTTGAGACCCTGTTCTGTTTTGTAATTCAGTTCATGTGTAGCCAAGTTTACATTCCGTGTAGTAGTGATATCTTATGATGTTTCATTTTCTGTGTGACTTATTTCACTTAGAATCATCGTACCTGAATCCACTCATTATGCCGCGACGGGCCTGATGACATAGATTTCATTGCTGAGTGATATTCCATTGTACGTACGTACCACAACTTCTTTATCCATTTTTCACATTCTGGGATATTTAACTTGTACCGTAGACGAGGTTCTTGTAAACAGAGCCGTCCGACACTTTGGGGTGGCTGTGTGTTTTTGATTTTAATTTCCCTAAGCTATAGGACCATAAGTGGAAGTGCCGTAGGCTCCGTAGCTTTGTTTTTTCGGTGTTCCGGGAAACACCATACACTTCTCCAGAGTGGCTGTTGGCAATTTACATCCCGCCCATCAGCATAACAAGGCTCCCTGTTCTCCATGGCCTGTGCTGCCTTTCTGGATTTTACACTTTTTTCAGCTGGCCCTTTTGACCGGGGGGCAGTGAGACTTCATTGTAGTGCAGATTACTTTAACATGCTTGCTTGGTTGTCCAAAAAGGGCGTATGCATTTTTTCCTGAATATATTCAGGAAAAAACGCATACGCCCTTTTTGGCCAAGAGCATCATTGTCGACGTTCTGCCTCTTTTCCTATGCTTTAAATGCAATTCCCGTCTACCCCCTGAAATCGTTTTCCTGCAAATCTGTCCCGCTTACAAGTCGTCTTCGCAGCCTTCCTTTAATATATTTTTGAACGATAGCTGTCATTTATAACTCTGCAGGTTTGTGAGTTACAGTGCCCCTGAGCTCCTTTCTTCAACTCGCTATCTTGTGAGCTGGCCGCAAACCCACAGGATTGCTTCAGGCCCTAATCTGGTTCCGGCACGGCATGCTGAGCCTTTGGTTAATTCCTCTTCCTGGTGGGAAATGAGCGTTAAATTCGCCCGTGCAGACACCTAGAGCTAGTCTCTCATTCGTTCTCCCTATTCCTTTTCATCTTGCGCAGAAATTGCAAACTGTGCCCAACAGGAGGTTAAAGGCACTGACTCTCCAAGTGGGGAGAGTGTTCGTAAAGGGTCTGGAATGGTGAACCCGAGTAAAAGGGGACGAAAACTGAGATGCATTTGAAAACGTTTGCCAGTCACACGGTGCACCATACTGTGGGTTTCCCATGCATGTTTTAGCTGAAGGAAGAATCCCTTAAACTTGGAGAGTTGGGACCCATGGAATGGGTTCCAGGCTGTATGACTTCAAAGGGTCTGCATTTGCTCATCGAACCTCACCAATGCTATCAGCCCGAAGTGCCCAACCTTATGTCTCACTCAGCTCTGGGTGTAGATGTGGTAAATCCAGGTTGCATCACAAGCCCTGAATGAATTATTTAAGAATTGCTCTCTATTTCACTGTCCTTGGGTTTTGTTTGTGTAATTCATTTTGATAATGGGATTTATCGGATTTTCTCTGCTGCATTCATGCCGCTGTACACACGCTTCATTCTCTTACGGAGACATATAAATCCATGGGTTTGAAGATTCTTACTAGTCAGGTGTATTCCTAGGCGTTGAATATGGGGTGTTTAGTCCATTTCGTTGAGCAAGGGGTAGGTCTTGACTATTACATATTTGGCTTATGGAAAGGTATCTGTGCTAATTTTTATCTCTGGTTTTATGCAGCACCCCAACTCAGCTTTCCCCTTAAGCAAGCATAAGTTGGTTTTCTAAATTTGAGACCCTGTTCTGTTTTGTAATTCAGTTCATGTGTAGCCAAGTTTACATTCCGTGTAGTAGTGATATCTTATGATGTTTCATTTTCTGTGTGACTTATTTCACTTAGAATCATCGTACCCGAATCCACTCATTATGCCGCGACGGGCCGGATGACATAGATTTCATTGCTGAGTGATATTCCATTATACGTACGTACCACAACTTCTTTATCCATTTTTCACATTCTGGGATATTTAACTTGTACCGTAGACGAGGTTCTTGTAAACAGAGCCGTCCGACACTTTGGGGTGGCTGTGTGTTTTTGATTTTAATTTCCCTAAGCTATAGGACCATAAGTGGAAGTGCCGTAGGCTCCGTAGCTTTGTTTTTTCGGTGTTCCGGGAAACTCCATACATTTCTCCAGAGTGGCTGTTGGCAATTTACATCCCGCCCATCAGCATAACAAGGCTCCCTGTTCTCCATGGCCTGTGCTGCCTTTCTGGATTTTACACTTTTTTCAGATGGCCCTTTTGACCGGGGGGCAGTGAGACTTCATTGTAGTGCAGATTTCTTTAACATGCTTGCTTGGTTGGCCAAAAAGGGCGTATGCGTTTTTTCCTGAATATATTCAGGAAAAAACGCATACGCCCTTTTTGGCCAAGAGCATCATTGTCGACGTTCTGCCTCTTTTCCTATGCTTTAAATGCAACTCCCGTCTACCCCCTGAAATCGTTTTCCTGCAAATCTGTCCCGCTTACAAGTCATCTTCGCAGCCTTCCTTTAATATATTTTTGAACGATAGCTGTCATTTATAACTCTGCAGGTTTGTGAGTTACAGTGCCCCTGAGCTCCTTTCTTCAACTCGCTATCTTGTGAGCTGGCCGCAAACCCACAGGATTGCTTCAGGCCCTAATCTGGTTCCGGCACGGCATGCTGAGCCTTTGGTTAATTCCTCTTCCTGGTGGGAAATGAGCGTTAAATTTGCCCGTGCAGACACCTAGAGCTAGTCTCTCATTCGTTCTCCCTATTCCTTTTCATCTTGCGCAGAAATTGCAAACTGTGCCCAACAGGAGGTTAAAGGCACTGACTCTCCAAGTGGGGAGAGTGTTCGTAAAGGTCTGGAATGGTGAACCCGAGTAAAAGGGGACGAAAACTGAGATGCATTTGAAAACGTTTGCCAGTCACACGGTGCACCATACTGTGGGTTTCCCATGCATGTTTTAGCTGAAGGAAGAATCCCTTAAACTTGGAGAGTTGGGACCCATGGAATGGGTACCATGCTGTATGACTTCAAAGGGTCTGCATTTGCTCATCGAACCTCACCAATGCTATCAGCCCGAAGTGCCCAACCTTATGTCTCACTCAGCTCTGGGTGTAGATGTGGTAAATCCAGGTTGCATCACAAGCCCTGAATGAATTATTTAAGAATTGCTCTCTATTTCACTGTCCTTGGGTTTTGTTTGTGTAATTCATTTTGATAATGGGATTTATCGGATTTTCTCTGATGCATTCATGCCGCTGTACACACGCTTCATTCTCTTATGGAGACATATAAATCCATGGGTTTGAAGATTCTTACTAGTCAGGTGTATTCCTAGGCGTTGAATATGGGGTGTTTAGTCCATTTCGTTGAGCAAGGGGTAGGTCTTGACTATTACATATTTGGCTTATGGAAAGGTATCTGTGCTAATTTCTATCTCTGGTTTTATGCAGCACCCCAACTCACCTTTCCCCTTAAGCAAGCATAAGTTGGTTTTCTAAATTTGAGACCCTGTTCTGTTTTGTAATTCAGTTCATGTGTAGCCAAGTTTACATTCCGTGTAGTAGTGATATCTTATGATGTTTCATTTTCTGTGTGACTTATTTCACTTAGAATCATCGTACCTGAATCCACTCATTATGCCGCGACGGGCCTGATGACATAGATTTCATTGCTGAGTGATATTCCAGTGTACGTACGTACCACAACTTCTTTATCCATTTTTCACATTCTGGGATATTTAACTTGTACCGTAGACGAGGTTCTTGTAAACAGAGCCGTCCGACACTTTGGGGTGGCTGTGTGTTTTTGATTTTAATTTCCCTAAGCTATAGGACCATAAGTGGAAGTGCCGTAGGCTCCGTAGCTTTGTTTTTTCGGTGTTCCGGGAAACACCATACACTTCTCCAGAGTGGCTGTTGGCAATTTACATCCCGCCCATCAGCATAACAAGGCTCCCTGTTCTCCATGGCCTGTGCTGCCTTTCTGGATTTTACACTTTTTTCAGATGGCCCTTTTGACCGGGGGGCAGTGAGACTTCATTGTAGTGCAGATTTCTTTAACATGCTTGCTTGGTTGGCCAAAAAGGGCGTATGCGTTTTTTCCTGAATATATTCAGGAAAAAACGCATACGCCCTTTTTGGCCAAGAGCATCATTGTCGACGTTCTGCCTCTTTTCCTATGCTTTAAATGCAATTCCCGTCTACCCCCTGAAATCGTTTTCCTGCAAATCTGTCCCGCTTACAAGTCGTCTTCGCAGCCTTCCTTCAATATATTTTTGGACGATAGCTGTCATTTATAACTCTGCAGGTTTGTGAGTTACAGTGCCCCTGAGCTCCTTTCTTCAACTCGCTATCTTGTGAGCTGGCCGCAAACCCACAGGATTGCTTCAGGCCCTAATCTGGTTCCGGCACGGCATGCTGAGCCTTTGGTTAATTCCTCTTCCTGGTGGGAAATGAGCGGTAAATTTGCCCTTGCAGACACCTAGAGCTAGTCTCTCATTGGTTCTCCCTATTCCTTTTCATCTTGCGCAGAAATTGCAAACTGTGCCCAACAGGAGGTTAAAGGCACTGACTCTCCAAGTGGGGAGAGTGTTCGTAAAGGGTCTGGAATGGTGAACCCGAGTAAAAGGGGACGAAAACTGAGATGCATTTGAAAACGTTTGCCAGTCACACGGTGCACCATACTGTGGGTTTCCCATGCATGTTTTAGCTGAAGGAAGAATCCCTTAAACTTGGAGAGTTGGGACCCATGGAATGGGTACCATGCTGTATGACTTCAAAGGGTCTGCATTTGCTCATCGAACCTCACCAATGCTATCAGCCCGAAGTGCCCAACCTTATGTCTCACTCAGCTCTGGGTGTAGATGTGGTAAATCCAGGTTGCATCACAAGCCCTGAATGAATTATTTAAGAATTGCTCTCTATCTCACTGTCCTTGGGTTTTGTTTGTGTAATTCATTTTGATAATGGGATTTATCGGATTTTCTCTGCTGCATTCATGCCGCTGTACACACGCTTCATTCTCTTACGGAGACATATAAATCCATGGGTTTGAAGATTCTTACTAGTCAGGTGTATTCCTAGGCGTTGAATATGGGGTGTTTAATCCATTTCGTTGAGCAAGGGGTAGGTCTTGACTATTACATATTTGGCTTATGGAAAGGTATCTGTGCTAATTTCTATCTCTGGTTTTATGCAGCACCCCAACTCACCTTTCCCCTTAAGCAAGCATAAGTTGGTTTTCTAAATTTGAGACCCTGTTCTGTTTTGTAATTCAGTTCATGTGTAGCCAAGTTTACATTCCGTGTAGTAGTGATATCTTATGATGTTTCATTTTCTGTGTGACTTATTTCCCTTAGAATCATCGTACCTGAATCCACTCATTATGCCGCGACGGGCCTGATGACATAGATTTCATTGCTGAGTGATATTCCAGTGTACGTACGTACCACAACTTCTTTATCCATTTTTCACATTCTGGGATATTTAACTTGTACCGTAGACGAGGTTCTTGTAAACAGAGCCGTCCGACACTTTGGGGTGGCTGTGTGTTTTTGATTTTAATTTCCCTAAGCTATAGGACCATAAGTGGAAGTGCCGTAGGCTCCGTAGCTTTGTTTTTTCGGTGTTCCGGGAAACACCATACACTTCTCCAGAGTGGCTGTTGGCAATTTACATCCCGCCCATCAGCATAACAAGGCTCCCTGTTCTCCATGGCCTGTGCTGCCTTTCTGGATTTTACACTTTTTTCAGATGGCCCTTTTGACCGGGGGGCAGTGAGACTTCATTGTAGTGCAGATTTCTTTAACATGCTTGCTTGGTTGGCCAAAAAGGGCGTATGCGTTTTTTCCTGAATATATTCAGGAAAAAACGCATACGCCCTTTTTGGCCAAGAGCATCATTGTCGACGTTCTGCCTCTTTTCCTATGCTTTAAATGCAATTCCCGTCTACCCCCTGAAATCGTTTTCCTGCAAATCTGTCCCGCTTACAAGTCGTCTTCGCAGACTTCCTTCAATATATTTTTGGACGATAGCTGTCATTTATAACTCTGCAGGTTTGAGTTACAGTGCCCCTGAGCTCCTTTCTTCAACTCGCTATCTTGTGTGCTGGCCGCAAACCCACAGGATTGCCTCAGGCCCTAATCTGGTTCCGGCACGGCATGCTGAGCCTTTGGTTAATTCCTCTTCCTGGTGGGAAATGAGCGTTAAATTTGCCCGTGCAGACACCTAGAGCTAGTCTCTCATTCGTTCTCCCTATTCCTTTTCATCTTGCGCAGAAATTGCAAACTGTGCCCAACAGGAGGTTAAAGGCACTGACTCTCCAAGTGGGGAGAGTGTTCGTAAAGGGTCTGGAATGGTGAACCCGAGTAAAAGGGGACGAAAACTGAGATGCATTTGAAAACGTTTGCCAGTCACACGGTGCACCATACTGTGGGTTTCCCATGCATGTTTTAGCTGAAGGAAGAATCCCTTAAACTTGGAGAGTTGGGACCCATGGAATGGGTACCATGCTGTATGACTTCAAAGGGTCTGCATTTGCTCATCGAACCTCACCAATGCTATCAGCCCGAAGTGCCCAACCTTATGTCTCACTCAGCTCTGGGTGTAGATGTGGTAAATCCAGGTTGCATCACAAGCCCTGAATGAATTATTTAAGAATTGCTCTCTATCTCACTGTCCTTGGGTTTTGTTTGTGTAATTCATTTTGATAATGGGATTTATCGGATTTTCTCTGCTGCATTCATGCCGCTGTACACACGCTTCATTCTCTTACGGAGACATATAAATCCATGGGTTTGAAGATTCTTACTAGTCAGGTGTATTCCTAGGCGTTGAATATGGGGTGTTTAGTCCATTTCGTTGAGCAAGGGGTAGGTCTTGACTATTACATATTTGGCTTATGGAAAGGTATCTGTGTTAATTTCTATCTCTGGTTTTATGCAGCACCCCAACTCACCTTTCCCCTTAAGCAAGCATAAGTTGGTTTTCTAAATTTGAGACCCTGTTCTGTTTTGTAATTCAGTTCATGTGTAGCCAAGTTTACATTCCGTGTAGTAGTGATATCTTATGATGTTTCATTTTCTGTGTGACTTATTTCCCTTAGAATCATCGTACCTGAATCCACTCATTATGCCGCGACGGGCCTGATGACATAGATTTCATTGCTGAGTGATATTCCATTGTACGTACGTACCACAACTTCTTTATCCATTTTTCACATTCTGGGATATTTAACTTGTACCGTAGACGAGGTTCTTGTAAACAGAGCCGTCCGACACTTTGGGGTGGCTGTGTGTTTTTGATTTTAATTTCCCTAAGCTATAGGACCATAAGTGGAAGTGCCGTAGGCTCCGTAGCTTTGTTTTTTCGGTGTTCCGGGAAACACCATACACTTCTCCAGAGTGGCTGTTGGCAATTTACATCCCGCCCATCAGCATAACAAGGCTCCCTGTTCTCCATGGCCTGTGCTGCCTTTCTGGATTTTACACTTTTTTCAGATGGCCCTTTTGACCGGGGGGCAGTGAGACTTCATTGTAGTGCAGATTTCTTTAACATGCTTGCTTGGTTGGCCAAAAAGGGCGTATGCGTTTTTTCCTGAATATATTCAGGAAAAAACGCATACGCCCTTTTTGGCCAAGAGCATCATTGTCGACGTTCTGCCTCTTTTCCTATGCTTTAAATGCAATTCCCGTCTACCCCCTGAAATCGTTTTCCTGCAAATCTGTCCCGCTTACAAGTCGTCTTCGCAGCCTTCCTTCAATATATTTTTGGACGATAGCTGTCATTTATAACTCTGCAGGTTTGTGAGTTACAGTGCCCCTGAGCTCCTTTCTTCAACTCGCTATCTTGTGAGCTGGCCGCAAACCCACAGGATTGCTTCAGGCCCTAATCTGGTTCCAGCACGGCATGCTGAGCCTTTGGTTAATTCCTCTTCCTGGTGGGAAATGAGCGTTAAATTTGCCCTTGCAGACACCTAGAGCTAGTCTCTCATTGGTTCTCCCTATTCCTTTTCATCTTGCGCAGAAATTGCAAACTGTGCCCAACAGGAGGTTAAAGGCACTGACTCTCCAAGTGGGGAGAGTGTTCGTAAAGGGTCTGGAATGGTGAACCCGAGTCAAAGGGGACGAAAACTGAGATGCATTTGAAAACGTTTGCCAGTCACACGGTGCACCATACTGTGGGTTTCCCATGCATGTTTTAGCTGAAGGAAGAATCCCTTAAACTTGGAGAGTTGGGACCCATGGAATGGGTACCATGCTGTATGACTTCAAAGGGTCTGCATTTGCTCATCGAACCTCACCAATGCTATCAGCCCGAAGTGCCCAACCTTATGTCTCACTCAGCTCTGGGTGTAGATGTGGTAAATCCAGGTTGCATCACAAGCCCTGAATGAATTATTTAAGAATTGCTCTCTATCTCACTGTCCTTGGGTTTTGTTTGTGTAATTCATTTTGATAATGGGATTTATCGGATTTTCTCTGCTGCATTCATGCCGCTGTACACACGCTTCATTCTCTTACGGAGACATATAAATCCATGGGTTTGAAGATTCTTACTAGTCAGGTGTATTCCTAGGCGTTGAATATGGCGTGTTTAATCCATTTCGTTGAGCAAGGGGTAGGTCTTGACTATTACATATTTGGCTTATGGAAAGGTATCTGTGCTAATTTCTGTCTCTGGTTTTATGGAGCACCCCAACTCACCTTTCCCATTAAGCAAGCATAAGTTGGTTTTCTAAATTTGAGACCCTGTTCTGTTTTGTAATTCAGTTCATGTGTAGCCAAGTTTACATTCCGTGTATTAGTGATATCTTATGATGTTTCACTTTCTGTGTGACTTATTTCCCTTAGAATCATCGTACCTGAATCCACTCATTATGCCGCGACGGGCCTGATGACATAGATTTCATTGCTGAGTGATATTCCATTGTACGTACGTACCACAACTTCTTTATCCATTTTTCACATTCTGGGATATTTAACTTGTACCGTAGACGAGGTTCTTGTAAACAGAGCCGTCCGACACTTTGGGGTGGCTGTGTGTTTTTGATTTTAATTTCCCTAAGCTATAGGACCATAAGTGGAAGTGCCGTAGGCTCCGTAGCTTTGTTTTTTCGGTGTTCCGGGAAACACCATACACTTCTCCAGAGTGGCTGTTGGCAATTTACATCCCGCCCATCAGCATAACAAGGCTCCCTGTTCTCCATGGCCTGTGCTGCCTTTCTGGATTTTACACTTTTTTCAGATGGCCCTTTTGACCGGGGGGCAGTGAGACTTCATTGTAGTGCAGATTTCTTTAACATGCTTGCTTGGTTGGCCAAAAAGGGCGTATGCGTTTTTTCCTGAATATATTCAGGAAAAAACGCATACGCCCTTTTTGGCCAAGAGCATCATTGTCGACGTTCTGCCTCTTTTCCTATGCTTTAAATGCAATTCCCGTCTACCCCCTGAAATCGTTTTCCTGCAAATCTGTCCCGCTTACAAGTCGTCTTCGCAGCCTTCCTTCAATATATTTTTGGACGATAGCTGTCATTTATAACTCTGCAGGTTTGTGAGTTACAGTGCCCCTGAGCTCCTTTCTTCAACTCGCTATCTTGTGAGCTGGCCGCAAACCCACAGGATTGCTTCAGGCCCTAATCTGGTTCCGGCACGGCATGCTGAGCCTTTGGTTAATTCCTCTTCCTGGTGGGAAATGAGCGTTAAATTTGCCCTTGCAGACACCTAGAGCTAGTCTCTCATTGGTTCTCCCTATTCCTTTTCATCTTGCGCAGAAATTGCAAACTGTGCCCAACAGGAGGTTAAAGGCACTGACTCTCCAAGTGGGGAGAGTGTTCGTAAAGGGTCTGGAATGGTGAACCCGAGTAAAAGGGGACGAAAACTGAGATGCATTTGAAAACGTTTGCCAGTCACACGGTGCACCATACTGTGGGTTTCCCATGCATGTTTTAGCTGAAGGAAGAATCCCTTAAACTTGGAGAGTTGGGACCCATGGAATGGGTACCATGCTGTATGACTTCAAAGGGTCTGCATTTGCTCATCGAACCTCACCAATGCTATCAGCCCGAAGTGCCCAACCTTATGTCTCACTCAGCTCTGGGTGTAGATGTGGTAAATCCAGGTTGCATCACAAGCCCTGAATGAATTATTTAAGAATTGCTCTCTATCTCACTGTCCTTGGGTTTTGTTTGTGTAATTCATTTTGATAATGGGATTTATCGGATTTTCTCTGCTGCCTTCATGCCGCTGTACACACGCTTCATTCTCTTACGGAGACATATAAATCCATGGGTTTGAAGATTCTTACTAGTCAGGTGTATTCCTAGGCGTTGAATATGGGGTGTTTAATCCATTTCGTTGAGCAAGGGGTAGGTCTTGACTATTACATATTTGGCTTATGGAAAGGTATCTGTGCTAATTTCTATCTCTGGTTTTATGCAGCACCCCAACTCACCTTTCCCCTTAAGCAAGCATAAGTTGGTTTTCTAAATTTGAGACCCTGTTCTGTTTTGTAATTCAGTTCATGTGTAGCCAAGTTTACATTCCGTGTAGTAGTGATATCTTATGATGTTTCATTTTCTGTGTGACTTATTTCCCTTAGAATCATCGTACCTGAATCCACTCATTATGCCGCGACGGGCCTGATGACATAGATTTCATTGCTGAGTGATATTCCATTGTACGTACGTACCACAACTTCTTTATCCATTTTTCACATTCTGGGATATTTAACTTGTACCGTAGACGAGGTTCTTGTAAACAGAGCCGTCCGACACTTTGGGGTGGCTGTGTGTTTTTGATTTTAATTTCCCTAAGCTATAGGACCATAAGTGGAAGTGCCGTAGGCTCCGTAGCTTTGTTTTTTCGGTGTTCCGGGAAACACCATACACTTCTCCAGAGTGGCTGTTGGCAATTTACATCCCGCCCATCAGCATAACAAGGCTCCCTGTTCTCCATGGCCTGTGCTGCCTTTCTGGATTTTACACTTTTTTCAGATGGCCCTTTTGACCGGGGGGCAGTGAGACTTCATTGTAGTGCAGATTTCTTTAACATGCTTGCTTGGTTGGCCAAAAAGGGCGTATGCGTTTTTTCCTGAATATATTCAGGAAAAAACGCATACGCCCTTTTTGGCCAAGAGCATCATTGTCGACGTTCTGCCTCTTTTCCTATGCTTTAAATGCAATTCCCGTCTACCCCCTGAAATCGTTTTCCTGCAAATCTGTCCCGCTTACAAGTCGTCTTCGCAGCCTTCCTTCAATATATTTTTGGACGATAGCTGTCATTTATAACTCTGCAGGTTTGTGAGTTACAGTGCCCCTGAGCTCCTTTCTTCAACTCGCTATCTTGTGAGCTGGCCGCAAACCCACAGGATTGCTTCAGGCCCTAATCTGGTTCCGGCACGGCATGCTGAGCCTTTGGTTAATTCCTCTTCCTGGTGGGAAATGAGCGTTAAATTTGCCCTTGCAGACACCTAGAGCTAGTCTCTCATTGGTTCTCCCTATTCCTTTTCATCTTGCGCAGAAATTGCAAACTGTGCCCAACAGGAGGTTAAAGGCACTGACTCTCCAAGTGGGGAGAGTGTTCGTAAAGGGTCTGGAATGGTGAACCCGAGTAAAAGGGGACGAAAACTGAGATGCATTTGAAAACGTTTGCCAGTCACACGGTGCACCATACTGTGGGTTTCCCATGCATGTTTTAGCTGAAGGAAGAATCCCTTAAACTTGGAGAGTTGGGACCCATGGAATGGGTACCATGCTGTATGACTTCAAAGGGTCTGCATTTGCTCATCGAACCTCACCAATGCTATCAGCCCGAAGTGCCCAACCTTATGTCTCACTCAGCTCTGGGTGTAGATGTGGTAAATCCAGGTTGCATCACAAGCCCTGAATGAATTATTTAAGAATTGCTCTCTATCTCACTGTCCTTGGGTTTTGTTTGTGTAATTCATTTTGATAATGGGATTTATCGGATTTTCTCTGCTGCATTCATGCCGCTGTACACACGCTTCATTCTCTTACGGAGACATATAAATCCATGGGTTTGAAGATTCTTACTAGTCAGGTGTATTCCTAGGCGTTGAATATGGGGTGTTTAGTCCATTTCGTTGAGCAAGGGGTAGGTCTTGACTATTACATATTTGGCTTATGGAAAGGTATCTGTGCTAATTTCTATCTCTGGTTTTATGCAGCACCCCAACTCACCTTTCCCCTTAAGCAAGCATAAGTTGGTTTTCTAAATTTGAGACCCTGTTCTGTTTTGTAATTCAGTTCATGTGTAGCCAAGTTTACATTCCGTGTAGTAGTGATATCTTATGATGTTTCATTTTCTGTGTGACTTATTTCCCTTAGAATCATCGTACCTGAATCCACTCATTATGCCGCGACGGGCCTGATGACATAGATTTCATTGCTGAGTGATATTCCATTGTACGTACGTACCACAACTTCTTTATCCATTTTTCACATTCTGGGATATTTAACTTGTACCGTAGACGAGGTTCTTGTAAACAGAGCCGTCCGACACTTTGGGGTGGCTGTGTGTTTTTGATTTTAATTTCCCTAAGCTATAGGACCATAAGTGGAAGTGCCGTAGGCTCCGTAGCTTTGTTTTTTCGGTGTTCCGGGAAACACCATACACTTCTCCAGAGTGGCTGTTGGCAATTTACATCCCGCCCATCAGCATAACAAGGCTCCCTGTTCTCCATGGCCTGTGCTGCCTTTCTGGATTTTACACTTTTTTCAGATGGCCCTTTTGACCGGGGGGCAGTGAGACTTCATTGTAGTGCAGATTTCTTTAACATGCTTGCTTGGTTGGCCAAAAAGGGCGTATGCGTTTTTTCCTGAATATATTCAGGAAAAAACGCATACGCCCTTTTTGGCCAAGAGCATCATTGTCGACGTTCTGCCTCTTTTCCTATGCTTTAAATGCAATTCCCGTCTACCCCCTGAAATCGTTTTCCTGCAAATCTGTCCCGCTTACAAGTCGTCTTCGCAGCCTTCCTTCAATATATTTTTGGACGATAGCTGTCATTTATAACTCTGCAGGTTTGTGAGTTACAGTGCCCCTGAGCTCCTTTCTTCAACTCGCTATCTTGTGAGCTGGCCGCAAACCCACAGGATTGCTTCAGGCCCTAATCTGGTTCCGGCACGGCATGCTGAGCCTTTGGTTAATTCCTCTTCCTGGTGGGAAATGAGCGTTAAATTTGCCCGTGCAGACACCTAGAGCTAGTCTCTCATTGGTTCTCCCTATTCCTTTTCATCTTGCGCAGAAATTGCAAACTGTGCCCAACAGGAGGTTAAAGGCACTGACTCTCCAAGTGGGGAGAGTGTTCGTAAAGGGTCTGGAATGGTGAACCCGAGTAAAAGGGGACGAAAACTGAGATGCATTTGAAAACGTTTGCCAGTCACACGGTGCACCATACTGTGGGTTTCCCATGCATGTTTTAGCTGAAGGAAGAATCCCTTAAACTTGGAGAGTTGGGACCCATGGAATGGGTACCATGCTGTATGACTTCAAAGGGTCTGCATTTGCTCATCGAACCTCACCAATGCTATCAGCCCGAAGTGCCCAACCTTATGTCTCACTCAGCTCTGGGTGTAGATGTGGTAAATCCAGGTTGCATCACAAGCCCTGAATGAATTATTTAAGAATTGCTCTCTATCTCACTGTCCTTGGGTTTTGTTTGTGTAATTCATTTTGATAATGGGATTTATCGGATTTTCTCTGCTGCATTCATGCCGCTGTACACACGCTTCATTCTCTTACGGAGACATATAAATCCATGGGTTTGAAGATTCTTACTAGTCAGGTGTATTCCTAGGCGTTGAATATGGGGTGTTTAGTCCATTTCGTTGAGCAAGGGGTAGGTCTTGACTATTACATATTTGGCTTATGGAAAGGTATCTGTGCTAATTTCTATCTCTGGTTTTATGCAGCACCCCAACTCACCTTTCCCATTAAGCAAGCATAAGTTGGTTTTCTAAATTTGAGACCCTGTTCTGTTTTGTAATTCAGTTCATGTGTAGCCAAGTTTACATTCCGTGTATTAGTGATATCTTATGATGTTTCATTTTCTGTGTGACTTATTTCCCTTAGAATCATCGTACCTGAATCCACTCATTATGCCGCGACGGGCCTGATGACATAGATTTCATTGCTGAGTGATATTCCATTGTACGTACGTACCACAACTTCTTTATCCATTTTTCACATTCTGGGTTATTTAACTTGTACCGTAGACGAGGTTCTTGTAAACAGAGCCGTCCGACACTTTGGGGTGGCTGTGTGTTTTTGATTTTAATTTCCCTAAGCTATAGGACCATAAGTGGAAGTGCCGTAGGCTCCGTAGCTTTGTTTTTTCGGTGTTCCGGGAAACACCATACACTTCTCCAGAGTGGCTGTTGGCAATTTACATCCCGCCCATCAGCATAACAAGGCTCCCTGTTCTCCATGGCCTGTGCTGCCTTTCTGGATTTTACACTTTTTTCAGATGGCCCTTTTGACTGGGGGGCAGTGAGACTTCATTGTAGTGCAGATTTCTTTAACGTGCTTGCTTGGTTGGCCAAAAAGGGCGTATGCGTAATTCAGGAAAAAACGCATACGCCCTTTTTGGCCAAGAGCATCATTGTCGACGTTCTGCCTCTTTTCCTATGCTTTAAATGCAATTCCCGTCTACCCCCTGAAATCGTTTTCCTGCAAATCTGTCCCGCTTACAAGTCGTCTTCGCAGCCTTCCTTCAATATATTTTTGGACGATAGCTGTCATTTATAACTCTGCAGGTTTGAGTTACAGTGCCCCTGAGCTCCTTTCTTCAACTCGCTATCTTGTGTGCTGGCCGCAAACCCACAGGATTGCCTCAGGCCCTAATCTGGTTCCGGCACGGCATGCTGAGCCTTTGGTTAATTCCTCTTCCTGGTGGGAAATGAGCGTTAAATTTGCCCGTGCAGACACCTACAGCTAGTCTCTCATTCGTTCTCCCTATTCCTTTTCATCTTGCGCAGAAATTGCAAACTGTGCCCAACAGGAGGTTAAAGGCACTGACTCTCCAAGTGGGGAGAGTGTTCGTAAAGGGTCTGAAATGGTGAACCCGAGTAAAAGGGGACGAAAACTGAGATGCATTTGAAAACGTTTGCCAGTCACACGGTGCACCATACTGTGGGTTTCCCATGCATGTTTTAGCTGAAGGAAGAATCCCTTAAACTTGGAGAGTTGGGACCCATGGAATGGGTACCATGCTGTATGACTTCAAAGGGTCTGCATTTGCTCATCGAACCTCACCAATGCTATCAGCCCGAAGTGCCCAACCTTATGTCTCACTCAGCTGTGTGTGTAGATGTGGTAAATCCAGGTTGCATCACAAGCCCTGAATGAATTATTTAAGAATTGCTCTCTATTTCACTGTCCTTGGGTTTTGTTTGTGTAATTCATTTTGATAATGGGATTTATCGGATTTTCTCTGCTGCATTCATGCCGCTGTACACACGCTTCATTCTCTTACGGAGACATATAAATCCATGGGTTTGAAGATTCTTACTAGTCAGGTGTATTCCTAGGCGTTGAATATGGGGTGTTTAGTCCATTTCGTTGAGCAAGGGGTAGGTCTTGACTATTACATATTTGGCTTATGGAAAGGTATCTGTGCTAATTTCTATCTCTGGTTTTATGCAGCACCCCAACTCACCTTTCCCCTTAAGCAAGCATAAGTTGGTTTTCTAAATTTGAGACCCTGTTCTGTTTTGTAATTCAGTTCATGTGTAGCCAAGTTTACATTCCGTGTAGTAGTGATATCTTATGATGTTTCATTTTCTGTGTGACTTATTTCCCTTAGAATCATCGTACCTGAATCCACTCATTATGCCGCGACGGGCCTGATGACATAGATTTCATTGCTGAGTGATATTCCATTGTACGTACGTACCACAACTTCTTTATCCATTTTTCACATTCTGGGATATTTAACTTGTACCGTAGACGAGGTTCTTGTAAACAGAGCCGTCCGACACTTTGGGGTGGCTGTGTGTTTTTGATTTTAATTTCCCTAAGCTATAGGACCATAGGTGGAAGTGCCGTAGGCTCCGTAGTTTTGTTTTTTCGGTGTTCCGGGAAACACCATACACTTCTCCAGAGTGGCTGTTGGCAATTTACATCCCGCCCATCAGCATAACAAGGCTCCCTGTTCTCCATGGCCTGTGCTGCCTTTCTGGATTTTACACTTTTTTCAGATGGCCCTTTTGACCGGGGGGCAGTGAGACTTCATTGTAGTGCAGATTTCTTTAACATGCTTGCTTGGTTGGCCAAAAAGGGCGTATGCGTTTTTTCCTGAATATATTCAGGAAAAAACGCATACGCCCTTTTTGGCCAAGAGCATCATTGTCGACGTTCTGCCTCTTTTCCTATGCTTTAAATGCAATTCCCGTCTACCCCCTGAAATCGTTTTCCTGCAAATCTGTCCCGCTTACAAGTCGTCTTCGCAGCCTTCCTTCAATATATTTTTGGACGATAGCTGTCATTTATAACTCTGCAGGTTTGTGAGTTACAGTGCCCCTGAGCTCCTTTCTTCAACTCGCTATCTTGTGAGCTGGCCGCAAACCCACAGGATTGCTTCAGGCCCTAATCTGGTTCCGGCACGGCATGCTGAGCCTTTGGTTAATTCCTCTTCCTGGTGGGAAATGAGCGTTAAATTTGCCCTTGCAGACACCTAGAGCTAGTCTCTCATTGGTTCTCCCTATTCCTTTTCATCTTGCGCAGAAATTGCAAACTGTGCCCAACAGGAGGTTAAAGGCACTGACTCTCCAAGTGGGGAGAGTGTTCGTAAAGGGTCTGGAATGGTGAACCCGAGTAAAAGGGGACGAAAACTGAGATGCATTTGAAAACGTTTGCCAGTCACACGGTGCACCATACTGTGGGTTTCCCATGCATGTTTTAGCTGAAGGAAGAATCCCTTAAACTTGGAGAGTTGGGACCCATGGAATGGGTACCATGCTGTATGACTTCAAAGGGTCTGCATTTGCTCATCGAACCTCACCAATGCTATCAGCCCGAAGTGCCCAACCTTATGTCTCACTCAGCTCTGGGTGTAGATGTGGTAAATCCAGGTTGCATCACAAGCCCTTAATGAATTATTTAAGAATTGCTCTCTATTTCACTGTCCTTGGGTTTTGTTTGTGTAATTCATTTTGATAATGGGATTTATCGGATTTTCTCTGCTGCATTCATGCCGCTGTACACACGCTTCATTCTCTTACGGAGACATATAAATCCATGGGTTTGAAGATTCTTACTAGTCAGGTGTATTCCTAGGCGTTGAATATGGGGTGTTTAGTCCATTTCGTTGAGCAAGGGGTAGGTCTTGACTATTACATATTTGGCTTATGGAAAGGTATCTGTGCTAATTTCTATCTCTGGTTTTATGCAGCACCCCAACTCACCTTTCCCCTTAAGCAAGCATAAGTTGGTTTTCTAAATTTGAGACCCTGTTCTGTTTTGTAATTCAGTTCATGTGTAGCCAAGTTTACATTCCGTGTAGTAGTGATATCTTATGATGTTTCATTTTCTGTGTGACTTATTTCCCTTAGAATCATCGTACCTGAATCCACTCATTATGCCGCGACGGGCCTGATGACATAGATTTCATTGCTGAGTGATATTCCATTGTACGTACGTACCACAACTTCTTTATCCATTTTTCACATTCTGGGATATTTAACTTGTACCGTAGACGAGGTTCTTGTAAACAGAGCCGTCCGACACTTTGGGGTGGCTGTGTGTTTTTGATTTTAATTTCCCTAAGCTATAGGACCATAAGTGGAAGTGCCGTAGGCTCCGTAGCTTTGTTTTTTCGGTGTTCCGGGAAACACCATACACTTCTCCAGAGTGGCTGTTGGCAATTTACATCCCGCCCATCAGCATAACAAGGCTCCCTGTTCTCCATGGCCTGTGCTGCCTTTCTGGATTTTACACTTTTTTCAGATGGCCCTTTTGACCGGGGGGCAGTGAGACTTCATTGTAGTGCAGATTTCTTTAACATGCTTGCTTGGTTGGCCAAAAAGGGCGTATGCGTTTTTTCCTGAATATATTCAGGAAAAAACGCATACGCCCTTTTTGGCCAAGAGCATCATTGTCGACGTTCTGCCTCTTTTCCTATGCTTTAAATGCAATTCCCGTCTACCCCCTGAAATCGTTTTCCTGCAAATCTGTCCCGCTTACAAGTCGTCTTCGCAGCCTTCCTTCAATATATTTTTGGACGATAGCTGTCATTTATAACTCTGCAGGTTTGTGAGTTACAGTGCCCCTGAGCTCCTTTCTTCAACTCGCTATCTTGTGAGCTGGCCGCAAACCCACAGGATTGCTTCAGGCCCTAATCTGGTTCCGGCACGGCATGCTGAGCCTTTGGTTAATTCCTCTTCCTGGTGGGAAATGAGCGTTAAATTTGCCCTTGCAGACACCTAGAGCTAGTCTCTCATTGGTTCTCCCTATTCCTTTTCATCTTGCGCAGAAATTGCAAACTGTGCCCAACAGGAGGTTAAAGGCACTGACTCTCCAAGTGGGGAGAGTGTTCGTAAAGGGTCTGGAATGGTGAACCCGAGTAAAAGGGGACGAAAACTGAGATGCATTTGAAAACGTTTGCCAGTCACACGGTGCACCATACTGTGGGTTTCCCATGCATGTTTTAGCTGAAGGAAGAATCCCTTAAACTTGGAGAGTTGGGACCCATGGAATGGGTACCATGCTGTATGACTTCAAAGGGTCTGCATTTGCTCATCGAACCTCACCAATGCTATCAGCCCGAAGTGCCCAACCTTATGTCTCACTCAGCTCTGGGTGTAGATGTGGTAAATCCAGGTTGCATCACAAGCCCTGAATGAATTATTTAAGAATTGCTCTCTATCTCACTGTCCTTGGGTTTTGTTTGTGTAATTCATTTTGATAATGGGATTTATCGGATTTTCTCTGCTGCATTCATGCCGCTGTACACACGCTTCATTCTCTTACGGAGACATATAAATCCATGGGTTTGAAGATTCTTACTAGTCAGGTGTATTCCTAGGCGTTGAATATGGGGTGTTTAGTCCATTTCGTTGAGCAAGGGGTAGGTCTTGACTATTACATATTTGGCTTATGGAAAGGTATCTGTGCTAATTTCTATCTCTGGTTTTATGCAGCACCCCAACTCACCTTTCCCCTTAAGCAAGCATAAGTTGGTTTTCTAAATTTGAGACCCTGTTCTGTTTTGTAATTCAGTTCATGTGTAGCCAAGTTTACATTCCGTGTAGTAGTGATATCTTATGATGTTTCATTTTCTGTGTGACTTATTTCCCTTAGAATCATCGTACCTGAATCCACTCATTATGCCGCGACGGGCCTGATGACATAGATTTCATTGCTGAGTGATATTCCATTGTACGTACGTACCACAACTTCTTTATCCATTTTTCACATTCTGGGATATTTAACTTGTACCGTAGACGAGGTTCTTGTAAACAGAGCCGTCCGACACTTTGGGGTGGCTGTGTGTTTTTGATTTTAATTTCCCTAAGCTATAGGACCATAAGTGGAAGTGCCGTAGGCTCCGTAGCTTTGTTTTTTCGGTGTTCCGGGAAACACCATACACTTCTCCAGAGTGGCTGTTGGCAATTTACATCCCGCCCATCAGCATAACAAGGCTCCCTGTTCTCCATGGCCTGTGCTGCCTTTCTGGATTTTACACTTTTTTCAGATGGCCCTTTTGACCGGGGGGCAGTGAGACTTCATTGTAGTGCAGATTTCTTTAACATGCTTGCTTGGTTGGCCAAAAAGGGCGTATGCGTTTTTTCCTGAATATATTCAGGAAAAAACGCATACGCCCTTTTTGGCCAAGAGCATCATTGTCGACGTTCTGCCTCTTTTCCTATGCTTTAAATGCAATTCCCGTCTACCCCCTGAAATCGTTTTCCTGCAAATCTGTCCCGCTTACAAGTCGTCTTCGCAGCCTTCCTTCAATATATTTTTGGACGATAGCTGTCATTTATAACTCTGCAGGTTTGTGAGTTACAGTGCCCCTGAGCTCCTTTCTTCAACTCGCTATCTTGTGAGCTGGCCGCAAACCCACAGGATTGCTTCAGGCCCTAATCTGGTTCCGGCACGGCATGCTGAGCCTTTGGTTAATTCCTCTTCCTGGTGGGAAATGAGCGTTAAATTTGCCCTTGCAGACACCTAGAGCTAGTCTCTCATTGGTTCTCCCTATTCCTTTTCATCTTGCGCAGAAATTGCAAACTGTGCCCAACAGGAGGTTAAAGGCACTGACTCTCCAAGTGGGGAGAGTGTTCGTAAAGGGTCTGGAATGGTGAACCCGAGTAAAAGGGGACGAAAACTGAGATGCATTTGAAAACGTTTGCCAGTCACACGGTGCACCATACTGTGGGTTTCCCATGCATGTTTTAGCTGAAGGAAGAATCCCTTAAACTTGGAGAGTTGGGACCCATGGAATGGGTACCATGCTGTATGACTTCAAAGGGTCTGCATTTGCTCATCGAACCTCACCAATGCTATCAGCCCGAAGTGCCCAACCTTATGTCTCACTCAGCTCTGGGTGTAGATGTGGTAAATCCAGGTTGCATCACAAGCCCTGAATGAATTATTTAAGAATTGCTCTCTATCTCACTGTCCTTGGGTTTTGTTTGTGTAATTCATTTTGATAATGGGATTTATCGGATTTTCTCTGCTGCATTCATGCCGCTGTACACACGCTTCATTCTCTTACGGAGACATATAAATCCATGGGTTTGAAGATTCTTACTAGTCAGGTGTATTCCTAGGCGTTGAATATGGGGTGTTTAGTCCATTTCGTTGAGCAAGGGGTAGGTCTTGACTATTACATATTTGGCTTATGGAAAGGTATCTGTGCTAATTTCTATCTCTGGTTTTATGCAGCACCCCAACTCACCTTTCCCATTAAGCAAGCATAAGTTGGTTTTCTAAATTTGAGACCCTGTTCTGTTTTGTAATTCAGTTCATGTGTAGCCAAGTTTACATTCCGTGTATTAGTGATATCTTATGATGTTTCATTTTCTGTGTGACTTATTTCCCTTAGAATCATCGTACCTGAATCCACTCATTATGCCGCGACGGGCCTGATGACATAGATTTCATTGCTGAGTGATATTCCATTGTACGTACGTACCACAACTTCTTTATCCATTTTTCACATTCTGGGTTATTTAACTTGTACCGTAGACGAGGTTCTTGTAAACAGAGCCGTCCGACACTTTGGGGTGGCTGTGTGTTTTTGATTTTAATTTCCCTAAGCTATAGGACCATAAGTGGAAGTGCCGTAGGCTCCGTAGCTTTGTTTTTTCGGTGTTCCGGGAAACACCATACACTTCTCCAGAGTGGCTGTTGGCAATTTACATCCCGCCCATCAGCATAACAAGGCTCCCTGTTCTCCATGGCCTGTGCTGCCTTTCTGGATTTTACACTTTTTTCAGATGGCCCTTTTGACTGGGGGGCAGTGAGACTTCATTGCAGTGCAGATTTCTTTAACGTGCTTGCTTGGTTGGCCAAAAAGGGCGTATGCGTTTTTTCCTGAATATATTCAGGAAAAAACGCATACGCCCTTTTTGGCCAAGAGCATCATTGTCGACGTTCTGCCTCTTTTCCTATGCTTTAAATGCAATTCCCGTCTACCCCCTGAAATCGTTTTCCTGCAAATCTGTCCCGCTTACAAGTCGTCTTCGCAGCCTTCCTTCAATATATTTTTGGACGATAGCTGTCATTTATAACTCTGCACGTTTGAGTTACAGTGCCCCTGAGCTCCTTTCTTCAACTCGCTATCTTGTGTGCTGGCCGCAAACCCACAGGATTGCCTCAGGCCCTAATCTGGTTCCGGCACGGCATGCTGAGCCTTTGGTTAATTCCTCTTCCTGGTGGGAAATGAGCGTTAAATTTGCCCGTGCAGACACCTAGAGCTAGTCTCTCATTCGTTCTCCCTATTCCTTTTCATCTTGCGCAGAAATTGCAAACTGTGCCCAACAGGAGGTTAAAGGCACTGACTCTCCAAGTGGGGAGAGTGTTCGTAAAGGGTCTGGAATGGTGAACCCGAGTAAAAGGGGACGAAAACTGAGATGCATTTGAAAACGTTTGCCAGTCACACGGTGCACCATACTGTGGGTTTCCCATGCATGTTTTAGCTGAAGGAAGAATCCCTTAAACTTGGAGAGTTGGGACCCATGGAATGGGTACCATGCTGTATGACTTCAAAGGGTCTGCATTTGCTCATCGAACCTCACCAATGCTATCAGCCCGAAGTGCCCAACCTTATGTCTCACTCAGCTCTGGGTGTAGATGTGGTAAATCCAGGTTGCATCACAAGCCCTGAATGAATTATTTAAGAATTGCTCTCTATTTCACTGTCCTTGGGTTTTGTTTGTGTAATTCATTTTGATAATGGGATTTATCGGATTTTCTCTGCTGCATTCATGCCGCTGTACACACGCTTCATTCTCTTACGGAGACATATAAATCCATGGGTTTGAAGATTCTTACTAGTCAGGTGTATTCCTAGGCGTTGAATATGGGGTGTTTAGTCCATTTCGTTGAGCAAGGGGTAGGTCTTGACTATTACATATTTGGCTTATGGAAAGGTATCTGTGCTAATTTCTATCTCTGGTTTTATGCAGCACCCCAACTCACCTTTCCCATTAAGCAAGCATAAGTTGGTTTTCTAAATTTGAGACCCTTTTCTGTTTTGTAATTCAGTTCATGTGTAGCCAAGTTTACATTCCGTGTATTAGTGATATCTTATGATGTTTCATTTTCTGTGTGACTTATTTCCCTTAGAATCATCGTACCTGAATCCACTCATTATGCCGCGACGGGCCTGATGACATAGATTTCATTGCTGAGTGATATTCCATTGTACGTACGTACCACAACTTCTTTATCCATTTTTCACATTCTGGGATATTTAACTTGTACCGTAGACGAGGTTCTTGTAAACAGAGCCGTCCGACACTTTGGGGTGGCTGTGTGTTTTTGATTTTAATTTCCCTAAGCTATAGGACCATAAGTGGAAGTGCCGTAGGCTCCGTAGCTTTGTTTTTTCGGTGTTCCGGGAAACACCATACACCTCTCCAGAGTGGCTGTTGGCAATTTACACCCCGCCCATCAGCATAACAAGGCTCCCTGTTCTCCATGGCCTGTGCTGCCTTTCTGGATTTTACACTTTTATCAGATGGCCCTTTTGACCGGGGGGCAGTGAGACTTCATTGTAGTGCAGATTTCTTTAACGTGCTTGCTTGGTTGGCCAAAAAGGGCGTATGCGTTTTTTCCTGAATATATTCAGGAAAAAACGCATACGCCCTTTTTGGCCAAGAGCATCATTGTCGACGTTCTGCCTCTTTTCCTATGCTTTAAATGCAATTCCCGTCTACCCCCTGAAATCGTTTTCCTGCAAATCTGTCCCGCTTACAAGTCGTCTTCGCAGCCTTCCTTCAATATATTTTTGGACGATAGCTGTCATTTATAACTCTGCAGGTTTGTGAGTTACAGTGCCCCTGAGCTCCTTTCTTCAACTCGCTATCTTGTGAGCTGTCCGCAAACCCACAGGATTGCCTCAGGCCCTAATCTGGTTCCGGCACGGCATGCTGAGCCTTTGGTTAATTCCTCTTCCTGGTGGGAAATGAGCGTTAAATTTGCCCGTGCAGACACCTACAGCTAGTCTCTCATTCGTTCTCCCTATTCCTTTTCATCTTGCGCAGAAATTGCAAACTGTGCCCAACAGGAGGTTAAAGGCACTGACTCTCCAAGTGGGGAGAGTGTTCGTAAAGGGTCTGAAATGGTGAAACCGAGTAAAAGGGGACGAAAACTGAGATGCATTTGAAAACGTTTGCCAGTCACACGGTGCACCATACTGTGGGTTTCCCATGCATGTTTTAGCTGAAGGAAGAATCCCTTAAACTTGGAGAGTTGGGACCCATGGAATGGGTACCATGCTGTATGACTTCAAAGGGTCTGCATTTGCTCATCGAACCTCACCAATGCTATCAGCCCGAAGTGCCCAACCTTATGTCTCACTCAGCTGTGTGTGTAGATGTGGTAAATCCAGGTTGCATCACAAGCCCTGAATGAATTATTTAAGAATTGCTCTCTATTTCACTGTCCTTGGGTTTTGTTTGTGTAATTCATTTTGATAATGGGATTTATCGGATTTTCTCTGCTGCATTCATGCCGCTGTACACACGCTTCATTCTCTTACGGAGACATATAAATCCATGGGTTTGAAGATTCTTACTAGTCAGGTGTATTCCTAGGCGTTGAATATGGGGTGTTTAGTCCATTTCGTTGAGCAAGGGGTAGGTCTTGACTATTACATATTTGGCTTATGGAAAGGTATCTGTGCTAATTTCTATCTCTGGTTTTATGCAGCACCCCAACTCACCTTTCCCCTTAAGCAAGCATAAGTTGGTTTTCTAAATTTGAGACCCTGTTCTGTTTTGTAATTCAGTTCATGTGTAGCCAAGTTTACATTCCGTGTATTAGTGATATCTTATGATGTTTCATTTTCTGTGTGACTTATTTCCCTTAGAATCATCGTACCTGAATCCACTCATTATGCCGCGACGGGCCTGATGACATAGATTTCATTGCTGAGTGATATTCCATTGTACGTACGTACCACAACTTCTTTATCCATTTTTCACATTCTGGGATATTTAACTTGTACCGTAGACGAGGTTCTTGTAAACAGAGCCGTCCGACACTTTGGGGTGGCTGTGTGTTTTTGATTTTAATTTCCCTAAGCTATAGGACCATAAGTGGAAGTGCCGTAGGCTCCGTAGCTTTGTTTTTTCGGTGTTCCGGGAAACACCATACACCTCTCCAGAGTGGCTGTTGGCAATTTACACCCCGCCCATCAGCATAACAAGGCTCCCTGTTCTCCATGGCCTGTGCTGCCTTTCTGGATTTTACACTTTTATCAGATGGCCCTTTTGACCGGGGGGCAGTGAGACTTCATTGTAGTGCAGATTTCTTTAACGTGCTTGCTTGGTTGGCCAAAAAGGGCGTATGCGTTTTTTCCTGAATATATTCAGGAAAAAACGCATACGCCCTTTTTGGCCAAGAGCATCATTGTCGACGTTCTGCCTCTTTTCCTATGCTTTAAATGCAATTCCCGTCTACCCCCTGAAATCGTTTTCCTGCAAATCTGTCCCGCTTACAAGTCGTCTTCGCAGCCTTCCTTCAATATATTTTTGGACGATAGCTGTCATTTATAACTCTGCAGGTTTGTGAGTTACAGTGCCCCTGAGCTCCTTTCTTCAACTCGCTATCTTGTGAGCTGTCCGCAAACCCACAGGATTGCCTCAGGCCCTAATCTGGTTCCGGCACGGCATGCTGAGCCTTTGGTTAATTCCTCTTCCTGGTGGGAAATGAGCGTTAAATTTGCCCGTGCAGACACCTACAGCTAGTCTCTCATTCGTTCTCCCTATTCCTTTTCATCTTGCGCAGAAATTGCAAACTGTGCCCAACAGGAGGTTAAAGGCACTGACTCTCCAAGTGGGGAGAGTGTTCGTAAAGGGTCTGAAATGGTGAAACCGAGTAAAAGGGGACGAAAACTGAGATGCATTTGAAAACGTTTGCCAGTCACACGGTGCACCATACTGTGGGTTTCCCATGCATGTTTTAGCTGAAGGAAGAATCCCTTAAACTTGGAGAGTTGGGACCCATGGAATGGGTACCATGCTGTATGACTTCAAAGGGTCTGCATTTGCTCATCGAACCTCACCAATGCTATCAGCCCGAAGTGCCCAACCTTATGTCTCACTCAGCTGTGTGTGTAGATGTGGTAAATCCAGGTTGCATCACAAGCCCTGAATGAATTATTTAAGAATTGCTCTCTATCTCACTGTCCTTGGGTTTTGTTTGTGTAATTCATTTTGATAATGGGATTTATCGGATTTTCTCTGCTGCATTCATGCCGCTGTACACACGCTTCATTCTCTTACGGAGACATATAAATCCATGGGTTTGAAGATTCTTACTAGTCAGGTGTATTCCTAGGCGTTGAATATGGGGTGTTTAGTCCATTTCGTTGAGCAAGGGGTAGGTCTTGACTATTACATATTTGGCTTATGGAAAGGTATCTGTGCTAATTTCTATCTCTGGTTTTATGCAGCACCCCAACTCACCTTTCCCCTTAAGCAAGCATAAGTTGGTTTTCTAAATTTGAGACCCTGTTCTGTTTTGTAATTCAGTTCATGTGTAGCCAAGTTTACATTCCGTGTAGTAGTGATATCTTATGATGTTTCATTTTCTGTGTGACTTATTTCCCTTAGAATCATCGTACCTGAATCCACTCATTATGCCGCGACGGGCCTGATGACATAGATTTCATTGCTGAGTGATATTCCATTGTACGTACGTACCACAACTTCTTTATCCATTTTTCACATTCTGGGATATTTAACTTGTACCGTAGACGAGGTTCTTGTAAACAGAGCCGTCCGACACTTTGGGGTGGCTGTGTGTTTTTGATTTTAATTTCCCTAAGCTATAGGACCATAAGTGGAAGTGCCGTAGGCTCCGTAGCTTTGTTTTTTCGGTGTTCCGGGAAACACCATACACTTCTCCAGAGTGGCTGTTGGCAATTTACATCCCGCCCATCAGCATAACAAGGCTCCCTGTTCTCCATGGCCTGTGCTGCCTTTCTGGATTTTACACTTTTTTCAGATGGCCCTTTTGACCGGGGGGCCGTGAGACTTCATTGTAGTGCAGATTTCTTTAACATGCTTGCTTGGTTGGCCAAAAAGGGCGTATGCGTTTTTTCCTGAATATATTCAGGAAAAAACGCATACGCCCTTTTTGGCCAAGAGCATCATTGTCGACGTTCTGCCTCTTTTCCTATGCTTTAAATGCAATTCCCGTCTACCCCCTGAAATCGTTTTCCTGCAAATCTGTCCCGCTTACAAGTCGTCTTCACAGCCTTCCTTCAATATATTTTTGGACGATAGCTGTCATTTATAACTCTGCAGGTTTGTGAGTTACAGTGCCCCTGAGCTCCTTTCTTCAACTCGCTATCTTGTGAGCTGGCCGCAAACCCACAGGATTGCTTCAGGCCCTAATCTGGTTCCGGCACGGCATGCTGAGCCTTTGGTTAATTCCTCTTCCTGGTGGGAAATGAGCGTTAAATTTGCCCTTGCAGACACCTAGAGCTAGTCTCTCATTGGTTCTCCCTATTCCTTTTCATCTTGCGCAGAAATTGCAAACTGTGCCCAACAGGAGGTTAAAGGCACTGACTCTCCAAGTGGGGAGAGTGTTCGTAAAGGGTCTGGAATGGTGAACCCGAGTAAAAGGGGACGAAAACTGAGATGCATTTGAAAACGTTTGCCAGTCATACGGTGCACCATACTGTGGGTTTCCCATGCATGTTTTAGCTGAAGGAAGAATCCCTTAAACTTGGAGAGTTGGGACCCATGGAATGGGTACCATGCTGTATGACTTCAAAGGGTCTGCATTTGCTCATCGAACCTCACCAATGCTATCAGCCCGAAGTGCCCAACCTTATGTCTCACTCAGCTGTGGGTGTAGATGTGGTAAATCCAGGTTGCATCACAAGCCCATAATGAATTATTTAAGAATTGCTCTCTATTTCACTGTCCTTGGGTTTTGTTTGTGTAATTCATTTTGATAATGGGATTTATCGGATTTTCTCTGCTGCATTCATGCCGCTGTACACACGCTTCATTCTCTTACGGAGACATATAAATCCATGGGTTTGAAGATTCTTACTAGTCAGGTGTATTCCTAGGCGTTGAATATGGGGTGTTTAGTCCATTTCGTTGAGCAAGGGGTAGGTCTTGACTATTACATATTTGGCTTATGGAAAGTTATCTGTGCTAATTTCTATCTCTGGTTTTATGCAGCACCCCAACTCACCTTTCCCCTTAAGCAAGCATAAGTTGGTTTTCTAAATTTGAGACCCTGTTCTGTTTTGTAATTCAGTTCATGTGTAGCCAAGTTTACATTCCGTGTAGTAGTGATATCTTATGATGTTTCATTTTCTGTGTGACTTATTTCACTTAGAATCATCGTACCTGAATCCACTCATTATGCCGCGACGGGCCTGATGACATAGATTTCATTGCTGAGTGATATTCCATTGTACGTACGTACCACAACTTCTTTATCCATTTTTCACATTCTGGGATATTTAACTTGTTCCGTAGACGAGGTTCTTGTAAACAGAGCCGTCCGACACTTTGGGGTGGCTGTGTTTTTGATTTTAATTTCCCTAAGCTATAGGACCATAAGTGGAAGTGCCGTAGGCTCCGTAGCTTTGTTTTTTCGGTGTTCCGGGAAACACCATACACTTCTCCAGAGTGGCTGTTGGCAATTTACATCCCGCCCATCAGCATAACAAGGCTCCCTGTTCTCCATGGCCTGTGCTGCCTTTCTGGATTTTACACTTTTTTCAGATGGCCCTTTTGACCGGGGGGCCGTGAGACTTCATTGTAGTGCAGATTTCTTTAACATGCTTGCTTGGTTGGCCAAAAAGGGCGTATGCGTTTTTTCCTGAATATATTCAGGAAAAAACGCATACGCCCTTTTTGGCCAAGAGCATCATTGTCGACGTTCTGCCTCTTTTCCTATGCTTTAAATGCAATTCCCGTCTACCCCCTGAAATCGTTTTCCTGCAAATCTGTCCCGCATACAAGTCGTCTTCGCAGCCTTCCTTCAATATATTTTTGGACGATAGCTGTCATTTATAACTCTGCAGGTTTGTGAGTTACAGTGCCCCTGAGCTCCTTTCTTCAACTCGCTATCTTGTGAGCTGGCCGCAAACCCACAGGATTGCTTCAGGCCCTAATCTGGTTCCGGCACGGCATGCTGAGCCTTTGGTTAATTCCTCTTCCTGGTGGGAAATGAGCGTTAAATTTGCCCTTGCAGACACCTAGAGCTAGTCTCTCATTGGTTCTCCCTATTCCTTTTCATCTTGCGCAGAAATTGCAAACTGTGCCCAACAGGAGGTTAAAGGCACTGACTCTCCAAGTGGGGAGAGTGTTCGTAAAGGGTCTGGAATGGTGAACCCGAGTAAAAGGGGACGAAAACTGAGATGCATTTGAAAACGTTTGCCAGTCACACGGTGCACCATACTGTGGGTTTCCCATGCATGTTTTAGCTGAAGGAAGAATCCCTTAAACTTGGAGAGTTGGGACCCATGGAATGGGTACCATGCTGTATGACTTCAAAGGGTCTGCATTTGCTCATCGAACCTCACCAATGCTATCAGCCCGAAGTGCCCAACCTTATGTCTCACTCAGCTCTGGGTGTAGATGTGGTAAATCCAGGTTGCATCACAAGCCCTGAATGAATTATTTAAGAATTGCTCTCTATCTCACTGTCCTTGGGTTTTGTTTGTGTAATTCATTTTGATAATGGGATTTATCGGATTTTCTCTGCTGCCTTCATGCAGCTGTACACACGCTTCATTCTCTTACGGAGACATATAAATCCATGGGTTTGAAGATTCTTACTAGTCAGGTGTATTCCTAGGCGTTGAATATGGGGTGTTTAATCCATTTCGTTGAGCAAGGGGTAGGTCTTGACTATTACATATTTGGCTTATGGAAAGGTATCTGTGCTAATTTCTATCTCTGGTTTTATGCAGCACCCCAACTCACCTTTCCCATTAAGCAAGCATAAGTTGGTTTTCTAAATTTGAGACCCTGTTCTGTTTTGTAATTCAGTTCATGTGTAGCCAAGTTTACATTCCGTGTAGTAGTGATATCTTATGATGTTTCATTTTCTGTGTGACTTATTTCCCTTAGAATCATCGTACCTGAATCCACTCATTATGCCGCGACGGGCCTGATGACATAGATTTCATTGCTGAGTGATATTCCATTGTACGTACGTACCACAACTTCTTTATCCATTTTTCACATTCTGGGATATTTAACTTGTACCGTAGACGAGGTTCTTGTAAACAGAGCCGTCCGACACTTTGGGGTGGCTGTGTGTTTTTGATTTTAATTTCCCTAAGCTATAGGACCATAAGTGGAAGTGCCGTAGGCTCTGTAGCTTTGTTTTTTCGGTGTTCCGGGAAACACCATACACTTCTCCAGAGTGCCTGTTGGAAATTTACATCCCGCCCATCAGCATAACAAGGCTCCCTGTTCTCCATGGCCTGTGCTGCCTCTGGATTTTACACTTTTTTCAGATGGCCCTTTTGACCGGGGGGCAGTGAGACTTCATTTTTGTGCAGATTTCTTTAACATGCTTGCTTGGTTGGCCAAAAAGGGCGTATGCGTTTTTTCCTGAATATATTCAGGAAAAAACGCATACGCCCTTTTTGGCCAAGAGCATCATTGTCGACGTTCTGCCTCTTTTCCTATGCTTTAAATGCAATTCCCGTCTACCCCCTGAAATCGTTTTCCTGCAAATCTGTCCCGCTTACAAGTCGTCTTCGCAGCCTTCCTTCAATATATTTTTGGACGATAGCTGTCATTTATAACTCTGCAGGTTTGTGAGTTACAGTGCCCCTGAGCTCCTTTCTTCAACTCGCTATCTTGTGAGCTGGCCGCAAACCCACAGGATTGCCTCAGGCCCTAATCTGGTTCCGGCACGGCATGCTGAGCCTTTGGTTAATTCCTCTTCCTGGTGGGAAATGAGCGTTAAATTTGCCCGTGCAGACACCTAGAGCTAGTCTCTCATTGGTTCTCCCTATTCCTTTTCATCTTGCGCAGAAATTGCAAACTGTGCCCAACAGGAGGTTAAAGGCACTGACTCTCCAAGTGGGGAGAGTGTTCGTAAAGGGTCTGGAATGGTGAACCCGAGTAAAAGGGGACGAAAACTGAGATGCATTTGAAAACGTTTGCCAGTCACACGGTGCACCATACTGTGGGTTTCCCATGCATGTTTTAGCTGAAGGAAGAATCCCTTAAACTTGGAGAGTTGGGACCCATGGAATGGGTACCATGCTGTATGACTTCAAAGGGTCTGCATTTGCTCATCGAACCTCACCAATGCTATCAGCCCGAAGTGCCCAACCTTATGTCTCACTCAGCTCTGGGTGTAGATGTGGTAAATCCAGGTTGCATCACAAGCCCTGAATGAATTATTTAAGAATTGCTCTCTATTTCACTGTCCTTGGGTTTTGTTTGTGTAATTCATTTTGATAATGGGATTTATCGGATTTTCTCTGCTGCATTCATGCCGCTGTACACACGCTTCATTCTCTTACGGAGACATATAAATCCATGGGTTTGAAGATTCTTACTAGTCAGGTGTATTCCTAGGCGTTGAATATGGGGTGTTTAGTCCATTTCGTTGAGCAAGGGGTAGGTCTTGACTATTACATATTTGGCTTATGGAAAGGTATCTGTGCTAATTTCTATCTCTGGTTTTATGCAGCACCCCAACTCACCTTTCCCCTTAAGCAAGCATAAGTTGGTTTTCTAAATTTGAGACCCTGTTCTGTTTTGTAATTCAGTTCATGTGTAGCCAAGTTTACATTCCGTGTAGTAGTGATATCTTATGATGTTTCATTTTCTGTGTGACTTATTTCCCTTAGAATCATCGTACCTGAATCCACTCATTATGCCGCGACGGGCCTGATGACATAGATTTCATTGCTGAGTGATATTCCATTGTACGTACGTACCACAACTTCTTTATCCATTTTTCACATTCTGGGATATTTAACTTGTACCGTAGACGAGGTTCTTGTAAACAGAGCCGTCCGACACTTTGGGGTGGCTGTGTGTTTTTGATTTTAATTTCCCTAAGCTATAGGACCATAAGTGGAAGTGCCGTAGGCTCCGTAGCTTTGTTTTTTCGGTGTTCCGGGAAACACCATACACTTCTCCAGAGTGGCTGTTGGCAATTTACATCCCGCCCATCAGCATAACAAGGCTCCCTGTTCTCCATGGCCTGTGCTGCCTTTCTGGATTTTACACTTTTTTCAGCTGGCCCTTTTGACCGGGGGGCAGTGAGACTTCATTGTAGTGCAGATTTCTTTAACATGCTTGCTTGGTTGGCCAAAAAGGGCGTATGCGTTTTTTCCTGAATATATTCAGGAAAAAACGCATACGCCCTTTTTGGCCAAGAGCATCATTGTCGACGTTCTGCCTCTTTTCCTATGCTTTAAATGCAATTCCCGTCTACCCCCTGAAATCGTTTTCCTGCAAATCTGTCCCGCTTACAAGTCATCTTCGCAGCCTTCCTTCAATATATTTTTGGACGATAGCTGTCATTTATAACTCTGCAGGTTTGTGAGTTACAGTGCCCCTGAGCTCCTTTCTTCAACTCGCTATCTTGTGAGCTGGCCGCAAACCCACAGGATTGCTTCAGGCCCTAATCTGGTTCCGGCACGGCATGCTGAGCCTTTGGTTAATTCCTCTTCCTGGTGGGAAATGAGCGTTAAATTTGCCCTTGCAGACACCTAGAGCTAGTCTCTCATTGGTTCTCCCTATTCCTTTTCATCTTGCACAGAAATTGCAAACTGTGCCCAACAGGAGGTTAAAGGCACTGACTCTCCAAGTGGGGAGAGTGTTCGTAAAGGGTCTGGAATGGTGAACCCGAGTAAAAGGGGACGAAAACTGAGATGCATTTGAAAACGTTTGCCAGTCACACGGTGCACCATACTGTGGGTTTCCCATGCATGTTTTAGCTGAAGGAAGAATCCCTTAAACTTGGAGAGTTGGGACCCATGGAATGGGTACCATGCTGTATGACTTCAAAGGGTCTGCATTTGCTCATCGAAACTCACCAATGCTATCAGCCCGAAGTGCCCAACCTTATGTCTCACTCAGCTCTGGGTGTAGATGTGTAAATCCAGGTTGCATCACAAGCCCTGAATGAATTATTTAAGAATTGCTCTCTATCTCACTGTCCTTGGGTTTTGTTTGTGTAATTCATTTTGATAATGGGATTTATCGGATTTTCTCTGCTGCATTCATGCCGCTGTACACACGCTTCATTCTCTTACGGAGACATATAAATCCATGGGTTTGAAGATTCTTACTAGTCAGGTGTATTCCTAGGCGTTGAATATGGGGTGTTTAGTCCATTTCGTTGAGCAAGGGGTAGGTCTTGACTATTACATATTTGGCTTATGGAAAGGTATCTGTGCTAATTTCTATCTCTGGTTTTATGCAGCACCCCAACTCACCTTTCCCCTTAAGCAAGCATAAGTTGGTTTTCTAAATTTGAGACCCTGTTCTGTTTTGTAATTCAGTTCATGTGTAGCCAAGTTTACATTCCGTGTAGTAGTGATATCTTATGATGTTTCATTTTCTGTGTGACTTATTTCCCTTAGAATCATCGTACCTGAATCCACTCATTATGCCGCGACGGGCCTGATGACATAGATTTCATTGCTGAGTGATATTCCATTGTACGTACGTACCACAACTTCTTTATCCATTTTTCACATTCTGGGATATTTAACTTGTACCGTAGACGAGGTTCTTGTAAACAGAGCCGTCCGACACTTTGGGGTGGCTGTGTGTTTTTGATTTTAATTTCCCTAAGCTATAGGACCATAAGTGGAAGTGCCGTAGGCTCCGTAGCTTTGTTTTTTCGGTGTTCCGGGAAACACCATACACTTCTCCAGAGTGGCTGTTGGCAATTTACATCCCGCCCATCAGCATAACAAGGCTCCCTGTTCTCCATGGCCTGTGCTGCCTTTCTGGATTTTACACTTTTTTCAGATGGCCCTTTTGACCGGGGGGCAGTGAGACTTCATTGTAGTGCAGATTTCTTTAACATGCTTGCTTGGTTGGCCAAAAAGGGCGTATGCGTTTTTTCCTGAATATATTCAGGAAAAAACGCATACGCCCTTTTTGGCCAAGAGCATCATTGTCGACGTTCTGCCTCTTTTCCTATGCTTTAAATGCAATTCCCGTCTACCCCCTGAAATCGTTTTCCTGCAAATCTGTCCCGCTTACAAGTCATCTTCGCAGCCTTCCTTCAATATATTTTTGGACGATAGCTGTCATTTATAACTCTGCAGGTTTGTGAGTTACAGTGCCCCTGAGCTCCTTTCTTCAACTCGCTATCTTGTGAGCTGGCCGCAAACCCACAGGATTGCTTCAGGCCCTAATCTGGTTCCGGCACGGCATGCTGAGCCTTTGGTTAATTCCTCTTCCTGGTGGGAAATGAGCGTTAAATTTGCCCTTGCAGACACCTAGAGCTAGTCTCTCATTGGTTCTCCCTATTCCTTTTCATCTTGCGCAGAAATTGCAAACTGTGCCCAACAGGAGGTTAAAGGCACTGACTCTCCAAGTGGGGAGAGTGTTCGTAAAGGGTCTGGAATGGTGAACCCGAGTAAAAGGGGACGAAAACTGAGATGCATTTGAAAACGTTTGCCAGTCACACGGTGCACCATACTGTGGGTTTCCCATGCATGTTTTAGCTGAAGGAAGAATCCCTTAAACTTGGAGAGTTGGGACCCATGGAATGGGTACCATGCTGTATGACTTCAAAGGGTCTGCATTTGCTCATCGAACCTCACCAATGCTATCAGCCCGAAGTGCCCAACCTTATGTCTCACTCAGCTGTGGGTGTAGATGTGGTAAATCCAGGTTGCATCACAAGCCCTGAATGAATTATTTAAGAATTGCTCTCTATCTCACTGTCCTTGGGTTTTGTTTGTGTAATTCATTTTGATAATGGGATTTATCGGATTTTCTCTGCTGCATTCATGCCGCTGTACACACGCTTCATTCTCTTACGGAGACATATAAATCCATGGGTTTGAAGATTCTTACTAGTCAGGTGTATTCCTAGGCGTTGAATATGGGGTGTTTAGTCCATTTCGTTGAGCAAGGGGTAGGTCTTGACTATTACATATTTGGCTTATGGAAAGGTATCTGTGCTAATTTCTATCTCTGGTTTTATGCAGCACCCCAACTCACCTTTCCCCTTAAGCAAGCATAAGTTGGTTTTCTAAATTTGAGACCCTGTTCTGTTTTGTAATTCAGTTCATGTGTAGCCAAGTTTACATTCCGTGTAGTAGTGATATCTTATGATGTTTCATTTTCTGTGTGACTTATTTCACTTAGAATCATCGTACCTGAATCCACTCATTATGCCGCGACGGGCCTGATGACATAGATTTCATTGCTGAGTGATATTCCATTGTACGTACGTACCACAACTTCTTTATCCATTTTTCACATTCTGGGATATTTAACTTGTTCCGTAGACGAGGTTCTTGTAAACAGAGCCGTCCGACACTTTGGGGTGGCTGTGTTTTTGATTTTAATTTCCCTAAGCTATAGGACCATAAGTGGAAGTGCCGTAGGCTCCGTAGCTTTGTTTTTTCGGTGTTCCGGGAAACACCATACACTTCTCCAGAGTGGCTGTTGGCAATTTACATCCCGCCCATCAGCATAACAAGGCTCCCTGTTCTCCATGGCCTGTGCTGCCTTTCTGGATTTTACACTTTTTTCAGATGGCCCTTTTGACCGGGGGGCCGTGAGACTTCATTGTAGTGCAGATTTCTTTAACATGCTTGCTTGGTTGGCCAAAAAGGGCGTATGCGTTTTTTCCTGAATATATTCAGGAAAAAACGCATACGCCCTTTTTGGCCAAGAGCATCATTGTCGACGTTCTGCCTCTTTTCCTATGCTTTAAATGCAATTCCCGTCTACCCCCTGAAATCGTTTTCCTGCAAATCTGTCCCGCATACAAGTCGTCTTCGCAGCCTTCCTTCAATATATTTTTGGACGATAGCTGTCATTTATAACTCTGCAGGTTTGTGAGTTACAGTGCCCCTGAGCTCCTTTCTTCAACTCGCTATCTTGTGAGCTGGCCGCAAACCCACAGGATTGCTTCAGGCCCTAATCTGGTTCCGGCACGGCATGCTGAGCCTTTGGTTAATTCCTCTTCCTGGTGGGAAATGAGCGTTAAATTTGCCCTTGCAGACACCTAGAGCTAGTCTCTCATTGGTTCTCCCTATTCCTTTTCATCTTGCGCAGAAATTGCAAACTGTGCCCAACAGGAGGTTAAAGGCACTGACTCTCCAAGTGGGGAGAGTGTTCGTAAAGGGTCTGGAATGGTGAACCCGAGTAAAAGGGGACGAAAACTGAGATGCATTTGAAAACGTTTGCCAGTCACACGGTGCACCATACTGTGGGTTTCCCATGCATGTTTTAGCTGAAGGAAGAATCCCTTAAACTTGGAGAGTTGGGACCCATGGAATGGGTACCATGCTGTATGACTTCAAAGGGTCTGCATTTGCTCATCGAACCTCACCAATGCTATCAGCCCGAAGTGCCCAACCTTATGTCTCACTCAGCTCTGGGTGTAGATGTGGTAAATCCAGGTTGCATCACAAGCCCTGAATGAATTATTTAAGAATTGCTCTCTATCTCACTGTCCTTGGGTTTTGTTTGTGTAATTCATTTTGATAATGGGATTTATCGGATTTTCTCTGCTGCCTTCATGCAGCTGTACACACGCTTCATTCTCTTACGGAGACATATAAATCCATGGGTTTGAAGATTCTTACTAGTCAGGTGTATTCCTAGGCGTTGAATATGGGGTGTTTAATCCATTTCGTTGAGCAAGGGGTAGGTCTTGACTATTACATATTTGGCTTATGGAAAGGTATCTGTGCTAATTTCTATCTCTGGTTTTATGCAGCACCCCAACTCACCTTTCCCATTAAGCAAGCATAAGTTGGTTTTCTAAATTTGAGACCCTGTTCTGTTTTGTAATTCAGTTCATGTGTAGCCAAGTTTACATTCCGTGTAGTAGTGATATCTTATGATGTTTCATTTTCTGTGTGACTTATTTCCCTTAGAATCATCGTACCTGAATCCACTCATTATGCCGCGACGGGCCTGATGACATAGATTTCATTGCTGAGTGATATTCCATTGTACGTACGTACCACAACTTCTTTATCCATTTTTCACATTCTGGGATATTTAACTTGTACCGTAGACGAGGTTCTTGTAAACAGAGCCGTCCGACACTTTGGGGTGGCTGTGTGTTTTTGATTTTAATTTCCCTAAGCTATAGGACCATAAGTGGAAGTGCCGTAGGCTCTGTAGCTTTGTTTTTTCGGTGTTCCGGGAAACACCATACACTTCTCCAGAGTGCCTGTTGGAAATTTACATCCCGCCCATCAGCATAACAAGGCTCCCTGTTCTCCATGGCCTGTGCTGCCTCTGGATTTTACACTTTTTTCAGATGGCCCTTTTGACCGGGGGGCCGTGAGACTTCATTGTAGTGCAGATTTCTTTAACATGCTTGCTTGGTTGGCCAAAAAGGGCGTATGCGTTTTTTCCTGAATATATTCAGGAAAAAACGCATACGCCCTTTTTGGCCAAGAGCATCATTGTCGACGTTCTGCCTCTTTTCCTATGCTTTAAATGCAATTCCCGTCTACCCCCTGAAATCGTTTTCCTGCAAATCTGTCCCGCTTACAAGTCGTCTTCGCAGCCTTCCTTCAATATATTTTTGGACGATAGCTGTCATTTATAACTCTGCAGGTTTGTGAGTTACAGTGCCCCTGAGCTCCTTTCTTCAACTCGCTATCTTGTGAGCTGGCCGCAAACCCACAGGATTGCCTCAGGCCCTAATCTGGTTCCGGCACGGCATGCTGAGCCTTTGGTTAATTCCTCTTCCTGGTGGGAAATGAGCGTTAAATTTGCCCGTGCAGACACCTAGAGCTAGTCTCTCATTCGTTCTCCCTATTCCTTTTCATCTTGCGCAGAAATTGCAAACTGTGCCCAACAGGAGGTTAAAGGCACTGACTCTCCAAGTGGGGAGAGTGTTCGTAAAGGGTCTGGAATGGTGAACCCGAGTAAAAGGGGACGAAAACTGAGATGCATTTGAAAACGTTTGCCAGTCACACGGTGCACCATACTGTGGGTTTCCCATGCATGTTTTAGCTGAAGGAAGAATCCCTTAAACTTGGAGAGTTGGGACCCATGGAATGGGTACCATGCTGTATGACTTCAAAGGGTCTGCATTTGCTCATCGAACCTCACCAATGCTATCAGCCCGAAGTGCCCAACCTTATGTCTCACTCAGCTCTGGGTGTAGATGTGGTAAATCCAGGTTGCATCACAAGCCCTGAATGAATTATTTAAGAATTGCTCTCTATTTCACTGTCCTTGGGTTTTGTTTGTGTAATTCATTTTGATAATGGGATTTATAGGATTTTCTCTGCTGCATTCATGCCGCTGTACACACGCTTCATTCTCTTACGGAGACATATAAATCCATGGGTTTGAAGATTCTTACTAGTCAGGTGTATACCTAGGCGTTGAATATGGGGTGTTTAGTCCATTTCGTTGAGCAAGGGGTAGGTCTTGACTATTACATATTTGGCTTATGGAAAGGTATCTGTGCTAATTTCTATCTCTGGTTTTATGCAGCACCCCAACTCACCTTTCCCCTTAAGCAAGCATAAGTTGGTTTTCTAAATTTGAGACCCTGTTCTGTTTTGTAATTCAGTTCATGGGTAGCCAAGTTTACATTCCGTGTAGTAGTGATATCTTATGATGTTTCATTTTCTGTGTGACTTATTTCCCTTAGAATCATCGTACCTGAATCCACTCATTATGCCGCGACGGGCCTGATGACATAGATTTCATTGCTGAGTGATATTCCATTGTACGTACGTACCACAACTTCTTTATCCATTTTTCACATTCTGGGATATTTAACTTGTACCGTAGACGAGGTTCTTGTAAACAGAGCCGTCCGACACTTTGGGGTGGCTGTGTGTTTTTGATTTTAATTTCCCTAAGCTATAGGACCATAAGTGGAAGTGCCGTAGGCTCTGTAGCTTTGTTTTTTCGGTGTTCCGGGAAACACCATACACTTCTCCAGAGTGCCTGTTGGAAATTTACATCCCGCCCATCAGCATAACAAGGCTCCCTGTTCTCCATGGCCTGTGCTGCCTCTGGATTTTACACTTTTTTCAGATGGCCCTTTTGACCGGGGGGCAGTGAGACTTCATTTTTGTGCAGATTTCTTTAACATGCTTGCTTGGTTGGCCAAAAAGGGCGTATGCGTTTTTTCCTGAATATATTCAGGAAAAAACGCATACGCCCTTTTTGGCCAAGAGCATCATTGTCGACGTTCTGCCTCTTTTCCTATGCTTTAAATGCAATTCCCGTCTACCCCCTGAAATCGTTTTCCTGCAAATCTGTCCCGCTTACAAGTCGTCTTCGCAGACTTCCTTCAATATATTTTTGGACGATAGCTGTCATTTATAACTCTGCAGGTTTGAGTTACAGTGCCCCTGAGCTCCTTTCTTCAACTCGCTATCTTGTGTGCTGGCCGCAAACCCACAGGATTGCCTCAGGCCCTAATCTGGTTCCGGCACGGCATGCTGAGCCTTTGGTTAATTCCTCTTCCTGGTGGGAAATGAGCGTTAAATTTGCCCGTGCAGACACCTAGAGCTAGTCTCTCATTCGTTCTCCCTATTCCTTTTCATCTTGCGCAGAAATTGCAAACTGTGCCCAACAGGAGGTTAAAGGCACTGACTCTCCAAGTGGGGAGAGTGTTCGTAAAGGGTCTGGAATGGTGAACCCGAGTAAAAGGGGACGAAAACTGAGATGCATTTGAAAACGTTTGCCAGTCACACGGTGCACCATACTGTGGGTTTCCCATGCATGTTTTAGCTGAAGGAAGAATCCCTTAAACTTGGAGAGTTGGGACCCATGGAATGGGTACCATGCTGTATGACTTCAAAGGGTCTGCATTTGCTCATCGAACCTCACCAATGCTATCAGCCCGAAGTGCCCAACCTTATGTCTCACTCAGCTCTGGGTGTAGATGTGGTAAATCCAGGTTGCATCACAAGCCCTGAATGAATTATTTAAGAATTGCTCTCTATCTCACTGTCCTTGGGTTTTGTTTGTGTAATTCATTTTGATAATGGGATTTATCGGATTTTCTCTGCTGCATTCATGCCGCTGTACACACGCTTCATTCTCTTACGGAGACATATAAATCCATGGGTTTGAAGATTCTTACTAGTCAGGTGTATTCCTAGGCGTTGAATATGGGGTGTTTAGTCCATTTCGTTGAGCAAGGGGTAGGTCTTGACTATTACATATTTGGCTTATGGAAAGGTATCTGTGTTAATTTCTATCTCTGGTTTTATGCAGCACCCCAACTCACCTTTCCCCTTAAGCAAGCATAAGTTGGTTTTCTAAATTTGAGACCCTGTTCTGTTTTGTAATTCAGTTCATGTGTAGCCAAGTTTACATTCCGTGTAGTAGTGATATCTTATGATGTTTCATTTTCTGTGTGACTTATTTCCCTTAGAATCATCGTACCTGAATCCACTCATTATGCCGCGACGGGCCTGATGACATAGATTTCATTGCTGAGTGATATTCCATTGTACGTACGTACCACAACTTCTTTATCCATTTTTCACATTCTGGGATATTTAACTTGTACCGTAGACGAGGTTCTTGTAAACAGAGCCGTCCGACACTTTGGGGTGGCTGTGTGTTTTTGATTTTAATTTCCCTAAGCTATAGGACCATAAGTGGAAGTGCCGTAGGCTCCGTAGCTTTGTTTTTTCGGTGTTCCGGGAAACACCATACACTTCTCCAGAGTGGCTGTTGGCAATTTACATCCCGCCCATCAGCATAACAAGGCTCCCTGTTCTCCATGGCCTGTGCTGCCTTTCTGGATTTTACACTTTTTTCAGATGGCCCTTTTGACCGGGGGGCAGTGAGACTTCATTGTAGTGCAGATTTCTTTAACATGCTTGCTTGGTTGGCCAAAAAGGGCGTATGCGTTTTTTCCTGAATATATTCAGGAAAAAACGCATACGCCCTTTTTGGCCAAGAGCATCATTGTCGACGTTCTGCCTCTTTTCCTATGCTTTAAATGCAATTCCCGTCTACCCCCTGAAATCGTTTTCCTGCAAATCTGTCCCGCTTACAAGTCGTCTTCGCAGCCTTCCTTCAATATATTTTTGGACGATAGCTGTCATTTATAACTCTGCAGGTTTGTGAGTTACAGTGCCCCTGAGCTCCTTTCTTCAACTCGCTATCTTGTGAGCTGGCCGCAAACCCACAGGATTGCTTCAGGCCCTAATCTGGTTCCAGCACGGCATGCTGAGCCTTTGGTTAATTCCTCTTCCTGGTGGGAAATGAGCGTTAAATTTGCCCTTGCAGACACCTAGAGCTAGTCTCTCATTGGTTCTCCCTATTCCTTTTCATCTTGCGCAGAAATTGCAAACTGTGCCCAACAGGAGGTTAAAGGCACTGACTCTCCAAGTGGGGAGAGTGTTCGTAAAGGGTCTGGAATGGTGAACCCGAGTAAAAGGGGACGAAAACTGAGATGCATTTGAAAACGTTTGCCAGTCACACGGTGCACCATACTGTGGGTTTCCCATGCATGTTTTAGCTGAAGGAAGAATCCCTTAAACTTGGAGAGTTGGGACCCATGGAATGGGTACCATGCTGTATGACTTCAAAGGGTCTGCATTTGCTCATCGAACCTCACCAATGCTATCAGCCCGAAGTGCCCAACCTTATGTCTCACTCAGCTCTGGGTGTAGATGTGGTAAATCCAGGTTGCATCACAAGCCCTGAATGAATTATTTAAGAATTGCTCTCTATCTCACTGTCCTTGGGTTTTGTTTGTGTAATTCATTTTGATAATGGGATTTATCGGATTTTCTCTGCTGCATTCATGCCGCTGTACACACGCTTCATTCTCTTACGGAGACATATAAATCCATGGGTTTGAAGATTCTTACTAGTCAGGTGTATTCCTAGGCGTTGAATATGGGGTGTTTAGTCCATTTCGTTGAGCAAGGGGTAGGTCTTGACTATTACATATTTGGCTTATGGAAAGGTATCTGTGTTAATTTCTATCTCTGGTTTTATGCAGCACCCCAACTCACCTTTCCCCTTAAGCAAGCATAAGTTGGTTTTCTAAATTTGAGACCCTGTTCTGTTTTGTAATTCAGTTCATGTGTAGCCAAGTTTACATTCCGTGTAGTAGTGATATCTTATGATGTTTCATTTTCTGTGTGACTTATTTCCCTTAGAATCATCGTACCTGAATCCACTCATTATGCCGCGACGGGCCTGATGACATAGATTTCATTGCTGAGTGATATTCCATTGTACGTACGTACCACAACTTCTTTATCCATTTTTCACATTCTGGGATATTTAACTTGTACCGTAGACGAGGTTCTTGTAAACAGAGCCGTCCGACACTTTGGGGTGGCTGTGTGTTTTTGATTTTAATTTCCCTAAGCTATAGGACCATAAGTGGAAGTGCCGTAGGCTCCGTAGCTTTGTTTTTTCGGTGTTCCGGGAAACACCATACACTTCTCCAGAGTGGCTGTTGGCAATTTACATCCCGCCCATCAGCATAACAAGGCTCCCTGTTCTCCATGGCCTGTGCTGCCTTTCTGGATTTTACACTTTTTTCAGATGGCCCTTTTGACCGGGGGGCAGTGAGACTTCATTGTAGTGCAGATTTCTTTAACATGCTTGCTTGGTTGGCCAAAAAGGGCGTATGCGTTTTTTCCTGAATATATTCAGGAAAAAACGCATACGCCCTTTTTGGCCAAGAGCATCATTGTCGACGTTCTGCCTCTTTTCCTATGCTTTAAATGCAATTCCCGTCTACCCCCTGAAATCGTTTTCCTGCAAATCTGTCCCGCTTACAAGTCGTCTTCGCAGCCTTCCTTCAATATATTTTTGGACGATAGCTGTCATTTATAACTCTGCAGGTTTGTGAGTTACAGTGCCCCTGAGCTCCTTTCTTCAACTCGCTATCTTGTGAGCTGGCCGCAAACCCACAGGATTGCTTCAGGCCCTAATCTGGTTCCAGCACGGCATGCTGAGCCTTTGGTTAATTCCTCTTCCTGGTGGGAAATGAGCGTTAAATTTGCCCTTGCAGACACCTAGAGCTAGTCTCTCATTGGTTCTCCCTATTCCTTTTCATCTTGCGCAGAAATTGCAAACTGTGCCCAACAGGAGGTTAAAGGCACTGACTCTCCAAGTGGGGAGAGTGTTCGTAAAGGGTCTGGAATGGTGAACCCGAGTCAAAGGGGACGAAAACTGAGATGCATTTGAAAACGTTTGCCAGTCACACGGTGCACCATACTGTGGGTTTCCCATGCATGTTTTAGCTGAAGGAAGAATCCCTTAAACTTGGAGAGTTGGGACCCATGGAATGGGTACCATGCTGTATGACTTCAAAGGGTCTGCATTTGCTCATCGAACCTCACCAATGCTATCAGCCCGAAGTGCCCAACCTTATGTCTCACTCAGCTCTGGGTGTAGATGTGGTAAATCCAGGTTGCATCACAAGCCCTGAATGAATTATTTAAGAATTGCTCTCTATCTCACTGTCCTTGGGTTTTGTTTGTGTAATTCATTTTGATAATGGGATTTATCGGATTTTCTCTGCTGCATTCATGCCGCTGTACACACGCTTCATTCTCTTACGGAGACATATAAATCCATGGGTTTGAAGATTCTTACTAGTCAGGTGTATTCCTAGGCGTTGAATATGGCGTGTTTAATCCATTTCGTTGAGCAAGGGGTAGGTCTTGACTATTACATATTTGGCTTATGGAAAGGTATCTGTGCTAATTTCTGTCTCTGGTTTTATGGAGCACCCCAACTCACCTTTCCCATTAAGCAAGCATAAGTTGGTTTTCTAAATTTGAGACCCTGTTCTGTTTTGTAATTCAGTTCATGTGTAGCCAAGTTTACATTCCGTGTATTAGTGATATCTTATGATGTTTCACTTTCTGTGTGACTTATTTCCCTTAGAATCATCGTACCTGAATCCACTCATTATGCCGCGACGGGCCTGATGACATAGATTTCATTGCTGAGTGATATTCCATTGTACGTACGTACCACAACTTCTTTATCCATTTTTCACATTCTGGGATATTTAACTTGTACCGTAGACGAGGTTCTTGTAAACAGAGCCGTCCGACACTTTGGGGTGGCTGTGTGTTTTTGATTTTAATTTCCCTAAGCTATAGGACCATAAGTGGAAGTGCCGTAGGCTCCGTAGCTTTGTTTTTTCGGTGTTCCGGGAAACACCATACACTTCTCCAGAGTGGCTGTTGGCAATTTACATCCCGCCCATCAGCATAACAAGGCTCCCTGTTCTCCATGGCCTGTGCTGCCTTTCTGGATTTTACACTTTTTTCAGATGGCCCTTTTGACCGGGGGGCAGTGAGACTTCATTGTAGTGCAGATTTCTTTAACATGCTTGCTTGGTTGGCCAAAAAGGGCGTATGCGTTTTTTCCTGAATATATTCAGGAAAAAACGCATACGCCCTTTTTGGCCAAGAGCATCATTGTCGACGTTCTGCCTCTTTTCCTATGCTTTAAATGCAATTCCCGTCTACCCCCTGAAATCGTTTTCCTGCAAATCTGTCCCGCTTACAAGTCGTCTTCGCAGCCTTCCTTCAATATATTTTTGGACGATAGCTGTCATTTATAACTCTGCAGGTTTGTGAGTTACAGTGCCCCTGAGCTCCTTTCTTCAACTCGCTATCTTGTGAGCTGGCCGCAAACCCACAGGATTGCTTCAGGCCCTAATCTGGTTCCGGCACGGCATGCTGAGCCTTTGGTTAATTCCTCTTCCTGGTGGGAAATGAGCGTTAAATTTGCCCTTGCAGACACCTAGAGCTAGTCTCTCATTGGTTCTCCCTATTCCTTTACATCTTGCGCAGAAATTGCAAACTGTGCCCAACAGGAGGTTAAAGGCACTGACTCTCCAAGTGGGGAGAGTGTTCGTAAAGGGTCTGGAATGGTGAACCCGAGTAAAAGGGGACGAAAACTGAGATGCATTTGAAAACGTTTGCCAGTCACACGGTGCACCATACTGTGGGTTTCCCATGCATGTTTTAGCTGAAGGAAGAATCCCTTAAACTTGGAGAGTTGGGACCCATGGAATGGGTACCATGCTGTATGACTTCAAAGGGTCTGCATTTGCTCATCGAACCTCACCAATGCTATCAGCCCGAAGTGCCCAACCTTATGTCTCACTCAGCTCTGGGTGTAGATGTGGTAAATCCAGGTTGCATCACAAGCCCTGAATGAATTATTTAAGAATTGCTCTCTATCTCACTGTCCTTGTGTTTTGTTTGTGTAATTCATTTTGATAATGGGATTTATCGGATTTTCTCTGCTGCATTCATGCCGCTGTACACACGCTTCATTCTCTTACGGAGACATATAAATCCATGGGTTTGAAGATTCTTACTAGTCAGGTGTATTCCTAGGCGTTGAATATGGGGTGTTTAGTCCATTTCGTTGAGCAAGGGGTAGGTCTTGACTATTACATATTTGGCTTATGGAAAGGTATCTGTGCTAATTTCTATCTCTGGTTTTATGCAGCACCCCAACTCACCTTTCCCATTAAGCAAGCATAAGTTGGTTTTCTAAATTTGAGACCCTGTTCTGTTTTGTAATTCAGTTCATGTGTAGCCAAGTTTACATTCCGTGTATTAGTGATATCTTATGATGTTTCATTTTCTGTGTGACTTATTTCACTTAGAATCATCGTACCTGTATCCACTCATTATGCCGCGACGGGCCTGATGACATAGATTTCATTGCTGAGTGATATTCCATTGTACGTACGTACCACAAATTCTTTATCCATTTTTCACATTCTGGGATATTTAACTTGTACCGTAGACGAGGTTCTTGTAAACAGAGCCGTCCGACACTTTGGGGTGGCTGTGTGTTTTTGATTTTAATTTCCCTAAGCTATAGGACCATAAGTGGAAGTGCCGTAGGCTCCGTAGCTTTGTTTTTTCGGTGTTCCGGGAAACACCATACACTTCTCCAGAGTGGCTGTTGGCAATTTACATCCCGCCCATCAGCATAACAAGGCTCCCTGTTCTCCATGGCCTGTGCTGCCTTTCTGGATTTTACACTTTTTTCAGATGGCCCTTTTAACCGGGGGGCAGTGAGACTTCATTGTAGTGCAGATTTCTTTAACATGCTTGCTTGGTTGGCCAAAAAGGGCGTATGCGTTTTTTCCTGAATATATTCAGGAAAAAACGCATACGCCCTTTTTGGCCAAGAGCATCATTGTCGACGTTCTGCCTCTTTTCCTATGCTTTAAATGCAATTCCCGTCTACCCCCTGAAATCGTTTTCCTGCAAATCTGTCCCGCTTACAAGTCGTCTTCGCAGCCTTCCTTCAATATATTTTTGGACGATAGCTGTCATTTATAACTCTGCAGGTTTGTGAGTTACAGTGCCCCTGAGCTCCTTTCTTCAACTCGCTATCTTGTGAGCTGGCCGCAAACCCACAGGATTGCTTCAGGCCCTAATCTGGTTCCGGCACGGCATGCTGAGCCTTTGGTTAATTCCTCTTCCTGGTGGGAAATGGGCGTTAAATTTGCCCTTGCAGACACCTAGAGCTAGTCTCTCATTGGTTCTCCCTATTCCTTTTCATCTTGCGCAGAAATTGCAAACTGTGCCCAACAGGAGGTTAAAGGCACTGACTCTGCAAGTGGGGAGAGTGTTCGTAAAGGGTCTGGAATGGTGAACCCGAGTAAAAGGGGACGAAAACTGAGATGCATTTGAAAACGTTTGCCAGTCACACGGTGCACCATACTGTGGGTTTCCCATGCATGTTTTAGCTGAAGGAAGAATCCCTTAAACTTGGAGAGTTGGGACCCATGGAATGGGTACCATGCTGTATGACTTCAAAGGGTCTGCATTTGCTCATCGAACCTCACCAATGCTATCAGCCCGAAGTGCCCAACCTTATGTCTCACTCAGCTCTGGGTGTAGATGTGGTAAATCCAGGTTGCATCACAAGCCCTGAATGAATTATTTAAGAATTGCTCTCTATCTCACTGTCCTTGGGTTTTGTTTGTGTAATTCATTTTGATAATGGGATTTATCGGATTTTCTCTGCTGCATTCATGCCGCTGTACACACGCTTCATTCTCTTACGGAGACATATAAATCCATGGGTTTGAAGATTCTTACTAGTCAGGTGTATTCCTAGGCGTTGAATATGGTGTGTTTAATCCATTTCGTTGAGCAAGGGGTAGGTCTTGACTATTACATATTTGGCTTATGGAAAGGTATCTGTGCTAATTTCTATCTCTGGTTTTATGCAGCACCCCAACTCACCTTTCCCCTTAAGCAAGCATAAGTTGGTTTTCTAAATTTGAGACCCTGTTCTGTTTTGTAATTCAGTTCATGTGTAGCCAAGTTTACATTCCGTGTAGTAGTGATATCTTATGATGTTTCATTTTCTGTGTGACTTATTTCCCTTAGAATCATCGTACCTGAATCCACTCATTATGCCGCGACGGGCCTGATGACATAGATTTCATTGCTGAGTGATATTCCATTGTACGTACGTACCACAACTTATTTATCCATTTTTCACATTCTGGGATATTTAACTTGTACCGTAGACGAGGTTCTTGTAAACAGAGCCGTCCGACACTTTGGGGTGGCTGTGTGTTTTTGATTTTAATTTCCCTAAGCTATAGGACCATAAGTGGAAGTGCCGTAGGCTCCGTAGCTTTGTTTTTTCGGTGTTCCGGGAAACACCATACACTTCTCCAGAGTGGCTGTTGGCAATTTACATCCCGCCCATCAGCATAACAAGGCTCCCTGTTCTCCATGGCCTGTGCTGCCTTTCTGGATTTTACACTTTTTTCAGATGGCCCTTTTGACCGGGGGGCAGTGAGACTTCATTGTAGTGCAGATTTCTTTAACATGCTTGCTTGGTTGGCCAAAAAGGGCGTATGCGTTTTTTCCTGAATATATTCAGGAAAAAACGCATACGCCCTTTTTGGCCAAGAGCATCATTGTCGACGTTCTGCCTCTTTTCCTATGCTTTAAATGCAATTCCCGTCTACCCCCTGAAATCGTTTTCCTGCAAATCTGTCCCGCTTACAAGTCGTCTTCGCAGCCTTCCTTCAATATATTTTTGGACGATAGCTGTCATTTATAACTCTGCAGGTTTGTGAGTTACAGTGCCCCTGAGCTCCTTTCTTCAACTCGCTATCTTGTGAGCTGGCCGCAAACCCACAGGATTGCTTCAGGCCCTAATCTGGTTCCGGCACGGCATGCTGAGCCTTTGGTTAATTCCTCTTCCTGGTGGGAAATGAGCGTTAAATTTGCCCTTGCAGACACCTAGAGCTAGTCTCTCATTGGTTCTCCCTATTCCTTTTCATCTTGCGCAGAAATTGCAAACTGTGCCCAACAGGAGGCTAAAGGCACTGACTCTCCAAGTGGGGAGAGTGTTCGTAAAGGGTCTGGAATGGTGAACCCGAGTAAAAGGGGACGAAAACTGAGATGCATTTGAAAACGTTTGCCAGTCACACGGTGCACCATACTGTGGGTTTCCCATGCATGTTTTAGCTGAAGGAAGAATCCCTTAAACTTGGAGAGTTGGGACCCATGGAATGGGTACCATGCTGTATGACTTCAAAGGGTCTGCATTTGCTCATCGAACCTCACCAATGCTATCAGCCCGAAGTGCCCAACCTTATGTCTCACTCAGCTCTGGGTGTAGATGTGGTAAATCCAGGTTGCATCACAAGCCCTGAATGAATTATTTAAGAATTGCTCTCTATCTCACTGTCCTTGGGTTTTGTTTGTGTAATTCATTTTGATAATGGGATTTATCGGATTTTCTCTGCTGCATTCATGCCGCTGTACACACGCTTCATTCTCTTACGGAGACATATAAATCCATGGGTTTGAAGATTCTTACTAGTCAGGTGTATTCCTAGGCGTTGAATATGGGGTGTTTAGTCCATTTCGTTGAGCAAGGGGTAGGTCTTGACTATTACATATTTGGCTTATGGAAAGGTATCTGTGCTAATTTCTATCTCTGGTTTTATGCAGCACCCCAACTCACCTTTCCCATTAAGCAAGCATAAGTTGGTTTTCTAAATTTGAGACCCTGTTCTGTTTTGTAATTCAGTTCATGTGTAGCCAAGTTTACATTCCGTGTATTAGTGATATCTTATGATGTTTCATTTTCTGTGTGACTTATTTCCCTTAGAATCATCGTACCTGAATCCACTCATTATGCCGCGACGGGCCTGATGACATAGATTTCATTGCTGAGTGATATTCCATTGTACGTACGTACCACAACTTCTTTATCCATTTTTCACATTCTGGGTTATTTAACTTGTACCGTAGACGAGGTTCTTGTAAACAGAGCCGTCCGACACTTTGGGGTGGCTGTGTGTTTTTGATTTTAATTTCCCTAAGCTATAGGACCATAAGTGGAAGTGCCGTAGGCTCCGTAGCTTTGTTTTTTCGGTGTTCCGGGAAACACCATACACTTCTCCAGAGTGGCTGTTGGCAATTTACATCCCGCCCATCAGCATAACAAGGCTCCCTGTTCTCCATGGCCTGTGCTGCCTTTCTGGATTTTACACTTTTTTCAGATGGCCCTTTTGACTGGGGGGCAGTGAGACTTCATTGTAGTGCAGATTTCTTTAACGTGCTTGCTTGGTTGGCCAAAAAGGGCGTATGCGTAATTCAGGAAAAAACGCATACGCCCTTTTTGGCCAAGAGCATCATTGTCGACGTTCTGCCTCTTTTCCTATGCTTTAAATGCAATTCCCGTCTACCCCCTGAAATCGTTTTCCTGCAAATCTGTCCCGCTTACAAGTCGTCTTCGCAGCCTTCCTTCAATATATTTTTGGACGATAGCTGTCATTTATAACTCTGCAGGTTTGAGTTACAGTGCCCCTGAGCTCCTTTCTTCAACTCGCTATCTTGTGTGCTGGCCGCAAACCCACAGGATTGCCTCAGGCCCTAATCTGGTTCCGGCACGGCATGCTGAGCCTTTGGTTAATTCCTCTTCCTGGTGGGAAATGAGCGTTAAATTTGCCCGTGCAGACACCTACAGCTAGTCTCTCATTCGTTCTCCCTTTTCCTTTTCATCTTGCGCAGAAATTGCAAACTGTGCCCAACAGGAGGTTAAAGGCACTGACTCTCCAAGTGGGGAGAGTGTTCGTAAAGGGTCTGAAATGGTGAACCCGAGTAAAAGGGGACGAAAACTGAGATGCATTTGAAAACGTTTGCCAGTCACACGGTGCACCATACTGTGGGTTTCCCATGCATGTTTTAGCTGAAGGAAGAATCCCTTAAACTTGGAGAGTTGGGACCCATGGAATGGGTACCATGCTGTATGACTTCAAAGGGTCTGCATTTGCTCATCGAACCTCACCAATGCTATCAGCCCGAAGTGCCCAACCTTATGTCTCACTCAGCTGTGTGTGTAGATGTGGTAAATCCAGGTTGCATCACAAGCCCTGAATGAATTATTTAAGAATTGCTCTCTATTTCACTGTCCTTGGGTTTTGTTTGTGTAATTCATTTTGATAATGGGATTTATCGGATTTTCTCTGCTGCATTCATGCCGCTGTACACACGCTTCATTCTCTTACGGAGACATATAAATCCATGGGTTTGAAGATTCTTACTAGTCAGGTGTATTCCTAGGCGTTGAATATGGGGTGTTTAGTCCATTTCGTTGAGCAAGGGGTAGGTCTTGACTATTACATATTTGGCTTATGGAAAGGTATCTGTGCTAATTTCTATCTCTGGTTTTATGCAGCACCCCAACTCACCTTTCCCCTTAAGCAAGCATAAGTTGGTTTTCTAAATTTGAGACCCTGTTCTGTTTTGTAATTCAGTTCATGTGTAGCCAAGTTTACATTCCGTGTAGTAGTGATATCTTATGATGTTTCATTTTCTGTGTGACTTATTTCCCTTAGAATCATCGTACCTGAATCCACTCATTATGCCGCGACGGGCCTGATGACATAGATTTCATTGCTGAGTGATATTCCATTGTACGTACGTACCACAACTTCTTTATCCATTTTTCACATTCTGGGATATTTAACTTGTACCGTAGACGAGGTTCTTGTAAACAGAGCCGTCCGACACTTTGGGGTGGCTGTGTGTTTTTGATTTTAATTTCCCTAAGCTATAGGACCATAGGTGGAAGTGCCGTAGGCTCCGTAGTTTTGTTTTTTCGGTGTTCCGGGAAACACCATACACTTCTCCAGAGTGGCTGTTGGCAATTTACATCCCGCCCATCAGCATAACAAGGCTCCCTGTTCTCCATGGCCTGTGCTGCCTTTCTGGATTTTACACTTTTTTCAGATGGCCCTTTTGACCGGGGGGCAGTGAGACTTCATTGTAGTGCAGATTCCTTTAACATGCTTGCTTGGTTGGCCAAAAAGGGCGTATGCGTTTTTTCCTGAATATATTCAGGAAAAAACGCATACGCCCTTTTTGGCCAAGAGCATCATTGTCGACGTTCTGCCTCTTTTCCTATGCTTTAAATGCAATTCCCGTCTACCCCCTGAAATCGTTTTCCTGCAAATCTGTCCTGCTTACAAGTCGTCTTCGCAGCCTTCCTTCAATATATTTTTGGACGATAGCTGTCATTTATAACTCTGCAGGTTTGTGAGTTACAGTGCCCCTGAGCTCCTTTCTTCAACTCGCTATCTTGTGAGCTGGCCGCAAACCCACAGGATTGCTTCAGGCCCTAATCTGGTTCCGGCACGGCATGCTGAGCCTTTGGTAAATTCCTCTTCCTGGTGGGAAATGAGCGTTAAATTTGCCCGTGCAGACACCTAGAGCTAGTCTCTCATTGGTTCTCCCTATTCCTTTTCATCTTGCGCAGAAATTGCAAACTGTGCCCAACAGGAGGTTAAAGGCACTGACTCTCCAAGTGGGGAGAGTGTTCGTAAAGGGTCTGGAATGGTGAACCCGAGTAAAAGGGGACGAAAACTGAGATGCATTTGAAAACGTTTGCCAGTCACATGGTGCACCATACTGTGGGTTTCCCATGCATGTTTTAGCTGAAGGAAGAATCCCTTAAACTTGGAGAGTTGGGACCCATGGAATGGGTACCATGCTGTATGACTTCAAAGGGTCTGCATTTGCTCATCGAACCTCACCAATGCTATCAGCCCGAAGTGCCCAACCTTATGTCTCACTCAGCTCTGGGTGTAGATGTGGTAAATCCAGGTTGCATCACAAGCCCTGAATGAATTATTTAAGAATTGCTCTCTATCTCACTGTCCTTGGGTTTTGTTTGTGTAATTCATTTTGATAATGGGATTTATCGGATTTTCTCTGCTGCATTCATGCCGCTGTACACACGCTTCATTCTCTTACGGAGACATATAAATCCATGGGTTTGAAGATTCTTACTAGTCAGGTGTATTCCTAGGCGTTGAATATGGCGTGTTTAATCCATTTCGTTGAGCAAGGGGTAGGTCTTGACTATTACATATTTGGCTTATGGAAAGGTATCTGTGCTAATTTCTATCTCTGGTTTTATGGAGCACCCCAACTCACCTTTCCCATTAAGCAAGCATAAGTTGGTTTTCTAAATTTGAGACCCTGTTCTGTTTTGTAATTCAGTTCATGTGTAGCCAAGTTTACATTCCGTGTATTAGTGATATCTTATGATGTTTCATTTTCTGTGTGACTTATTTCCCTTAGAATCATCGTACCTGTATCCACTCATTATGCCGCGACGGGCCTGATGACATAGATTTCATTGCTGAGTGATATTCCATTGTACGTACGTACCACAAATTCTTTATCCATTTTTCACATTCTGGGATATTTAACTTGTACCGTAGACGAGGTTCTTGTAAACAGAGCCGTCCGACACTTTGGGGTGGCTGTGTGTTTTTGATTTTAATTTCCCTAAGCTATAGGACCATAAGTGGAAGTGCCGTAGGCTCCGTAGCTTTGTTTTTTCGGTGTTCCGGGAAACACCATACACTTCTCCAGAGTGGCTGTTGGCAATTTACATCCCGCCCATCAGCATAACAAGGCTCCCTGTTCTCCATGGCCTGTGCTGCCTTTCTGGATTTTACACTTTTTTCAGATGGCCCTTTTAACCGGGGGGCAGTGAGACTTCATTGTAGTGCAGATTTCTTTAACATGCTTGCTTGGTTGGCCAAAAAGGGCGTATGCGTTTTTTCCTGAATATATTCAGGAAAAAACGCATACGCCCTTTTTGGCCAAGAGCATCATTGTCGACGTTCTGCCTCTTTTCCTATGCTTTAAATGCAATTCCCGTCTACCCCCTGAAATCGTTTTCCTGCAAATCTGTCCCGCTTACAAGTCGTCTTCGCAGCCTTCCTTCAATATATTTTTGGACGATAGCTGTCATTTATAACTCTGCAGGTTTGTGAGTTACAGTGCCCCTGAGCTCCTTTCTTCAACTCGCTATCTTGTGAGCTGGCCGCAAACCCACAGGATTGCTTCAGGCCCTAATCTGGTTCCGGCACGGCATGCTGAGCCTTTGGTTAATTTCTCTTCCTGGTGGGAATTGGGCGTTAAATTTGCCCTTGCAGACACCTAGAGCTAGTCTCTCATTGGTTCTCCCTATTCCTTTTCATCTTGCGCAGAAATTGCAAACTGTGCCCAACAGGAGGTTAAAGGCACTGACTCTGCAAGTGGGGAGAGTGTTCGTAAAGGGTCTGGAATGGTGAACCCGAGTAAAAGGGGACGAAAACTGAGATGCATTTGAAAACGTTTGCCAGTCACACGGTGCACCATACTGTGGGTTTCCCATGCATGTTTTAGCTGAAGGAAGAATCCCTTAAACTTGGAGAGTTGGGACCCATGGAATGGGTACCATGCTGTATGACTTCAAAGGGTCTGCATTTGCTCATCGAACCTCACCAATGCTATCAGCCCGAAGTGCCCAACCTTATGTCTCACTCAGCTCTGGGTGTAGATGTGGTAAATCCAGGTTGCATCACAAGCCCTGAATGAATTATTTAAGAATTGCTCTCTATCTCACTGTCCTTGGGTTTTGTTTGTGTAATTCATTTTGATAATGGGATTTATCGGATTTTCTCTGCTGCATTCATGCCGCTGTACACACGCTTCATTCTCTTACGGAGACATATAAATCCATGGGTTTGAAGATTCTTACTAGTCAGGTGTATTCCTAGGCGTTGAATATGGTGTGTTTAATCCATTTCGTTGAGCAAGGGGTAGGTCTTGACTATTACATATTTGGCTTATGGAAAGGTATCTGTGCTAATTTCTATCTCTGGTTTTATGCAGCACCCCAACTCACCTTTCCCCTTAAGCAAGCATAAGTTGGTTTTCTAAATTTGAGACCCTGTTCTGTTTTGTAATTCAGTTCATGTGTAGCCAAGTTTACATTCCGTGTAGTAGTGATATCTTATGATGTTTCATTTTCTGTGTGACTTATTTCCCTTAGAATCATCGTACCTGAATCCACTCATTATGCCGCGACGGGCCTGATGACATAGATTTCATTGCTGAGTGATATTCCATTGTACGTACGTACCACAACTTATTTATCCATTTTTCACATTCTGGGATATTTAACTTGTACCGTAGACGAGGTTCTTGTAAACAGAGCCGTCCGACACTTTGGGGTGGCTGTGTGTTTTTGATTTTAATTTCCCTAAGCTATAGGACCATAAGTGGAAGTGCCGTAGGCTCCGTAGCTTTGTTTTTTCGGTGTTCCGGGAAACACCATACACTTCTCCAGAGTGGCTGTTGGCAATTTACATCCCGCCCATCAGCATAACAAGGCTCCCTGTTCTCCATGGCCTGTGCTGCCTTTCTGGATTTTACACTTTTTTCAGATGGCCCTTTTGACCGGGGGGCAGTGAGACTTCATTGTAGTGCAGATTTCTTTAACATGCTTGCTTGGTTGGCCAAAAAGGGCGTATGCGTTTTTTCCTGAATATATTCAGGAAAAAACGCATACGCCCTTTTTGGCCAAGAGCATCATTGTCGACGTTCTGCCTCTTTTCCTATGCTTTAAATGCAATTCCCGTCTACCCCCTGAAATCGTTTTCCTGCAAATCTGTCCCGCTTACAAGTCGTCTTCGCAGCCTTCCTTCAATATATTTTTGGACGATAGCTGTCATTTATAACTCTGCAGGTTTGTGAGTTACAGTGCCCCTGAGCTCCTTTCTTCAACTCGCTATCTTGTGAGCTGGCCGCAAACCCACAGGATTGCTTCAGGCCCTAATCTGGTTCCGGCACGGCATGCTGAGCCTTTGGTTAATTCCTCTTCCTGGTGGGAAATGAGCGTTAAATTTGCCCTTGCAGACACCTAGAGCTAGTCTCTCATTGGTTCTCCCTATTCCTTTTCATCTTGCGCAGAAATTGCAAACTGTGCCCAACAGGAGGCTAAAGGCACTGACTCTCCAAGTGGGGAGAGTGTTCGTAAAGGGTCTGGAATGGTGAACCCGAGTAAAAGGGGACGAAAACTGAGATGCATTTGAAAACGTTTGCCAGTCACACGGTGCACCATACTGTGGGTTTCCCATGCATGTTTTAGCTGAAGGAAGAATCCCTTAAACTTGGAGAGTTGGGACCCATGGAATGGGTACCATGCTGTATGACTTCAAAGGGTCTGCATTTGCTCATCGAACCTCACCAATGCTATCAGCCCGAAGTGCCCAACCTTATGTCTCACTCAGCTCTGGGTGTAGATGTGGTAAATCCAGGTTGCATCACAAGCCCTGAATGAATTATTTAAGAATTGCTCTCTATCTCACTGTCCTTGGGTTTTGTTTGTGTAATTCATTTTGATAATGGGATTTATCGGATTTTCTCTGCTGCATTCATGCCGCTGTACACACGCTTCATTCTCTTACGGAGACATATAAATCCATGGGTTTGAAGATTCTTACTAGTCAGGTGTATTCCTAGGCGTTGAATATGGGGTGTTTAGTCCATTTCGTTGAGCAAGGGGTAGGTCTTGACTATTACATATTTGGCTTATGGAAAGGTATCTGTGCTAATTTCTATCTCTGGTTTTATGCAGCACCCCAACTCACCTTTCCCATTAAGCAAGCATAAGTTGGTTTTCTAAATTTGAGACCCTGTTCTGTTTTGTAATTCAGTTCATGTGTAGCCAAGTTTACATTCCGTGTATTAGTGATATCTTATGATGTTTCATTTTCTGTGTGACTTATTTCCCTTAGAATCATCGTACCTGAATCCACTCATTATGCCGCGACGGGCCTGATGACATAGATTTCATTGCTGAGTGATATTCCATTGTACGTACGTACCACAACTTCTTTATCCATTTTTCACATTCTGGGTTATTTAACTTGTACCGTAGACGAGGTTCTTGTAAACAGAGCCGTCCGACACTTTGGGGTGGCTGTGTGTTTTTGATTTTAATTTCCCTAAGCTATAGGACCATAAGTGGAAGTGCCGTAGGCTCCGTAGCTTTGTTTTTTCGGTGTTCCGGGAAACACCATACACTTCTCCAGAGTGGCTGTTGGCAATTTACATCCCGCCCATCAGCATAACAAGGCTCCCTGTTCTCCATGGCCTGTGCTGCCTTTCTGGATTTTACACTTTTTTCAGATGGCCCTTTTGACTGGGGGGCAGTGAGACTTCATTGCAGTGCAGATTTCTTTAACGTGCTTGCTTGGTTGGCCAAAAAGGGCGTATGCGTTTTTTCCTGAATATATTCAGGAAAAAACGCATACGCCCTTTTTGGCCAAGAGCATCATTGTCGACGTTCTGCCTCTTTTCCTATGCTTTAAATGCAATTCCCGTCTACCCCCTGAAATCGTTTTCCTGCAAATCTGTCCCGCTTACAAGTCGTCTTCGCAGCCTTCCTTCAATATATTTTTGGACGATAGCTGTCATTTATAACTCTGCACGTTTGAGTTACAGTGCCCCTGAGCTCCTTTCTTCAACTCGCTATCTTGTGTGCTGGCCGCAAACCCACAGGATTGCCTCAGGCCCTAATCTGGTTCCGGCACGGCATGCTGAGCCTTTGGTTAATTCCTCTTCCTGGTGGGAAATGAGCGTTAAATTTGCCCGTGCAGACACCTAGAGCTAGTCTCTCATTCGTTCTCCCTATTCCTTTTCATCTTGCGCAGAAATTGCAAACTGTGCCCAACAGGAGGTTAAAGGCACTGACTCTCCAAGTGGGGAGAGTGTTCGTAAAGTGTCTGGAATGGTGAACCCGAGTAAAAGGGGACGAAAACTGAGATGCATTTGAAAACGTTTGCCAGTCACACGGTGCACCATACTGTGGGTTTCCCATGCATGTTTTAGCTGAAGGAAGAATCCCTTAAACTTGGAGAGTTGCGACCCATGGAATGGGTACCATGCTGTATGACTTCAAAGGGTCTGCATTTGCTCATCGAACCTCACCAATGCTATCAGCCCGAAGTGCCCAACCTTATGTCTCACTCAGCTCTGGGTGTAGATGAGGTAAATCCAGGTTGCATCACAAGCCCTGAATGAATTATTTAAGAATTGCTCTCTATTTCACTGTCCTTGGGTTTTGTTTGTGTAATTCATTTTGATAATGGGATTTATCGGATTTTCTCTGCTGCATTCATGCCGCTGTACACACGCTTCATTCTCTTACGGAGACATATAAATCCATGGGTTTGAAGATTCTTACTAGTCAGGTGTATTCCTAGGCGTTGAATATGGGGTGTTTAGTCCATTTCGTTGAGCAAGGGGTAGGTCTTGACTATTACATATTTGGCTTATGGAAAGGTATCTGTGCTAATTTCTATCTCTGGTTTTATGCAGCACCCCAACTCACCTTTCCCATTAAGCAAGCATAAGTTGGTTTTCTAAATTTGAGACCCTTTTCTGTTTTGTAATTCAGTTCATGTGTAGCCAAGTTTACATTCCGTGTATTAGTGATATCTTATGATGTTTCATTTTCTGTGTGACTTATTTCCCTTAGAATCATCGTACCTGAATCCACTCATTATGCCGCGACGGGCCTGATGACATAGATTTCATTGCTGAGTGATATTCCATTGTACGTACGTACCACAACTTCTTTATCCATTTTTCACATTCTGGGATATTTAACTTGTACCGTAGACGAGGTTCTTGTAAACAGAGCCGTCCGACACTTTGGGGTGGCTGTGTGTTTTTGATTTTAATTTCCCTAAGCTATAGGACCATAAGTGGAAGTGCCGTAGGCTCCGTAGCTTTGTTTTTTCGGTGTTCCGGGAAACACCATACACCTCTCCAGAGTGGCTGTTGGCAATTTACACCCCGCCCATCAGCATAACAAGGCTCCCTGTTCTCCATGGCCTGTGCTGCCTTTCTGGATTTTACACTTTTATCAGATGGCCCTTTTGACCGGGGGGCAGTGAGACTTCATTGTAGTGCAGATTTCTTTAACGTGCTTGCTTGGTTGGCCAAAAAGGGCGTATGCGTTTTTTCCTGAATATATTCAGGAAAAAACGCATACGCCCTTTTTGGCCAAGAGCATCATTGTCGACGTTCTGCCTCTTTTCCTATGCTTTAAATGCAATTCCCGTCTACCCCCTGAAATCGTTTTCCTGCAAATCTGTCCCGCTTACAAGTCGTCTTCGCAGCCTTCCTTCAATATATTTTTGGACGATAGCTGTCATTTATAACTCTGCAGGTTTGTGAGTTACAGTGCCCCTGAGCTCCTTTCTTCAACTCGCTATCTTGTGAGCTGTCCGCAAACCCACAGGATTGCCTCAGGCCCTAATCTGGTTCCGGCACGGCATGCTGAGCCTTTGGTTAATTCCTCTTCCTGGTGGGAAATGAGCGTTAAATTTGCCCGTGCAGACACCTACAGCTAGTCTCTCATTCGTTCTCCCTATTCCTTTTCATCTTGCGCAGAAATTGCAAACTGTGCCCAACAGGAGGTTAAAGGCACTGACTCTCCAAGTGGGGAGAGTGTTCGTAAAGGGTCTGAAATGGTGAAACCGAGTAAAAGGGGACGAAAACTGAGATGCATTTGAAAACGTTTGCCAGTCACACGGTGCACCATACTGTGGGTTTCCCATGCATGTTTTAGCTGAAGGAAGAATCCCTTAAACTTGGAGAGTTGGGACCCATGGAATGGGTACCATGCTGTATGACTTCAAAGGGTCTGCATTTGCTCATCGAACCTCACCAATGCTATCAGCCCGAAGTGCCCAACCTTATGTCTCACTCAGCTGTGTGTGTAGATGTGGTAAATCCAGGTTGCATCACAAGCCCTGAATGAATTATTTAAGAATTGCTCTCTATTTCACTGTCCTTGGGTTTTGTTTGTGTAATTCATTTTGATAATGGGATTTATCGGATTTTCTCTGCTGCATTCATGCCGCTGTACACACGCTTCATTCTCTTACGGAGACATATAAATCCATGGGTTTGAAGATTCTTACTAGTCAGGTGTATTCCTAGGCGTTGAATATGGGGTGTTTAGTCCATTTCGTTGAGCAAGGGGTAGGTCTTGACTATTACATATTTGGCTTATGGAAAGGTATCTGTGCTAATTTCTATCTCTGGTTTTATGCAGCACCCCAACTCACCTTTCCCATTAAGCAAGCATAAGTTGGTTTTCTAAATTTGAGACCCTGTTCTGTTTTGTAATTCAGTTCATGTGTAGCCAAGTTTACATTCCGTGTATTAGTGATATCTTATGATGTTTCATTTTCTGTGTGACTTATTTCCCTTAGAATCATCGTACCTGAATCCACTCATTATGCCGCGACGGGCCTGATGACATAGATTTCATTGCTGAGTGATATTCCATTGTACGTACGTACCACAACTTCTTTATCCATTTTTCACATTCTGGGATATTTAACTTGTACCGTAGACGAGGTTCTTGTAAACAGAGCCGTCCGACACTTTGGGGTGGCTGTGTGTTTTTGATTTTAATTTCCCTAAGCTATAGGACCATAAGTGGAAGTGCCGTAGGCTCCGTAGCTTTGTTTTTTCGGTGTTCCGGGAAACACCATACACCTCTCCAGAGTGGCTGTTGGCAATTTACACCCCGCCCATCAGCATAACAAGGCTCCCTGTTCTCCATGGCCTGTGCTGCCTTTCTGGATTTTACACTTTTATCAGATGGCCCTTTTGACCGGGGGGCAGTGAGACTTCATTGTAGTGCAGATTTCTTTAACGTGCTTGCTTGGTTGGCCAAAAAGGGCGTATGCGTTTTTTCCTGAATATATTCAGGAAAAAACGCATACGCCCTTTTTGGCCAAGAGCATCATTGTCGACGTTCTGCCTCTTTTCCTATGCTTTAAATGCAATTCCCGTCTACCCCCTGAAATCGTTTTCCTGCAAATCTGTCCCGCTTACAAGTCGTCTTCGCAGCCTTCCTTCAATATATTTTTGGACGATAGCTGTCATTTATAACTCTGCAGGTTTGTGAGTTACAGTGCCCCTGAGCTCCTTTCTTCAACTCGCTATCTTGTGAGCTGTCCGCAAACCCACAGGATTGCCTCAGGCCCTAATCTGGTTCCGGCACGGCATGCTGAGCCTTTGGTTAATTCCTCTTCCTGGTGGGAAATGAGCGTTAAATTTGCCCGTGCAGACACCTACAGCTAGTCTCTCATTCGTTCTCCCTATTCCTTTTCATCTTGCGCAGAAATTGCAAACTGTGCCCAACAGGAGGTTAAAGGCACTGACTCTCCAAGTGGGGAGAGTGTTCGTAAAGGGTCTGAAATGGTGAAACCGAGTAAAAGGGGACGAAAACTGAGATGCATTTGAAAACGTTTGCCAGTCACACGGTGCACCATACTGTGGGTTTCCCATGCATGTTTTAGCTGAAGGAAGAATCCCTTAAACTTGGAGAGTTGGGACCCATGGAATGGGTACCATGCTGTATGACTTCAAAGGGTCTGCATTTGCTCATCGAACCTCACCAATGCTATCAGCCCGAAGTGCCCAACCTTATGTCTCACTCAGCTGTGTGTGTAGATGTGGTAAATCCAGGTTGCATCACAAGCCCTGAATGAATTATTTAAGAATTGCTCTCTATTTCACTGTCCTTGGGTTTTGTTTGTGTAATTCATTTTGATAATGGGATTTATCGGATTTTCTCTGCTGCATTCATGCCGCTGTACACACGCTTCATTCTCTTACGGAGACATATAAATCCATGGGTTTGAAGATTCTTACTAGTCAGGTGTATTCCTAGGCGTTGAATATGGGGTGTTTAGTCCATTTCGTTGAGCAAGGGGTAGGTCTTGACTATTACATATTTGGCTTATGGAAAGGTATCTGTGCTAATTTCTATCTCTGGTTTTATGCAGCACCCCAACTCACCTTTCCCCTTAAGCAAGCATAAGTTGGTTTTCTAAATTTGAGACCCTGTTCTGTTTTGTAATTCAGTTCATGTGTAGCCAAGTTTACATTCCGTGTAGTAGTGATATCTTATGATGTTTCATTTTCTGTGTGACTTATTTCCCTTAGAATCATCGTACCTGAATCCACTCATTATGCCGCGACGGGCCTGATGACATAGATTTCATTGCTGAGTGATATTCCATTGTACGTACGTACCACAACTTCTTTATCCATTTTTCACATTCTGGGATATTTAACTTGTACCGTAGACGAGGTTCTTGTAAACAGAGCCGTCCGACACTTTGGGGTGGCTGTGTGTTTTTGATTTTAATTTCCCTAAGCTATAGGACCATAAGTGGAAGTGCCGTAGGCTCCGTAGCTTTGTTTTTTCGGTGTTCCGGGAAACACCATACACTTCTCCAGAGTGGCTGTTGGCAATTTACATCCCGCCCATCAGCATAACAAGGCTCCCTGTTCTCCATGGCCTGTGCTGCCTTTCTGGATTTTACACTTTTTTCAGATGGCCCTTTTGACCGGGGGGCCGTGAGACTTCATTGTAGTGCAGATTTCTTTAACATGCTTGCTTGGTTGGCCAAAAAGGGCGTATGCGTTTTTTCCTGAATATATTCAGGAAAAAACGCATACGCCCTTTTTGGCCAAGAGCATCATTGTCGACGTTCTGCCTCTTTTCCTATGCTTTAAATGCAATTCCCGTCTACCCCCTGAAATCGTTTTCCTGCAAATCTGTCCCGCTTACAAGTCGTCTTCACAGCCTTCCTTCAATATATTTTTGGACGATAGCTGTCATTTATAACTCTGCAGGTTTGTGAGTTACAGTGCCCCTGAGCTCCTTTCTTCAACTCGCTATCTTGTGAGCTGGCCGCAAACCCACAGGATTGCTTCAGGCCCTAATCTGGTTCCGGCACGGCATGCTGAGCCTTTGGTTAATTCCTCTTCCTGGTGGGAAATGAGCGTTAAATTTGCCCTTGCAGACACCTAGAGCTAGTCTCTCATTGGTTCTCCCTATTCCTTTTCATCTTGCGCAGAAATTGCAAACTGTGCCCAACAGGAGGTTAAAGGCACTGACTCTCCAAGTGGGGAGAGTGTTCGTAAAGGGTCTGGAATGGTGAACCCGAGTAAAAGGGGACGAAAACTGAGATGCATTTGAAAACGTTTGCCAGTCATACGGTGCACCATACTGTGGGTTTCCCATGCATGTTTTAGCTGAAGGAAGAATCCCTTAAACTTGGAGAGTTGGGACCCATGGAATGGGTACCATGCTGTATGACTTCAAAGGGTCTGCATTTGCTCATCGAACCTCACCAATGCTATCAGCCCGAAGTGCCCAACCTTATGTCTCACTCAGCTGTGGGTGTAGATGTGGTAAATCCAGGTTGCATCACAAGCCCATAATGAATTATTTAAGAATTGCTCTCTATTTCACTGTCCTTGGGTTTTGTTTGTGTAATTCATTTTGATAATGGGATTTATCGGATTTTCTCTGCTGCATTCATGCCGCTGTACACACGCTTCATTCTCTTACGGAGACATATAAATCCATGGGTTTGAAGATTCTTACTAGTCAGGTGTATTCCTAGGCGTTGAATATGGGGTGTTTAGTCCATTTCGTTGAGCAAGGGGTAGGTCTTGACTATTACATATTTGGCTTATGGAAAGTTATCTGTGCTAATTTCTATCTCTGGTTTTATGCAGCACCCCAACTCACCTTTCCCCTTAAGCAAGCATAAGTTGGTTTTCTAAATTTGAGACCCTGTTCTGTTTTGTAATTCAGTTCATGTGTAGCCAAGTTTACATTCCGTGTAGTAGTGATATCTTATGATGTTTCATTTTCTGTGTGACTTATTTCACTTAGAATCATCGTACCTGAATCCACTCATTATGCCGCGACGGGCCTGATGACATAGATTTCATTGCTGAGTGATATTCCATTGTACGTACGTACCACAACTTCTTTATCCATTTTTCACATTCTGGGATATTTAACTTGTTCCGTAGACGAGGTTCTTGTAAACAGAGCCGTCCGACACTTTGGGGTGGCTGTGTTTTTGATTTTAATTTCCCTAAGCTATAGGACCATAAGTGGAAGTGCCGTAGGCTCCGTAGCTTTGTTTTTTCGGTGTTCCGGGAAACACCATACACTTCTCCAGAGTGGCTGTTGGCAATTTACATCCCGCCCATCAGCATAACAAGGCTCCCTGTTCTCCATGGCCTGTGCTGCCTTTCTGGATTTTACACTTTTTTCAGATGGCCCTTTTGACCGGGGGGCCGTGAGACTTCATTGTAGTGCAGATTTCTTTAACATGCTTGCTTGGTTGGCCAAAAAGGGCGTATGCGTTTTTTCCTGAATATATTCAGGAAAAAACGCATACGCCCTTTTTGGCCAAGAGCATCATTGTCGACGTTCTGCCTCTTTTCCTATGCTTTAAATGCAATTCCCGTCTACCCCCTGAAATCGTTTTCCTGCAAATCTGTCCCGCATACAAGTCGTCTTCGCAGCCTTCCTTCAATATATTTTTGGACGATAGCTGTCATTTATAACTCTGCAGGTTTGTGAGTTACAGTGCCCCTGAGCTCCTTTCTTCAACTCGCTATCTTGTGAGCTGGCCGCAAACCCACAGGATTGCTTCAGGCCCTAATCTGGTTCCGGCACGGCATGCTGAGCCTTTGGTTAATTCCTCTTCCTGGTGGGAAATGAGCGTTAAATTTGCCCTTGCAGACACCTAGAGCTAGTCTCTCATTGGTTCTCCCTATTCCTTTTCATCTTGCGCAGAAATTGCAAACTGTGCCCAACAGGAGGCTAAAGGCACTGACTCTCCAAGTGGGGAGAGTGTTCGTAAAGGGTCTGGAATGGTGAACCCGAGTAAAAGGGGACGAAAACTGAGATGCATTTGAAAACGTTTGCCAGTCACACGGTGCACCATACTGTGGGTTTCCCATGCATGTTTTAGCTGAAGGAAGAATCCCTTAAACTTGGAGAGTTGGGACCCATGGAATGGGTACCATGCTGTATGACTTCAAAGGGTCTGCATTTGCTCATCGAACCTCACCAATGCTATCAGCCCGAAGTGCCCAACCTTATGTCTCACTCAGCTCTGGGTGTAGATGTGGTAAATCCAGGTTGCATCACAAGCCCTGAATGAATTATTTAAGAATTGCTCTCTATCTCACTGTCCTTGGGTTTTGTTTGTGTAATTCATTTTGATAATGGGATTTATCGGATTTTCTCTGCTGCCTTCATGCAGCTGTACACACGCTTCATTCTCTTACGGAGACATATAAATCCATGGGTTTGAAGATTCTTACTAGTCAGGTGTATTCCTAGGCGTTGAATATGGGGTGTTTAATCCATTTCGTTGAGCAAGGGGTAGGTCTTGACTATTACATATTTGGCTTATGGAAAGGTATCTGTGCTAATTTCTATCTCTGGTTTTATGCAGCACCCCAACTCACCTTTCCCCTTAAGCAAGCATAAGTTGGTTTTCTAAATTTGAGACCCTGTTCTGTTTTGTAATTCAGTTCATGTGTAGCCAAGTTTACATTCCGTGTAGTAGTGATATCTTATGATGTTTCATTTTCTGTGTGACTTATTTCCCTTAGAATCATCGTACCTGAATCCACTCATTATGCCGCGACGGGCCTGATGACATAGATTTCATTGCTGAGTGATATTCCATTGTACGTACGTACCACAACTTCTTTATCCATTTTTCACATTCTGGGATATTTAACTTGTACCGTAGACGAGGTTCTTGTAAACAGAGCCGTCCGACACTTTGGGGTGGCTGTGTGTTTTTGATTTTAATTTCCCTAAGCTATAGGACCATAAGTGGAAGTGCCGTAGGCTCTGTAGCTTTGTTTTTTCGGTGTTCCGGGAAACACCATACACTTCTCCAGAGTGCCTGTTGGAAATTTACATCCCGCCCATCAGCATAACAAGGCTCCCTGTTCTCCATGGCCTGTGCTGCCTCTGGATTTTACACTTTTTTCAGATGGCCCTTTTGACCGGGGGGCAGTGAGACTTCATTTTTGTGCAGATTTCTTTAACATGCTTGCTTGGTTGGCCAAAAAGGGCGTATGCGTTTTTTCCTGAATATATTCAGGAAAAAACGCATACGCCCTTTTTGGCCAAGAGCATCATTGTCGACGTTCTGCCTCTTTTCCTATGCTTTAAATGCAATTCCCGTCTACCCCCTGAAATCGTTTTCCTGCAAATCTGTCCCGCTTACAAGTCGTCTTCGCAGCCTTCCTTCAATATATTTTTGGACGATAGCTGTCATTTATAACTCTGCAGGTTTGTGAGTTACAGTGCCCCTGAGCTCCTTTCTTCAACTCGCTATCTTGTGAGCTGGCCGCAAACCCACAGGATTGCCTCAGGCCCTAATCTGGTTCCGGCACGGCATGCTGAGCCTTTGGTTAATTCCTCTTCCTGGTGGGAAATGAGCGTTAAATTTGCCCGTGCAGACACCTAGAGCTAGTCTCTCATTCGTTCTCCCTATTCCTTTTCATCTTGCGCAGAAATTGCAAACTGTGCCCAACAGGAGGTTAAAGGCACTGACTCTCCAAGTGGGGAGAGTGTTCGTAAAGGGTCTGGAATGGTGAACCCGAGTAAAAGGGGACGAAAACTGAGATGCATTTGAAAACGTTTGCCAGTCACACGGTGCACCATACTGTGGGTTTCCCATGCATGTTTTAGCTGAAGGAAGAATCCCTTAAACTTGGAGAGTTGGGACCCATGGAATGGGTACCATGCTGTATGACTTCAAAGGGTCTGCATTTGCTCATCGAACCTCACCAATGCTATCAGCCCGAAGTGCCCAACCTTATGTCTCACTCAGCTCTGGGTGTAGATGTGGTAAATCCAGGTTGCATCACAAGCCCTGAATGAATTATTTAAGAATTGCTCTCTATTTCACTGTCCTTGGGTTTTGTTTGTGTAATTCATTTTGATAATGGGATTTATCGGATTTTCTCTGCTGCATTCATGCCGCTGTACACACGCTTCATTCTCTTACGGAGACATATAAATCCATGGGTTTGAAGATTCTTACTAGTCAGGTGTATTCCTAGGCGTTGAATATGGGGTGTTTAGTCCATTTCGTTGAGCAAGGGGTAGGTCTTGACTATTACATATTTGGCTTATGGAAAGGTATCTGTGCTAATTTCTATCTCTGGTTTTATGCAGCACCCCAACTCACCTTTCCCCTTAAGCAAGCATAAGTTGGTTTTCTAAATTTGAGACCCTGTTCTGTTTTGTAATTCAGTTCATGTGTAGCCAAGTTTACATTCCGTGTAGTAGTGATATCTTATGATGTTTCATTTTCTGTGTGACTTATTTCCCTTAGAATCATCGTACCTGAATCCACTCATTATGCCGCGACGGGCCTGATGACATAGATTTCATTGCTGAGTGATATTCCAGTGTACGTACGTACCACAACTTCTTTATCCATTTTTCACATTCTGGGATATTTAACTTGTACCGTAGACGAGGTTCTTGTAAACAGAGCCGTCCGACACTTTGGGGTGGCTGTGTGTTTTTGATTTTAATTTCCCTAAGCTATAGGACCATAAGTGGAAGTGCCGTAGGCTCCGTAGCTTTGTTTTTTCGGTGTTCCGGGAAACACCATACACTTCTCCAGAGTGGCTGTTGGCAATTTACATCCCGCCCATCAGCATAACAAGGCTCCCTGTTCTCCATGGCCTGTGCTGCCTTTCTGGATTTTACACTTTTTTCAGATGGCCCTTTTGACCGGGGGGCAGTGAGACTTCATTGTAGTGCAGATTTCTTTAACATGCTTGCTTGGTTGGCCAAAAAGGGCGTATGCGTTTTTTCCTGAATATATTCAGGAAAAAACGCATACGCCCTTTTTGGCCAAGAGCATCATTGTCGACGTTCTGCCTCTTTTCCTATGCTTTAAATGCAATTCCCGTCTACCCCCTGAAATCGTTTTCCTGCAAATCTGTCCCGCTTACAAGTCATCTTCGCAGCCTTCCTTCAATATATTTTTGGACGATAGCTGTCATTTATAACTCTGCAGGTTTGTGAGTTACAGTGCCCCTGAGCTCCTTTCTTCAACTCGCTATCTTGTGAGCTGGCCGCAAACCCACAGGATTGCTTCAGGCCCTAATCTGGTTCCGGCACGGCATGCTGAGCCTTTGGTTAATTCCTCTTCCTGGTGGGAAATGAGCGTTAAATTTGCCCTTGCAGACACCTAGAGCTAGTCTCTCATTGGTTCTCCCTATTCCTTTTCATCTTGCACAGAAATTGCAAACTGTGCCCAACAGGAGGTTAAAGGCACTGACTCTCCAAGTGGGGAGAGTGTTCGTAAAGGGTCTGGAATGGTGAACCCGAGTAAAAGGGGACGAAAACTGAGATGCATTTGAAAACGTTTGCCAGTCACACGGTGCACCATACTGTGGGTTTCCCATGCATGTTTTAGCTGAAGGAAGAATCCCTTAAACTTGGAGAGTTGGGACCCATGGAATGGGTACCATGCTGTATGACTTCAAAGGGTCTGCATTTGCTCATCGAAACTCACCAATGCTATCAGCCCGAAGTGCCCAACCTTATGTCTCACTCAGCTCTGGGTGTAGATGTGTAAATCCAGGTTGCATCACAAGCCCTGAATGAATTATTTAAGAATTGCTCTCTATCTCACTGTCCTTGGGTTTTGTTTGTGTAATTCATTTTGATAATGGGATTTATCGGATTTTCTCTGCTGCATTCATGCCGCTGTACACACGCTTCATTCTCTTACGGAGACATATAAATCCATGGGTTTGAAGATTCTTACTAGTCAGGTGTATTCCTAGGCGTTGAATATGGGGTGTTTAGTCCATTTCGTTGAGCAAGGGGTAGGTCTTGACTATTACATATTTGGCTTATGGAAAGGTATCTGTGCTAATTTCTATCTCTGGTTTTATGCAGCACCCCAACTCACCTTTCCCCTTAAGCAAGCATAAGTTGGTTTTCTAAATTTGAGACCCTGTTCTGTTTTGTAATTCAGTTCATGTGTAGCCAAGTTTACATTCCGTGTAGTAGTGATATCTTATGATGTTTCATTTTCTGTGTGACTTATTTCCCTTAGAATCATCGTACCTGAATCCACTCATTATGCCGCGACGGGCCTGATGACATAGATTTCATTGCTGAGTGATATTCCATTGTACGTACGTACCACAACTTCTTTATCCATTTTTCACATTCTGGGATATTTAACTTGTACCGTAGACGAGGTTCTTGTAAACAGAGCCGTCCGACACTTTGGGGTGGCTGTGTGTTTTTGATTTTAATTTCCCTAAGCTATAGGACCATAAGTGGAAGTGCCGTAGGCTCCGTAGCTTTGTTTTTTCGGTGTTCCGGGAAACACCATACACTTCTCCAGAGTGGCTGTTGGCAATTTACATCCCGCCCATCAGCATAACAAGGCTCCCTGTTCTCCATGGCCTGTGCTGCCTTTCTGGATTTTACACTTTTTTCAGATGGCCCTTTTGACCGGGGGGCAGTGAGACTTCATTGTAGTGCAGATTTCTTTAACATGCTTGCTTGGTTGGCCAAAAAGGGCGTATGCGTTTTTTCCTGAATATATTCAGGAAAAAACGCATACGCCCTTTTTGGCCAAGAGCATCATTGTCGACGTTCTGCCTCTTTTCCTATGCTTTAAATGCAATTCCCGTCTACCCCCTGAAATCGTTTTCCTGCAAATCTGTCCCGCTTACAAGTCATCTTCGCAGCCTTCCTTCAATATATTTTTGGACGATAGCTGTCATTTATAACTCTGCAGGTTTGTGAGTTACAGTGCCCCTGAGCTCCTTTCTTCAACTCGCTATCTTGTGAGCTGGCCGCAAACCCACAGGATTGCTTCAGGCCCTAATCTGGTTCCGGCACGGCATGCTGAGCCTTTGGTTAATTCCTCTTCCTGGTGGGAAATGAGCGTTAAATTTGCCCTTGCAGACACCTAGAGCTAGTCTCTCATTGGTTCTCCCTATTCCTTTTCATCTTGCGCAGAAATTGCAAACTGTGCCCAACAGGAGGTTAAAGGCACTGACTCTCCAAGTGGGGAGAGTGTTCGTAAAGGGTCTGGAATGGTGAACCCGAGTAAAAGGGGACGAAAACTGAGATGCATTTGAAAACGTTTGCCAGTCACACGGTGCACCATACTGTGGGTTTCCCATGCATGTTTTAGCTGAAGGAAGAATCCCTTAAACTTGGAGAGTTGGGACCCATGGAATGGGTACCATGCTGTATGACTTCAAAGGGTCTGCATTTGCTCATCGAACCTCACCAATGCTATCAGCCCGAAGTGCCCAACCTTATGTCTCACTCAGCTGTGGGTGTAGATGTGGTAAATCCAGGTTGCATCACAAGCCCTGAATGAATTATTTAAGAATTGCTCTCTATCTCACTGTCCTTGGGTTTTGTTTGTGTAATTCATTTTGATAATGGGATTTATCGGATTTTCTCTGCTGCATTCATGCCGCTGTACACACGCTTCATTCTCTTACGGAGACATATAAATCCATGGGTTTGAAGATTCTTACTAGTCAGGTGTATTCCTAGGCGTTGAATATGGGGTGTTTAGTCCATTTCGTTGAGCAAGGGGTAGGTCTTGACTATTACATATTTGGCTTATGGAAAGGTATCTGTGCTAATTTCTATCTCTGGTTTTATGCAGCACCCCAACTCACCTTTCCCCTTAAGCAAGCATAAGTTGGTTTTCTAAATTTGAGACCCTGTTCTGTTTTGTAATTCAGTTCATGTGTAGCCAAGTTTACATTCCGTGTAGTAGTGATATCTTATGATGTTTCATTTTCTGTGTGACTTATTTCACTTAGAATCATCGTACCTGAATCCACTCATTATGCCGCGACGGGCCTGATGACATAGATTTCATTGCTGAGTGATATTCCATTGTACGTACGTACCACAACTTCTTTATCCATTTTTCACATTCTGGGATATTTAACTTGTTCCGTAGACGAGGTTCTTGTAAACAGAGCCGTCCGACACTTTGGGGTGGCTGTGTTTTTGATTTTAATTTCCCTAAGCTATAGGACCATAAGTGGAAGTGCCGTAGGCTCCGTAGCTTTGTTTTTTCGGTGTTCCGGGAAACACCATACACTTCTCCAGAGTGGCTGTTGGCAATTTACATCCCGCCCATCAGCATAACAAGGCTCCCTGTTCTCCATGGCCTGTGCTGCCTTTCTGGATTTTACACTTTTTTCAGATGGCCCTTTTGACCGGGGGGCCGTGAGACTTCATTGTAGTGCAGATTTCTTTAACATGCTTGCTTGGTTGGCCAAAAAGGGCGTATGCGTTTTTTCCTGAATATATTCAGGAAAAAACGCATACGCCCTTTTTGGCCAAGAGCATCATTGTCGACGTTCTGCCTCTTTTCCTATGCTTTAAATGCAATTCCCGTCTACCCCCTGAAATCGTTTTCCTGCAAATCTGTCCCGCATACAAGTCGTCTTCGCAGCCTTCCTTCAATATATTTTTGGACGATAGCTGTCATTTATAACTCTGCAGGTTTGTGAGTTACAGTGCCCCTGAGCTCCTTTCTTCAACTCGCTATCTTGTGAGCTGGCCGCAAACCCACAGGATTGCTTCAGGCCCTAATCTGGTTCCGGCACGGCATGCTGAGCCTTTGGTTAATTCCTCTTCCTGGTGGGAAATGAGCGTTAAATTTGCCCTTGCAGACACCTAGAGCTAGTCTCTCATTGGTTCTCCCTATTCCTTTTCATCTTGCGCAGAAATTGCAAACTGTGCCCAACAGGAGGTTAAAGGCACTGACTCTCCAAGTGGGGAGAGTGTTCGTAAAGGGTCTGGAATGGTGAACCCGAGTAAAAGGGGACGAAAACTGAGATGCATTTGAAAACGTTTGCCAGTCACACGGTGCACCATACTGTGGGTTTCCCATGCATGTTTTAGCTGAAGGAAGAATCCCTTAAACTTGGAGAGTTGGGACCCATGGAATGGGTACCATGCTGTATGACTTCAAAGGGTCTGCATTTGCTCATCGAACCTCACCAATGCTATCAGCCCGAAGTGCCCAACCTTATGTCTCACTCAGCTCTGGGTGTAGATGTGGTAAATCCAGGTTGCATCACAAGCCCTGAATGAATTATTTAAGAATTGCTCTCTATCTCACTGTCCTTGGGTTTTGTTTGTGTAATTCATTTTGATAATGCGATTTATCGGATTTTCTCTGCTGCCTTCATGCAGCTGTACACACGCTTCATTCTCTTACGGAGACATATAAATCCATGGGTTTGAAGATTCTTACTAGTCAGGTGTATTCCTAGGCGTTGAATATGGGGTGTTTAATCCATTTCGTTGAGCAAGGGGTAGGTCTTGACTATTACATATTTGGCTTATGGAAAGGTATCTGTGCTAATTTCTATCTCTGGTTTTATGCAGCACCCCAACTCACCTTTCCCATTAAGCAAGCATAAGTTGGTTTTCTAAATTTGAGACCCTGTTCTGTTTTGTAATTCAGTTCATGTGTAGCCAAGTTTACATTCCGTGTAGTAGTGATATCTTATGATGTTTCATTTTCTGTGTGACTTATTTCCCTTAGAATCATCGTACCTGAATCCACTCATTATGCCGCGACGGGCCTGATGACATAGATTTCATTGCTGAGTGATATTCCATTGTACGTACGTACCACAACTTCTTTATCCATTTTTCACATTCTGGGATATTTAACTTGTACCGTAGACGAGGTTCTTGTAAACAGAGCCGTCCGACACTTTGGGGTGGCTGTGTGTTTTTGATTTTAATTTCCCTAAGCTATAGGACCATAAGTGGAAGTGCCGTAGGCTCTGTAGCTTTGTTTTTTCGGTGTTCCGGGAAACACCATACACTTCTCCAGAGTGCCTGTTGGAAATTTACATCCCGCCCATCAGCATAACAAGGCTCCCTGTTCTCCATGGCCTGTGCTGCCTCTGGATTTTACACTTTTTTCAGATGGCCCTTTTGACCGGGGGGCAGTGAGACTTCATTTTTGTGCAGATTTCTTTAACATGCTTGCTTGGTTGGCCAAAAAGGGCGTATGCGTTTTTTCCTGAATATATTCAGGAAAAAACGCATACGCCCTTTTTGGCCAAGAGCATCATTGTCGACGTTCTGCCTCTTTTCCTATGCTTTAAATGCAATTCCCGTCTACCCCCTGAAATCGTTTTCCTGCAAATCTGTCCCGCTTACAAGTCGTCTTCGCAGCCTTCCTTCAATATATTTTTGGACGATAGCTGTCATTTATAACTCTGCAGGTTTGTGAGTTACAGTGCCCCTGAGCTCCTTTCTTCAACTCGCTATCTTGTGAGCTGGCCGCAAACCCACAGGATTGCCTCAGGCCCTAATCTGGTTCCGGCACGGCATGCTGAGCCTTTGGTTAATTCCTCTTCCTGGTGGGAAATGAGCGTTAAATTTGCCCGTGCAGACACCTAGAGCTAGTCTCTCATTCGTTCTCCCTATTCCTTTTCATCTTGCGCAGAAATTGCAAACTGTGCCCAACAGGAGGTTAAAGGCACTGACTCTCCAAGTGGGGAGAGTGTTCGTAAAGGGTCTGGAATGGTGAACCCGAGTAAAAGGGGACGAAAACTGAGATGCATTTGAAAACGTTTGCCAGTCACACGGTGCACCATACTGTGGGTTTCCCATGCATGTTTTAGCTGAAGGAAGAATCCCTTAAACTTGGAGAGTTGGGACCCATGGAATGGGTACCATGCTGTATGACTTCAAAGGGTCTGCATTTGCTCATCGAACCTCACCAATGCTATCAGCCCGAAGTGCCCAACCTTATGTCTCACTCAGCTCTGGGTGTAGATGTGGTAAATCCAGGTTGCATCACAAGCCCTGAATGAATTATTTAAGAATTGCTCTCTATTTCACTGTCCTTGGGTTTTGTTTGTGTAATTCATTTTGATAATGGGATTTATAGGATTTTCTCTGCTGCATTCATGCCGCTGTACACACGCTTCATTCTCTTACGGAGACATATAAATCCATGGGTTTGAAGATTCTTACTAGTCAGGTGTATACCTAGGCGTTGAATATGGGGTGTTTAGTCCATTTCGTTGAGCAAGGGGTAGGTCTTGACTATTACATATTTGGCTTATGGAAAGGTATCTGTGCTAATTTCTATCTCTGGTTTTATGCAGCACCCCAACTCACCTTTCCCCTTAAGCAAGCATAAGTTGGTTTTCTAAATTTGAGACCCTGTTCTGTTTTGTAATTCAGTTCATGTGTAGCCAAGTTTACATTCCGTGTAGTAGTGATATCTTATGATGTTTCATTTTCTGTGTGACTTATTTCCCTTAGAATCATCGTACCTGAATCCACTCATTATGCCGCGACGGGCCTGATGACATAGATTTCATTGCTGAGTGATATTCCATTGTACGTACGTACCACAACTTCTTTATCCATTTTTCACATTCTGGGATATTTAACTTGTACCGTAGACGAGGTTCTTGTAAACAGAGCCGTCCGACACTTTGGGGTGGCTGTGTGTTTTTGATTTTAATTTCCCTAAGCTATAGGACCATAAGTGGAAGTGCCGTAGGCTCTGTAGCTTTGTTTTTTCGGTGTTCCGGGAAACACCATACACTTCTCCAGAGTGCCTGTTGGAAATTTACATCCCGCCCATCAGCATAACAAGGCTCCCTGTTCTCCATGGCCTGTGCTGCCTCTGGATTTTACACTTTTTTCAGATGGCCCTTTTGACCGGGGGGCAGTGAGACTTCATTTTTGTGCAGATTTCTTTAACATGCTTGCTTGGTTGGCCAAAAAGGGCGTATGCGTTTTTTCCTGAATATATTCAGGAAAAAACGCATACGCCCTTTTTGGCCAAGAGCATCATTGTCGACGTTCTGCCTCTTTTCCTATGCTTTAAATGCAATTCCCGTCTACCCCCTGAAATCGTTTTCCTGCAAATCTGTCCCGCTTACAAGTCGTCTTCGCAGCCTTCCTTCAATATATTTTTGGACGATAGCTGTCATTTATAACTCTGCAGGTTTGTGAGTTACAGTGCCCCTGAGCTCCTTTCTTCAACTCGCTATCTTGTGAGCTGGCCGCAAACCCACAGGATTGCCTCAGGCCCTAATCTGGTTCCGGCACGGCATGCTGAGCCTTTGGTTAATTCCTCTTCCTGGTGGGAAATGAGCGTTAAATTTGCCCGTGCAGACACCTAGAGCTAGTCTCTCATTCGTTCTCCCTATTCCTTTTCATCTTGCGCAGAAATTGCAAACTGTGCCCAACAGGAGGTTAAAGGCACTGACTCTCCAAGTGGGGAGAGTGTTCGTAAAGGGTCTGGAATGGTGAACCCGAGTAAAAGGGGACGAAAACTGAGATGCATTTGAAAACGTTTGCCAGTCACACGGTGCACCATACTGTGGGTTTCCCATGCATGTTTTAGCTGAAGGAAGAATCCCTTAAACTTGGAGAGTTGGGACCCATGGAATGGGTACCATGCTGTATGACTTCAAAGGGTCTGCATTTGCTCATCGAACCTCACCAATGCTATCAGCCCGAAGTGCCCAACCTTATGTCTCACTCAGCTCTGGGTGTAGATGTGGTAAATCCAGGTTGCATCACAAGCCCTGAATGAATTATTTAAGAATTGCTCTCTATTTCACTGTCCTTGGGTTTTGTTTGTGTAATTCATTTTGATAATGGGATTTATCGGATTTTCTCTGCTGCATTCATGCCGCTGTACACACGCTTCATTCTCTTACGGAGACATATAAATCCATGGGTTTGAAGATTCTTACTAGTCAGGTGTATTCCTAGGCGTTGAATATGGGGTGTTTAGTCCATTTCGTTGAGCAAGGGGTAGGTCTTGACTATTACATATTTGGCTTATGGAAAGGTATCTGTGCTAATTTCTATCTCTGGTTTTATGCAGCACCCCAACTCACCTTTCCCCTTAAGCAAGCATAAGTTGGTTTTCTAAATTTGAGACCCTGTTCTGTTTTGTAATTCAGTTCATGTGTAGCCAAGTTTACATTCCGTGTAGTAGTGATATCTTATGATGTTTCATTTTCTGTGTGACTTATTTCCCTTAGAATCATCGTACCTGAATCCACTCATTATGCCGCGACGGGCCTGATGACATAGATTTCATTGCTGAGTGATATTCCAGTGTACGTACGTACCACAACTTCTTTATCCATTTTTCACATTCTGGGATATTTAACTTGTACCGTAGACGAGGTTCTTGTAAACAGAGCCGTCCGACACTTTGGGGTGGCTGTGTGTTTTTGATTTTAATTTCCCTAAGCTATAGGACCATAAGTGGAAGTGCCGTAGGCTCCGTAGCTTTGTTTTTTCGGTGTTCCGGGAAACACCATACACTTCTCCAGAGTGGCTGTTGGCAATTTACATCCCGCCCATCAGCATAACAAGGCTCCCTGTTCTCCATGGCCTGTGCTGCCTTTCTGGATTTTACACTTTTTTCAGATGGCCCTTTTGACCGGGGGGCAGTGAGACTTCATTGTAGTGCAGATTTCTTTAACATGCTTGCTTGGTTGGCCAAAAAGGGCGTATGCGTTTTTTCCTGAATATATTCAGGAAAAAACGCATACGCCCTTTTTGGCCAAGAGCATCATTGTCGACGTTCTGCCTCTTTTCCTATGCTTTAAATGCAATTCCCGTCTACCCCCTGAAATCGTTTTCCTGCAAATCTGTCCCGCTTACAAGTCATCTTCGCAGCCTTCCTTCAATATATTTTTGGACGATAGCTGTCATTTATAACTCTGCAGGTTTGTGAGTTACAGTGCCCCTGAGCTCCTTTCTTCAACTCGCTATCTTGTGAGCTGGCCGCAAACCCACAGGATTGCTTCAGGCCCTAATCTGGTTCCGGCACGGCATGCTGAGCCTTTGGTTAATTCCTCTTCCTGGTGGGAAATGAGCGTTAAATTTGCCCTTGCAGACACCTAGAGCTAGTCTCTCATTGGTTCTCCCTATTCCTTTTCATCTTGCACAGAAATTGCAAACTGTGCCCAACAGGAGGTTAAAGGCACTGACTCTCCAAGTGGGGAGAGTGTTCGTAAAGGGTCTGGAATGGTGAACCCGAGTAAAAGGGGACGAAAACTGAGATGCATTTGAAAACGTTTGCCAGTCACACGGTGCACCATACTGTGGGTTTCCCATGCATGTTTTAGCTGAAGGAAGAATCCCTTAAACTTGGAGAGTTGGGACCCATGGAATGGGTACCATGCTGTATGACTTCAAAGGGTCTGCATTTGCTCATCGAAACTCACCAATGCTATCAGCCCGAAGTGCCCAACCTTATGTCTCACTCAGCTCTGGGTGTAGATGTGTAAATCCAGGTTGCATCACAAGCCCTGAATGAATTATTTAAGAATTGCTCTCTATCTCACTGTCCTTGGGTTTTGTTTGTGTAATTCATTTTGATAATGGGATTTATCGGATTTTCTCTGCTGCATTCATGCCGCTGTACACACGCTTCATTCTCTTACGGAGACATATAAATCCATGGGTTTGAAGATTCTTACTAGTCAGGTGTATTCCTAGGCGTTGAATATGGGGTGTTTAGTCCATTTCGTTGAGCAAGGGGTAGGTCTTGACTATTACATATTTGGCTTATGGAAAGGTATCTGTGCTAATTTCTATCTCTGGTTTTATGCAGCACCCCAACTCACCTTTCCCCTTAAGCAAGCATAAGTTGGTTTTCTAAATTTGAGACCCTGTTCTGTTTTGTAATTCAGTTCATGTGTAGCCAAGTTTACATTCCGTGTAGTAGTGATATCTTATGATGTTTCATTTTCTGTGTGACTTATTTCCCTTAGAATCATCGTACCTGAATCCACTCATTATGCCGCGACGGGCCTGATGACATAGATTTCATTGCTGAGTGATATTCCATTGTACGTACGTACCACAACTTCTTTATCCATTTTTCACATTCTGGGATATTTAACTTGTACCGTAGACGAGGTTCTTGTAAACAGAGCCGTCCGACACTTTGGGGTGGCTGTGTGTTTTTGATTTTAATTTCCCTAAGCTATAGGACCATAAGTGGAAGTGCCGTAGGCTCCGTAGCTTTGTTTTTTCGGTGTTCCGGGAAACACCATACACTTCTCCAGAGTGGCTGTTGGCAATTTACATCCCGCCCATCAGCATAACAAGGCTCCCTGTTCTCCATGGCCTGTGCTGCCTTTCTGGATTTTACACTTTTTTCAGCTGGCCCTTTTGACCGGGGGGCAGTGAGACTTCATTGTAGTGCAGATTTCTTTAACATGCTTGCTTGGTTGGCCAAAAAGGGCGTATGCGTTTTTTCCTGAATATATTCAGGAAAAAACGCATACGCCCTTTTTGGCCAAGAGCATCATTGTCGACGTTCTGCCTCTTTTCCTATGCTTTAAATGCAATTCCCGTCTACCCCCTGAAATCGTTTTCCTGCAAATCTGTCCCGCTTACAAGTCATCTTCGCAGCCTTCCTTCAATATATTTTTGGACGATAGCTGTCATTTATAACTCTGCAGGTTTGTGAGTTACAGTGCCCCTGAGCTCCTTTCTTCAACTCGCTATCTTGTGAGCTGGCCGCAAACCCACAGGATTGCTTCAGGCCCTAATCTGGTTCCGGCACGGCATGCTGAGCCTTTGGTTAATTCCTCTTCCTGGTGGGAAATGAGCGTTAAATTTGCCCTTGCAGACACCTAGAGCTAGTCTCTCATTGGTTCTCCCTATTCCTTTTCATCTTGCGCAGAAATTGCAAACTGTGCCCAACAGGAGGTTAAAGGCACTGACTCTCCAAGTGGGGAGAGTGTTCGTAAAGGGTCTGGAATGGTGAACCCGAGTAAAAGGGGACGAAAACTGAGATGCATTTGAAAACGTTTGCCAGTCACACGGTGCACCATACTGTGGGTTTCCCATGCATGTTTTAGCTGAAGGAAGAATCCCTTAAACTTGGAGAGTTGGGACCCATGGAATGGGTACCATGCTGTATGACTTCAAAGGGTCTGCATTTGCTCATCGAAACTCACCAATGCTATCAGCCCGAAGTGCCCAACCTTATGTCTCACTCAGCTCTGGGTGTAGATGTGGTAAATCCAGGTTGCATCACAAGCCCTGAATGAATTATTTAAGAATTGCTCTCTATCTCACTGTCCTTGGGTTTTGTTTGTGTAATTCATTTTGATAATGGGATTTATCGGATTTTCTCTGCTGCATTCATGCCGCTGTACACACGCTTCATTCTCTTACGGAGACATATAAATCCATGGGTTTGAAGATTCTTACTAGTCAGGTGTATTCCTAGGCGTTGAATATGGGGTGTTTAGTCCATTTCGTTGAGCAAGGGGTAGGTCTTGACTATTACATATTTGGCTTATGGAAAGGTATCTGTGCTAATTTCTATCTCTGGTTTTATGCAGCACCCCAACTCACCTTTCCCCTTAAGCAAGCATAAGTTGGTTTTCTAAATTTGAGACCCTGTTCTGTTTTGTAATTCAGTTCATGTGTAGCCAAGTTTACATTCCGTGTAGTAGTGATATCTTATGATGTTTCATTTTCTGTGTGACTTATTTCACTTAGAATCATCGTACCTGAATCCACTCATTATGCCGCGACGGGCCTGATGACATAGATTTCATTGCTGAGTGATATTCCATTGTACGTACGTACCACAACTTCTTTATCCATTTTTCACATTCTGGGATATTTAACTTGTTCCGTAGACGAGGTTCTTGTAAACAGAGCCGTCCGACACTTTGGGGTGGCTGTGTTTTTGATTTTAATTTCCCTAAGCTATAGGACCATAAGTGGAAGTGCCGTAGGCTCCGTAGCTTTGTTTTTTCGGTGTTCCGGGAAACACCATACACTTCTCCAGAGTGGCTGTTGGCAATTTACATCCCGCCCATCAGCATAACAAGGCTCCCTGTTCTCCATGGCCTGTGCTGCCTTTCTGGATTTTACACTTTTTTCAGATGGCCCTTTTGACCGGGGGGCCGTGAGACTTCATTGTAGTGCAGATTTCTTTAACATGCTTGCTTGGTTGGCCAAAAAGGGCGTATGCGTTTTTTCCTGAATATATTCAGGAAAAAACGCATACGCCCTTTTTGGCCAAGAGCATCATTGTCGACGTTCTGCCTCTTTTCCTATGCTTTAAATGCAATTCCCGTCTACCCCCTGAAATCGTTTTCCTGCAAATCTGTCCCGCATACAAGTCGTCTTCGCAGCCTTCCTTCAATATATTTTTGGACGATAGCTGTCATTTATAACTCTGCAGGTTTGTGAGTTACAGTGCCCCTGAGCTCCTTTCTTCAACTCGCTATCTTGTGAGCTGGCCGCAAACCCACAGGATTGCTTCAGGCCCTAATCTGGTTCCGGCACGGCATGCTGAGCCTTTGGTTAATTCCTCTTCCTGGTGGGAAATGAGCGTTAAATTTGCCCTTGCAGACACCTAGAGCTAGTCTCTCATTGGTTCTCCCTATTCCTTTTCATCTTGCGCAGAAATTGCAAACTGTGCCCAACAGGAGGTTAAAGGCACTGACTCTCCAAGTGGGGAGAGTGTTCGTAAAGGGTCTGGAATGGTGAACCCGAGTAAAAGGGGACGAAAACTGAGATGCATTTGAAAACGTTTGCCAGTCAGACGGTGCACCATACTGTGGGTTTCCCATGCATGTTTTAGCTGAAGGAAGAATCCCTTAAACTTGGAGAGTTGGGACCCATGGAATGGGTACCATGCTGTATGACTTCAAAGGGTCTGCATTTGCTCATCGAACCTCACCAATGCTATCAGCCCGAAGTGCCCAACCTTATGTCTCACTCAGCTCTGGGTGTAGATGTGGTAAATCCAGGTTGCATCACAAGCCCTGAATGAATTATTTAAGAATTGCTCTCTATCTCACTGTCCTTGGGTTTTGTTTGTGTAATTCATTTTGATAATGGGATTTATCGGATTTTCTCTGCTGCCTTCATGCAGCTGTACACACGCTTCATTCTCTTACGGAGACATATAAATCCATGGGTTTGAAGATTCTTACTAGTCAGGTGTATTCCTAGGCGTTGAATATGGGGTGTTTAATCCATTTCGTTGAGCAAGGGGTAGGTCTTGACTATTACATATTTGGCTTATGGAAAGGTATCTGTGCTAATTTCTATCTCTGGTTTTATGCAGCACCCCAACTCACCTTTCCCATTAAGCAAGCATAAGTTGGTTTTCTAAATTTGAGACCCTGTTCTGTTTTGTAATTCAGTTCATGTGTAGCCAAGTTTACATTCCGTGTAGTAGTGATATCTTATGATGTTTCATTTTCTGTGTGACTTATTTCCCTTAGAATCATCGTACCTGAATCCACTCATTATGCCGCGACGGGCCTGATGACATAGATTTCATTGCTGAGTGATATTCCATTGTACGTACGTACCACAACTTCTTTATCCATTTTTCACATTCTGGGATATTTAACTTGTACCGTAGACGAGGTTCTTGTAAACAGAGCCGTCCGACACTTTGGGGTGGCTGTGTGTTTTTGATTTTAATTTCCCTAAGCTATAGGACCATAAGTGGAAGTGCCGTAGGCTCTGTAGCTTTGTTTTTTCGGTGTTCCGGGAAACACCATACACTTCTCCAGAGTGCCTGTTGGAAATTTACATCCCGCCCATCAGCATAACAAGGCTCCCTGTTCTCCATGGCCTGTGCTGCCTCTGGATTTTACACTTTTTTCAGATGGCCCTTTTGACCGGGGGGCAGTGAGACTTCATTTTTGTGCAGATTTCTTTAACATGCTTGCTTGGTTGGCCAAAAAGGGCGTATGCGTTTTTTCCTGAATATATTCAGGAAAAAACGCATACGCCCTTTTTGGCCAAGAGCATCATTGTCGACGTTCTGCCTCTTTTCCTATGCTTTAAATGCAATTCCCGTCTACCCCCTGAAATCGTTTTCCTGTAAATCTGTCCCGCTTACAAGTCGTCTTCGCAGCCTTCCTTCAATATATTTTTGGACGATAGCTGTCATTTATAACTCTGCAGGTTTGTGAGTTACAGTGCCCCTGAGCTCCTTTCTTCAACTCGCTATCTTGTGAGCTGGCCGCAAACCCACAGGATTGCCTCAGGCCCTAATCTGGTTCCGGCACGGCATGCTGAGCCTTTGGTTAATTCCTCTTCCTGGTGGGAAATGAGCGTTAAATTTGCCCGTGCAGACACCTAGAGCTAGTCTCTCATTCGTTCTCCCTATTCCTTTTCATCTTGCGCAGAAATTGCAAACTGTGCCCAACAGGAGGTTAAAGGCACTGACTCTCCAAGTGGGGAGAGTGTTCGTAAAGGGTCTGGAATGGTGAACCCGAGTAAAAGGGGACGAAAACTGAGATGCATTTGAAAACGTTTGCCAGTCACACGGTGCACCATACTGTGGGTTTCCCATGCATGTTTTAGCTGAAGGAAGAATCCCTTAAACTTGGAGAGTTGGGACCCATGGAATGGGTACCATGCTGTATGACTTCAAAGGGTCTGCATTTGCTCATCGAACCTCACCAATGCTATCAGCCCGAAGTGCCCAACCTTATGTCTCACTCAGCTCTGGGTGTAGATGTGGTAAATCCAGGTTGCATCACAAGCCCTGAATGAATTATTTAAGAATTGCTCTCTATTTCACTGTCCTTGGGTTTTGTTTGTGTAATTCATTTTGATAATGGGATTTATAGGATTTTCTCTGCTGCATTCATGCCGCTGTACACACGCTTCATTCTCTTACGGAGACATATAAATCCATGGGTTTGAAGATTCTTACTAGTCAGGTGTATACCTAGGCGTTGAATATGGGGTGTTTAGTCCATTTCGTTGAGCAAGGGGTAGGTCTTGACTATTACATATTTGGCTTATGGAAAGGTATCTGTGCTAATTTCTATCTCTGGTTTTATGCAGCACCCCAACTCACCTTTCCCCTTAAGCAAGCATAAGTTGGTTTTCTAAATTTGAGACCCTGTTCTGTTTTGTAATTCAGTTCATGTGTAGCCAAGTTTACATTCCGTGTAGTAGTGATATCTTATGATGTTTCATTTTCTGTGTGACTTATTTCCCTTAGAATCATCGTACCTGAATCCACTCATTATGCCGCGACGGGCCTGATGACATAGATTTCATTGCTGAGTGATATTCCATTGTACGTACGTACCACAACTTCTTTATCCATTTTTCACATTCTGGGATATTTAATTGTACCGTAGACGAGGTTCTTGTAAACAGAGCCGTCCGACACTTTGGGGTGGCTGTGTGTTTTTGATTTTAATTTCCCTAAGCTATAGGACCATAAGTGGAAGTGCCGTAGGCTCCGTAGCTTTGTTTTTTCGGTGTTCCGGGAAACACCATACACTTCTCCAGAGTGGCTGTTGGCAATTTACATCCCGCCCATCAGCATAACAAGGCTCCCTGTTCTCCATGGCCTGTGCTGCCTTTCTGGATTTTACACTTTTTTCAGCTGGCCCTTTTGACCAGGGGGCAGTGAGACTTCATTGTAGTGCAGATTTCTTTAACATGTTTGCTTGGTTGGCCAAAAAGGGCGTATGCGTTTTTTCCTGAATATATTCAGGAAAAAACGCATACGCCCTTTTTGGCCAAGAGCATCATTGTCGACGTTCTGCCTCTTTTCCTATGCTTTAAATGCAATTCCCGTCTACCCCCTGAAATCGTTTTCCTGCAAATCTGTCCCGCTTACAAATCATCTTCGCAGCCTTCCTTCAATATATTTTTGGACGATAGCTGTCATTTATAACTCTGCAGGTTTGTGAGTTACAGTGCCCCTGAGCTCCTTTCTTCAACTCGCTATCTTGTGAGCTGGCCGCAAACCCACAGGATTGCTTCAGGCCCTAATCTGGTTCCGGCACGGCATGCTGAGCCTTTGGTTAATTCCTCTTCCTGGTGGGAAATGAGCGTTAAATTTGCCCTTGCAGACACCTAGAGCTAGTCTCTCATTGGTTCTCCCTATTCCTTTTCATCTTGCGCAGAAATTGCAAACTGTGCCCAACAGGAGGTTAAAGGCACTGACTCTCCAAGTGGGGAGAGTGTTCGTAAAGGGTCTGGAATGGTGAACCCGAGTAAAAGGGGACGAAAACTGAGATGCATTTGAAAACGTTTGCCAGTCACACGGTGCACCATACTGTGGGTTTCCCATGCATGTTTTAGCTGAAGGAAGAATCCCTTAAACTTGGAGAGTTGGGACCCATGGAATGGGTACCATGCTGTATGACTTCAAAGGGTCTGCATTTGCTCATCGAAACTCACCAATGCTATCAGCCCGAAGTGCCCAACCTTATGTCTCACTCAGCTCTGGGTGTAGATGTGTAAATCCAGGTTGCATCACAAGCCCTGAATGAATTATTTAAGAATTGCTCTCTATCTCACTGTCCTTGGGTTTTGTTTGTGTAATTCATTTTGATAATGGGATTTATCGGATTTTCTCTGCTGCATTCATGCCGCTGTACACACGCTTCATTCTCTTACGGAGACATATAAATCCATGGGTTTGAAGATTCTTATTAGTCAGGTGTATTCCTAGGCGTTGAATATGGGGTGTTTAGTCCATTTCGTTGAGCAAGGGGTAGGTCTTGACTATTACATATTTGGCTTATGGAAAGGTATCTGTGCTAATTTCTATCTCTGGTTTTATGCAGCACCCCAACTCACCTTTCCCCTTAAGCAAGCATAAGTTGGTTTTCTAAATTTGAGACCCTGTTCTGTTTTGTAATTCAGTTCATGTGTAGCCAAGTTTACATTCCGTGTATTAGTGATATCTTATGATGTTTCATTTTCTGTGTGACTTATTTCCCTTAGAATCATCGTACATGAATCCACTCATTATGCCGCGACGGGCCTGATGACATAGATTTCATTGCTGAGTGATATTCCATTGTACGTACGTACCACAACTTCTTTATCCATTTTTCACATTCTGGGATATTTAACTTGTACCGTAGACGAGGTTCTTGTAAACAGAGCCGTCCGACACTTTGGGGTGGCTGTGTGTTTTTGATTTTAATTTCCCTAAGCTATAGGACCATAAGTGGAAGTGCCGTAGGCTCCGTAGCTTTGTTTTTTCGGTGTTCCGGGAAACACCATACACTTCTCCAGAGTGGCTGTTGGCAATTTACATCCCGCCCATCAGCATAACAAGGCTCCCTGTTCTCCATGGCCTGTGCTGCCTTTCTGGATTTTACACTTTTTTCAGATGGCCCTTTTGACCGGGGGGCAGTGAGACTTCATTGTAGTGCAGATTTCTTTAACGTGCTTGCTTGGTTGGCCAAAAAGGGCGTATGCGTTTTTTCCTGAATATATTCAGGAAAAAACGCATACGCCCTTTTTGGCCAAGAGCATCATTGTCGACGTTCTGCCTCTTTTCCTATGCTTTAAATGCAATTCCCGTCTACCCCCTGAAATCGTTTTCCTGCAAATCTGTCCCGCTTACAAGTCGTCTTCGCAGCCTTCCTTCAATATATTTTTGGACGATAGCTGTCATTTATAACTCTGCAGGTTTGTGAGTTACAGTGCCCCTGAGCTCCTTTCTTCAACTCGCTATCTTGTGAGCTGGCCGCAAACCCACAGGATTGCTTCAGGCCCTAATCTGGTTCCGGCACGGCATGCTGAGCCTTTGGTTAATTCCTCTTCCTGGTGGGAAATGAGCGTTAAATTTGCCCGTGCAGACACCTAGAGCTAGTCTCTCATTGGTTCTCCCTATTCCTTTTCATCTTGCGCAGAAATTGCAAACTGTGCCCAACAGGAGGTTAAAGGCACTGACTCTCCAAGTGGGGAGAGTGTTCGTAAAGGGTCTGGAATGGTGAACCCGAGTAAAAGGGGACGAAAACTGAGATGCATTTGAAAACGTTTGCCAGTCACACGGTGCACCATACTGTGGGTTTCCCATGCATGTTTTAGCTGAAGGAAGAATCCCTTAAACTTGGAGAGTTGGGACCCATGGAATGGGTACCATGCTGTATGACTTCAAAGGGTCTGCATTTGCTCATCGAACCTCACCAATGCTATCATCCCGAAGTGCCCAACCTTATGTCTCACTCAGCTCTGGGTGTAGATGTGGTAAATCCAGGTTGCATCACAAGCCCTGAATGAATTATTTAAGAATTGCTCTCTATCTCACTGTCCTTGGGTTTTGTTTGTGTAATTCATTTTGATAATGGGATTTATCGGATTTTCTCTGCTGCATTCATGCCGCTGTACACACGCTTCATTCTCTTACGGAGACATATAAATCCATGGGTTTGAAGATTCTTACTAGTCAGGTGTATTCCTAGGCGTTGAATATGGGGTGTTTAGTCCATTTCGTTGAGCAAGGGGTAGGTCTTGACTATTACATATTTGGCTTATGGAAAGGTATCTGTGCTAATTTCTATCTCTGGTTTTATGCAGCACCCCAACTCACCTTTCCCCTTAAGCAAGCATAAGTTGGTTTTCTAAATTTGAGACCCTGTTCTGTTTTGTAATTCAGTTCATGTGTAGCCAAGTTTACATTCCGTGTAGTAGTGATATCTTATGATGTTTCATTTTCTGTGTGACTTATTTCCCTTAGAATCATCGTACCTGAATCCACTCATTATGCCGCGACGGGCCTGATGACATAGATTTCATTGCTGAGTGATATTCCAGTGTACGTACGTACCACAACTTCTTTATCCATTTTTCACATTCTGGGATATTTAACTTGTACCGTAGACGAGGTTCTTGTAAACAGAGCCGTCCGACACTTTGGGGTGGCTGTGTGTTTTTGATTTTAATTTCCCTAAGCTATAGGACCATAAGTGGAAGTGCCGTAGGCTCCGTAGCTTTGTTTTTTCGGTGTTCCGGGAAACACCATACACTTCTCCAGAGTGGCTGTTGGCAATTTACATCCCGCCCATCAGCATAACAAGGCTCCCTGTTCTCCATGGCCTGTGCTGCCTTTCTGGATTTTACACTTTTTTCAGATGGCCCTTTTGACCGGGGGGCAGTGAGACTTCATTGTAGTGCAGATTTCTTTAACATGCTTGCTTGGTTGGCCAAAAAGGGCGTATGCGTTTTTTCCTGAATATATTCAGGAAAAAACGCATACGCCCTTTTTGGCCAAGAGCATCATTGTCGACGTTCTGCCTCTTTTCCTATGCTTTAAATGCAATTCCCGTCTACCCCCTGAAATCGTTTTCCTGCAAATCTGTCCCGCTTACAAGTCGTCTTCGCAGCCTTCCTTCAATATATTTTTGGACGATAGCTGTCATTTATAACTCTGCAGGTTTGTGAGTTACAGTGCCCCTGAGCTCCTTTCTTCAACTCGCTATCTTGTGAGCTGGCCGCAAACCCACAGGATTGCTTCAGGCCCTAATCTGGTTCCGGCACGGCATGCTGAGCCTTTGGTTAATTCCTCTTCCTGGTGGGAAATGAGCGTTAAATTTGCCCTTGCAGACACCTAGAGCTAGTCTCTCATTGGTTCTCCCTATTCCTTTTCATCTTGCGCAGAAATTGCAAACTGTGCCCAACAGGAGGTTAAAGGCACTGACTCTCCAAGTGGGGAGAGTGTTCGTAAAGGGTCTGGAATGGTGAACCCGAGTAAAAGGGGACGAAAACTGAGATGCATTTGAAAACGTTTGCCAGTCACACGGTGCACCATACTGTGGGTTTCCCATGCATGTTTTAGCTGAAGGAAGAATCCCTTAAACTTGGAGAGTTGGGACCCATGGAATGGGTACCATGCTGTATGACTTCAAAGGGTCTGCATTTGCTCATCGAACCTCACCAATGCTATCAGCCCGAAGTGCCCAACCTTATGTCTCACTCAGCTGTGGGTGTAGATGTGGTAAACCCAGGTTGCATCACAAGCCCTGAATGAATTATTTAAGAATTGCTCTCTATTTCACTGTCCTTGGGTTTTGTTGTGTAATTCATTTTGATAATGGGATTTATCGGATTTTCTCTGCTGCATTCATGCCGCTGTACACACGCTTCATTCTCTTACGGAGACATATAAATCCATGGGTTTGAAGATTCTTACTAGTCAGGTGTATTCCTAGGCGTTGAATATGTGGTGTTTAGTCCATTTCGTTGAGCAAGGGGTAGGTCTTGACTATTACATATTTGGCTTATGGAAAGGTATCTGTGCTAATTTCTATCTCTGGTTTTATGCAGCACCCCAACTCACCTTTCCCATTAAGCAAGCATAAGTTGGTTTTCTAAATTTGAGACCCTGTTCTGTTTTGTAATTCAGTTCATGTGTAGCCAAGTTTACATTCCGTGTATTAGTGATATCTTATGATGTTTCATTTTCTGTGTGACTTATTTCCCTTAGAATCATCGTACCTGTATCCACTCATTATGCCGCGACGGGCCTGATGACATAGATTTCATTGCTGAGTGATATTCCATTGTACGTACGTACCACAAATTCTTTATCCATTTTTCACATTCTGGGATATTTAACTTGTACCGTAGACGAGGTTCTTGTAAACAGAGCCGTCCGACACTTTGGGGTGGCTGTGTGTTTTTGATTTTAATTTCCCTAAGCTATAGGACCATAAGTGGAAGTGCCGTAGGCTCCGTAGCTTTGTTTTTTCGGTGTTCCGGGAAACACCATACACTTCTCCAGAGTGGCTGTTGGCAATTTACATCCCGCCCATCAGCATAACAAGGCTCCCTGTTCTCCATGGCCTGTGCTGCCTTTCTGGATTTTACACTTTTTTCAGATGGCCCTTTTAACCGGGGGGCAGTGAGACTTCATTGTAGTGCAGATTTCTTTAACATGCTTGCTTGGTTGGCCAAAAAGGGCGTATGCGTTTTTTCCTGAATATATTCAGGAAAAAACGCATACGCCCTTTTTGGCCAAGAGCATCATTGTCGACGTTCTGCCTCTTTCCTATGCTTTAAATGCAATTCCCGTCTACCCCCTGAAATCGTTTTCCTGCAAATCTGTCCCGCTTACAAGTCGTCTTCGCAGCCTTCCTTCAATATATTTTTGGACGATAGCTGTCATTTATAACTCTGCAGGTTTGTGAGTTACAGTGCCCCTGAGCTCCTTTCTTCAACTCGCTATCTTGTGAGCTGGCCGCAAACCCACAGGATTGCTTCAGGCCCTAATCTGGTTCCGGCACGGCATGCTGAGCCTTTGGTTAATTCCTCTTCCTGGTGGGAAATGGGCGTTAAATTTGCCCTTGCAGACACCTAGAGCTAGTCTCTCATTGGTTCTCCCTATTCCTTTTCATCTTGCGCAGAAATTGCAAACTGTGCCCAACAGGAGGTTAAAGGCACTGACTCTCCAAGTGGGGAGAGTGTTCGTAAAGGGTCTGGAATGGTGAACCCGAGTAAAAGGGGACGAAAACTGAGATGCATTTGAAAACGTTTGCCAGTCACACGGTGCACCATACTGTGGGTTTCCCATGCATGTTTTAGCTGAAGGAAGAATCCCTTAAACTTGGAGAGTTGGGACCCATGGAATGGGTACCATGCTGTATGACTTCAAAGGGTCTGCATTTGCTCATCGAACCTCACCAATGCTATCAGCCCGAAGTGCCCAACCTTATGTCTCACTCAGCTCTGGGTGTAGATGTGGTAAATCCAGGTTGCATCACAAGCCCTGAATGAATTATTTAAGAATTGCTCTCTATCTCACTGTCCTTGGGTTTTGTTTGTGTAATTCATTTTGATAATGGGATTTATCGGATTTTCTCTGCTGCATTCATGCCGCTGTACACACGCTTCATTCTCTTACGGAGACATATAAATCCATGGGTTTGAAGATTCTTACTAGTCAGGTGTATTACTAGGCGTTGAATATGGTGTGTTTAATCCATTTCGTTGAGCAAGGGGTAGGTCTTGACTATTACATATTTGGCTTATGGAAAGGTATCTGTGCTAATTTCTATCTCTGGTTTTATGCAGCACCCCAACTCACCTTTCCCATTAAGCAAGCATAAGTTGGTTTTCTAAATTTGAGACCCTGTTCTGTTTTGTAATTCAGTTCATGTGTAGCCAAGTTTACATTCCGTGTAGTAGTGATATCTTATGATGTTTCATTTTCTGTGTGACTTATTTCCCTTAGAATCATCGTACCTGAATCCACTCATTATGCCGCGACGGGCCTGATGACATAGATTTCATTGCTGAGTGATATTCCATTGTACGTACGTACCACAACTTCTTTATCCATTTTTCACATTCTGGGATATTTAACTTGTACCGTAGACGAGGTTCTTGTAAACAGAGCCGTCCGACACTTTGGGGTGGCTGTGTGTTTTTGATTTTAATTTCCCTAAGCTATAGGACCATAAGTGGAAGTGCCGTAGGCTCCGTAGCTTTGTTTTTTCGGTGTTCCGGGAAACACCATACACTTCTCCAGAGTGGCTGTTGGCAATTTACATCCCGCCCATCAGCATAACAAGGCTCCCTGTTCTCCATGGCCTGTGCTGCCTTTCTGGATTTTACACTTTTTTCAGATGGCCCTTTTGACCGGGGGGCAGTGAGACTTCATTGTAGTGCAGATTTCTTTAACATGCTTGCTTGGTTGGCCAAAAAGGGCGTATGCGTTTTTTCCTGAATATATTCAGGAAAAAACGCATACGCCCTTTTTGGCCAAGAGCATCATTGTCGACGTTCTGCCTCTTTTCCTATGCTTTAAATGCAATTCCCGTCTACCCCCTGAAATCGTTTTCCTGCAAATCTGTCCCGCTTACAAGTCGTCTTCGCAGCCTTCCTTCAATATATTTTTGGACGATAGCTGTCATTTATAACTCTGCAGGTTTGTGAGTTACAGTGCCCCTGAGCTCCTTTCTTCAACTCGCTATCTTGTGAGCTGGCCGCAAACCCACAGGATTGCTTCAGGCCCTAATCTGGTTCCGGCACGGCATGCTGAGCCTTTGGTTAATTCCTCTTCCTGGTGGGAAATGAGCGTTAAATTTGCCCTTGCAGACACCTAGAGCTAGTCTCTCATTGGTTCTCCCTATTCCTTTTCATCTTGCGCAGAAATTGCAAACTGTGCCCAACAGGAGGTTAAAGGCACTGACTCTCCAAGTGGGGAGAGTGTTCGTAAAGGGTCTGGAATGGTGAACCCGAGTAAAAGGGGACGAAAACTGAGATGCATTTGAAAACGTTTGCCAGTCACACGGTGCACCATACTGTGGGTTTCCCATGCATGTTTTAGCTGAAGGAAGAATCCCTTAAACTTGGAGAGTTGGGACCCATGGAATGGGTACCATGCTGTATGACTTCAAAGGGTCTGCATTTGCTCATCGAACCTCACCAATGCTATCAGCCCGAAGTGCCCAACCTTATGTCTCACTCAGCTCTGGGTGTAGATGTGGTAAATCCAGGTTGCATCACAAGCCCTGAATGAATTATTTAAGAATTGCTCTCTATCTCACTGTCCTTGGGTTTTGTTTGTGTAATTCATTTTGATAATGGGATTTATCGGATTTTCTCTGCTGCATTCATGCCGCTGTACACACGCTTCATTCTCTTACGGAGACATATAAATCCATGGGTTTGAAGATTCTTACTAGTCAGGTGTATTCCTAGGCGTTGAATATGGGGTGTTTAGTCCATTTCGTTGAGCAAGGGGTAGGTCTTGACTATTACATATTTGGCTTATGGAAAGGTATCTGTGCTAATTTCTATCTCTGGTTTTATGCAGCACCCCAACTCACCTTTCCCATTAAGCAAGCATAAGTTGGTTTTCTAAATTTGAGACCCTGTTCTGTTTTGTAATTCAGTTCATGTGTAGCCAAGTTTACATTCCGTGTATTAGTGATATCTTATGATGTTTCATTTTCTGTGTGACTTATTTCCCTTAGAATCATCGTACCTGAATCCACTCATTATGCCGCGACGGACCTGATGACATAGATTTCATTGCTGAGTGATATTCCATTGTACGTACGTACCACAACTTCTTTATCCATTTTTCACATTCTGGGTTATTTAACTTGTACCGTAGACGAGGTTCTTGTAAACAGAGCCGTCCGACACTTTGGGGTGGCTGTGTGTTTTTGATTTTAATTTCCCTAAGCTATAGGACCATAAGTGGAAGTGCCGTAGGCTCCGTAGCTTTGTTTTTTCGGTGTTCCGGGAAACACCATACACTTCTCCAGAGTGGCTGTTGGCAATTTACATCCCGCCCATCAGCATAACAAGGCTCCCTGTTCTCCATGGCCTGTGCTGCCTTTCTGGATTTTACACTTTTTTCAGATGGCCCTTTTGACTGGGGGGCAGTGAGACTTCATTGTAGTGCAGATTTCTTTAACGTGCTTGCTTGGTTGGCCAAAAAGGGCGTATGCGTAATTCAGGAAAAAACGCATACGCCCTTTTTGGCCAAGAGCATCATTGTCGACGTTCTGCCTCTTTTCCTATGCTTTAAATGCAATTCCCGTCTACCCCCTGAAATCGTTTTCCTGCAAATCTGTCCCGCTTACAAGTCGTCTTCGCAGCCTTCCTTCAATATATTTTTGGACGATAGCTGTCATTTATAACTCTGCACGTTTGAGTTACAGTGCCCCTGAGCTCCTTTCTTCAACTCGCTATCTTGTGTGCTGGCCGCAAACCCACAGGATTGCCTCAGGCCCTAATCTGGTTCCGGCACGGCATGCTGAGCCTTTGGTTAATTCCTCTTCCTGGTGGGAAATGAGCGTTAAATTTGCCCGTGCAGACACCTCCAGCTAGTCTCTCATTCGTTCTCCCTATTCCTTTTCATCTTGCGCAGAAATTGCAAACTGTGCCCAACAGGAGGTTAAAGGCACTGACTCTCCAAGTGGGGAGAGTGTTCGTAAAGGGTCTGAAATGGTGAACCCGAGTAAAAGGGGACGAAAACTGAGATGCATTTGAAAACGTTTGCCAGTCACACGGTGCACCATACTGTGGGTTTCCCATGCATGTTTTAGCTGAAGGAAGAATCCCTTAAACTTGGAGAGTTGGGACCCATGGAATGGGTACCATGCTGTATGACTTCAAAGGGTCTGCATTTGCTCATCGAACCTCACCAATGCTATCAGCCCGAAGTGCCCAACCTTATGTCTCACTCAGCTGTGTGTGTAGATGTGGTAAATCCAGGTTGCATCACAAGCCCTGAATGAATTATTTAAGAATTGCTCTCTATTTCACTGTCCTTGGGTTTTGTTTGTGTAATTCATTTTGATAATGGGATTTATCGGATTTTCTCTGCTGCATTCATGCCGCTGTACACACGCTTCATTCTCTTACGGAGACATATAAATCCATGGGTTTGAAGATTCTTACTAGTCAGGTGTATTCCTAGGCGTTGAATATGGGGTGTTTAGTCCATTTCGTTGAGCAAGGGGTAGGTCTTGACTATTACATATTTGGCTTATGGAAAGGTATCTGTGCTAATTTCTATCTCTGGTTTTATGCAGCACCCCAACTCACCTTTCCCCTTAAGCAAGCATAAGTTGGTTTTCTAAATTTGAGACCCTGTTCTGTTTTGTAATTCAGTTCATGTGTAGCCAAGTTTACATTCCGTGTAGTAGTGATATCTTATGATGTTTCATTTTCTGTGTGACTTATTTCACTTAGAATCATCGTACCTGAATCCACTCATTATGCCGCGACGGGCCGGATGACATAGATTTCATTGCTGAGTGATATTCCATTGTACGTACGTACCACAACTTCTTTATCCATTTTTCACATTCTGGGATATTTAACTTGTTCCGTAGACGAGGTTCTTGTAAACAGAGCCGTCCGACACTTTGGGGTGGCTGTGTTTTTGATTTTAATTTCCCTAAGCTATAGGACCATAAGTGGAAGTGCCGTAGGCTCCGTAGCTTTGTTTTTTCGGTGTTCCGGGAAACACCATACACTTCTCCAGAGTGGCTGTTGGCAATTTACATCCCGCCCATCAGCATAACAAGGCTCCCTGTTCTCCATGGCCTGTGCTGCCTTTCTGGATTTTACACTTTTTTCAGATGGCCCTTTTGACCGGGGGGCCGTGAGACTTCATTGTAGTGCAGATTTCTTTAACATGCTTGCTTGGTTGGCCAAAAAGGGCGTATGCGTTTTTTCCTGAATATATTCAGGAAAAAACGCATACGCCCTTTTTGGCCAAGAGCATCATTGTCGACGTTCTGCCTCTTTTCCTATGCTTTAAATGCAATTCCCGTCTACCCCCTGAAATCGTTTTCCTGCAAATCTGTCCCGCTTACAAGTCGTCTTCGCAGCCTTCCTTCAATATATTTTTGGACGATAGCTGTCATTTATAACTCTGCAGGTTTGTGAGTTACAGTGCCCCTGAGCTCCTTTCTTCAACTCGCTATCTTGTGAGCTGGCCGCAAACCCACAGGATTGCTTCAGGCCCTAATCTGGATCCGGCACGGCATGCTGAGCCTTTGGTTAATTCCTCTTCCTGGTGGGAAATGAGCGTTAAATTTGCCCGTGCAGACACCTAGAGCTAGTCTCTCATTGGTTCTCCCTATTCCTTTTCATCTTGCGCAGAAATTGCAAACTGTGCCCAACAGGAGGTTAAAGGCACTGACTCTCCAAGTGGGGAGAGTGTTCGTAAAGGTTCTGGAATGGTGAACCCGAGTAAAAGGGGACGAAAACTGAGATGCATTTGAAAACGTTTGCCAGTCACACGGTGCACCATACTGTGGGTTTCCCATGCATGTTTTAGCTGAAGGAAGAATCCCTTAAACTTGGAGAGTTGGGACCCATGGAATGGGTACCATGCTGTATGACTTCAAAGGGTCTGCATTTGCTCATCGAACCTCACCAATGCTATCAGCCCGAAGTGCCCAACCTTATGTCTCACTCAGCTCTGGGTGTAGATGTGGTAAATCCAGGTTGCATCACAAGCCCTGAATGAATTATTTAAGAATTGCTCTCTATTTCACTGTCCTTGGGTTTTGTTTGTGTAATTCATTTTGATAATGGGATTTATCGGATTTTCTCTGCTGCATTCATGCCGCTGTACACACGCTTCATTCTCTTACGGAGACATATAAATGCATGGGTTTGAAGATTCTTACTAGTCAGGTGTATTCCTAGGCGTTGAATATGGGGTGTTTAGTCCATTTCGTTGAGCAAGGGGTAGGTCTTGACTATTACATATTTGGCTTATGGAAAGGTATCTGTGCTAATTTCTATCTCTGGTTTTATGCAGCACCCCAACTCACCTTTCCCCTTAAGCAAGCATAAGTTGGTTTTCTAAATTTCAGACCCTGTTCTGTTTTGTAATTCAGTTCATGTGTAGCCAAGTTTACATTCCGTGTAGTAGTGATATCTTATGATGTTTCATTTTCTGTGTGACTTATTTCACTTAGAATCATCGTACCTGAATCCACTCATTATGCCGCGACGGGCCTGATGACATAGATTTCATTGCTGAGTGATAGTCCATTGTACGTACGTACCACAACTTCTTTATCCATTTTTCACATTCTGGGATATTTAACTTGTACCGTAGACGAGGTTCTTGTAAACAGAGCTGTCCGACACTTTGGGGTGGCTGTGTGTTTTTGATTTTAATTTCCCTAAGCTATAGGACCATAAGTGGAAGTGCCGTAGGCTCCGTAGCTTTGTTTTTTCGGTGTTCCGGGAAACACCATACACTTCTCCAGAGTGGCTGTTGGCAATTTACATCCCGCCCATCAGCATAACAAGGCTCCCTGTTCTCCATGGCCTGTGCTGCCTTTCTGGATTTTACACTTTTTTCAGATGGCCCTTTTGACCGGGGGGCCGTGAGACTTCATTGTAGTGCAGATTTCTTTAACATGCTTGCTTGGTTAGCCAAAAAGGGCGTATGCGTTTTTTCCTGAATATATTCAGGAAAAAACGCATACGCCCTTTTTGGCCAAGAGCATCATTGTCGACGTTCTGCCTCTTTTCCTATGCTTTAAATGCAATTCCCGTCTACCCCCTGAAATCGTTTTCCTGCAAATCTGTCCCACTTACAAGTCGTCTTCGCAGCCTTCCTTCAATATATTTTTGGACGATAGCTGTCATTTATAACTCTGCAGGTTTGTGAGTTACAGTGCCCCTGAGCTCCTTTCTTCAACTCGCTATCTTGTGAGCTGGCCGCAAACCCACAGGATTGCTTCAGGCCCTAATCTGGTTCCGGCACGGCATGCTGAGCCTTTGGTTAATTCCTCTTCCTGGTGGGAAATGAGCGTTAAATTTGCCCTTGCAGACACCTAGAGCTAGTCTCTCATGCGTTCTCCCTATTCCTTTTCATCTTGCGCAGAAATTGCAAACTGTGCCCAACAGGAGGTTAAAGGCACTGACTCTCCAAGTGGGGAGAGTGTTCGTAAAGGGTCTGGAATGGTGAACCCGTGTAAAAGGGGACGAAAACTGAGATGCATTTGAAAACGTTTGCCAGTCACACGGTGCACCATACTGTGGGTTTCCCATGCATGTTTTAGCTGAAGGAAGAATCCCTTAAACTTGGAGAGTTGGGACCCATGGAATGGGTACCATGCTGTATGACTTCAAAGGGTCTGCATTTGCTCATCGAACCTCACCAATGCTATCAGCCCGAAGTGCCCAACCTTATGTCTCACTCAGCTCTGGGTGTAGATGTGGTAAATCCAGGTTGCATCACAAGCCCTGAATGAATTATTTAAGAATTGCTCTCTATCTCACTGTCCCTGGGTTTTGTTTGTGTAATTCATTTTGATAATGGGATTTATCGGATTTTCTCTGCTGCATTCATGCCGCTGTACACACGCTTCATTCTCTTATGGAGACATATAAATCCATGGGTTTGAAGATTCTTACTAGTCAGGTGTATTCCTAGGCGTTGAATATGGGGTGTTTAGTCCATTTCGTTGAGCAAGGGGTAGGTCTTGACTATTACATATTTGGCTTATGGAAAGGTATCTGTGCTAATTTCTATCTCTGGTTTTATGCAGCACCCCAACTCACCTTTCCCCTTAAGCAAGCATAAGTTGGTTTTCTAAATTTGAGACCCTGTTCTGTTTTGTAATTCAGTTCATGTGTAGCCAAGTTTACATTCCGTGTATTAGTGATATCTTATGATGTTTCATTTTCTGTGTGACTTATTTCCCTTAGAATCATCGTACCTGAATCCACTCATTATGCCGCGATGGGCCTGATGACATAGATTTCATTGCTGAGTGATATTCCATTGTACGTACGTACCACAACTTCTTTATCCATTTTTCACATTCTGGGTTATTTAACTTGTACCGTAGACGAGGTTCTTGTAAACAGAGCCGTCCGACACTTTGGGGTGGCTGTGTGTTTTTGATTTTAATTTCCCTAAGCTATAGGACCATAAGTGGAAGTGCCGTAGGCTCCGTAGCTTTGTTTTTTCGGTGTTCCGGGAAACACCATACACTTCTCCAGAGTGGCTGTTGGCAATTTACATCCCGCCCATCGGCATAACAAGGCTCCCTGTTCTCCATGGCCTGTGCTGCCTTTCTGGATTTTACACTTTTTTCAGATGGCCCTTTTGACTGGGGGGCAGTGAGACTTCATTGCAGTGCAGATTTCTTTAACGTGCTTGCTTGGTTGGCCAAAAAGGGCGTATGCGTTTTTTCCTGAATATATTCAGGAAAAAACGCATACGCCCTTTTTGGCCAAGAGCATCATTGTCGACGTTCTGCCTCTTTTCCTATGCTTTAAATGCAATTCCCGTCTACCCCCTGAAATCGTTTTCCTGCAAATCTGTCCCGCTTACAAGTCGTCTTCGCAGCCTTCCTTCAATATATTTTTGGACGATAGCTGTCATTTATAACTCTGCAGGTTTGAGTTACAGTGCCCCTGAGCTCCTTTCTTCAACTCGCTATCTTGTGTGCTGGCCGCAAACCCACAGGATTGTCTCAGGCCCTAATCTGGTTCCGGCACGGCATGCTGAGCCTTTGGTTAATTCCTCTTCCTGGTGGGAAATGAGCGTTAAATTTGCCCGTGCAGACACCTAGAGCTAGTCTCTCATTGGTTCTCCCTATTCCTTTTCATCTTGCGCAGAAATTGCAAACTGTGCCCAACAGGAGGTTAAAGGCACTGACTCTCCAAGTGGGGAGAGTGTTCGTAAAGGGTCTGGAATGGTGAACCCGAGTAAAAGGGGACGAAAACTGAGATGCATTTGAAAACGTTTGCCAGTCACACGGTGCACCATACTGTGGGTTTCCCATGCATGTTTTAGCTGAAGGAAGAATCCCTTAAACTTGGAGAGTTGGGACCCATGGAATGGGTACCATGCTGTATGACTTCAAAGGGTCTGCATTTGCTCATCGAACCTCACCAATGCTATCAGCCCGAAGTGCCCAACCTTATGTCTCACTCAGCTCTGGGTGTAGATGTGGTAAATCCAGGTTGCATCACAAGCCCTGAATGAATTATTTAAGAATTGCTCTCTATTTCACTGTCCTTGGGTTTTGTTTGTGTAATTCATTTTGATAATGGGATTTATCGGATTTTCTCTGCTGCATTCATGCCGCTGTACACACGCTTCATTCTCTTACGGAGACATATAAATCCATGGGTTTGAAGATTCTTACTAGTCAGGTGTATTCCTAGGCGTTGAATATGGGGTGTTTAGTCCATTTCGTTGAGCAAGGGGTAGGTCTTGACTATTACATATTTGGCTTATGGAAAGGTATCTGTGCTAATTTCTATCTCTGGTTTTATGCAGCACCCCAACTCACCTTTCCCCTTAAGCAAGCATAAGTTGGTTTTCTAAATTTGAGACCCTGTTCTGTTTTGTAATTCAGTTCATGTGTAGCCAAGTTTACATTCCGTGTAGTAGTGATATCTTATGATGTTTCATTTTCTGTGTGACTTATTTCCCTTAGAATCATCGTACCTGAATCCACTCATTATGCCGCGACGGGCCTGATGACATAGATTTCATTGCTGAGTGATATTCCATTGTACGTACGTACCACAACTTCTTTATCCATTTTTCACATTCTGGGATATTTAACTTGTACCGTAGACGAGGTTCTTGTAAACAGAGCCGTCCGACACTTTGGGGTGGCTGTGTGTTTTTGATTTTAATTTCCCTAAGCTATAGGACCATAAGTGGAAGTGCCGTAGGCTCCGTAGCTTTGTTTTTTCGGTGTTCCGGGAAACACCATACACCTCTCCAGAGTGGCTGTTGGCAATTTACACCCCGCCCATCAGCATAACAAGGCTCCCTGTTCTCCATGGCCTGTGCTGCCTTTCTGGATTTTACACTTTTTTCAGATGGCCCTTTTGACCGGGGGGCAGTGAGACTTCATTGTAGTGCAGATTTCTTTAACGTGCTTGCTTGGTTGGCCAAAAAGGGCGTATGCGTTTTTTCCTGAATATATTCAGGAAAAAACGCATACGCCCTTTTTGGCCAAGAGCATCATTGTCGACGTTCTGCCTCTTTTCCTATGCTTTAAATGCAATTCCCGTCTACCCCCTGAAATCGTTTTCCTGCAAATCTGTCCCGCTTACAAGTCGTCTTCGCAGCCTTCCTTCAATATATTTTTGGACGATAGCTGTCATTTATAACTCTGCAGGTTTGTGAGTTACAGTGCCCCTGAGCTCCTTTCTTCAACTCGCTATCTTGTGAGCTGTCCGCAAACCCACAGGATTGCCTCAGGCCCTAATCTGGTTCCGGCACGGCATGCTGAGCCTTTGGTTAATTCCTCTTCCTGGTGGGAAATGAGCGTTAAATTTGCCCGTGCAGACACCTACAGCTAGTCTCTCATTCGTTCTCCCTATTCCTTTTCATCTTGCGCAGAAATTGCAAACTGTGCCCAACAGGAGGTTAAAGGCACTGACTCTCCAAGTGGGGAGAGTGTTCGTAAAGGGTCTGGAATGGTGAACCCGAGTAAAAGGGGACGAAAACTGAGATGCATTTGAAAACGTTTGCCAGTCACACGGTGCACCATACTGTGGGTTTCCCATGCATGTTTTAGCTGAAGGAAGAATCCCTTAAACTTGGAGAGTTGGGACCCATGGAATGGGTACCATGCTGTATGACTTCAAAGGGTCTGCATTTGCTCATCGAACCTCACCAATGCTATCAGCCCGAAGTGCCCAACCTTATGTCTCACTCAGCTGTGTGTGTAGATGTGGTAAATCCAGGTTGCATCACAAGCCCTGAATGAATTATTTAAGAATTGCTCTCTATCTCACTGTCCCTGGGTTTTGTTTGTGTAATTCATTTTGATAATGGGATTTATCGGATTTTCTCTGCTGCATTCATGCCGCTGTACACACGCTTCATTCTCTTACGGAGACATATAAATCCATGGGTTTGAAGATTCTTACTAGTCAGGTGTATTCCTAGGCGTTGAATATGGGGTGTTTAGTCCATTTCGTTGAGCAAGGGGTAGGTCTTGACTATTACATATTTGGCTTATGGAAAGGTATCTGTGCTAATTTCTATCTCTGGTTTTATGCAGCACCCCAACTCAACTTTCCCCTTAAGCAAGCATAAGTTGGTTTTCTAAATTTGAGACCCTGTTCTGTTTTGTAATTCAGTTCGTGTGTAGCCAAGTTTACATTCCGTGTATTAGTGATATCTTATGATGTTTCATTTTCTGTGTGACTTATTTCCCTTAGAATCATCGTACCTGAATCCACTCATTATGCCGCGACGGGCCTGATGACATAGATTTCATTGCTGAGTGATATTCCAGTGTACGTACGTACCACAACTTCTTTATCCATTTTTCACATTCTGGGATATTTAACTTGTACCGTAGACAAGCTTCTTGTAAACAGAGCCGTCCGACACTTTGGGGTGGCTGTGTGTTTTTGATTTTAATTTCCCTAAGCTATAGGACCATAAGTGGAAGTGCCGTAGGCTCCGTTGCTTTGCTTTATCGGTGTTCCGGGAAACACCATACACTTCTACAGAGTGGCTGTTGGCAATTTACATCCCGCCCATCAGCATAACAAGGCTCCCTGTTCTCCATGGCCTGTGCTGCCTTTCTGGATTTTACACTTTTTTCAGATGGCCCTTTTGACCGGGGGGCAGTGAGACTTCATTGTAGTGCAGATTTCTTTAACATGCTTGCTTGGTTGGCCAAATAGGGCGTATGCGTTTTTTCCTGAATATATTCAGGAAAAAACGCATACGCCCTTTTTGGCCAAGTGCATCATTGTCGACGTTCTGCCTCTTTTCCTATGCTTTAAATGCAATTCCCGTCTACCCCCTGAAATCGTTTTCCTGCAAATCTGTCCCGCTTACAAGTCGTCTTCGCAGCTTTCCTTCAATATATTTTTGGACGATAGCTGTCATTTATAACTCTGCAGGTTTGTGAGTTACAGTGCCCCTGAGCTCCTTTCTTCAACTCGCTATCTTGTGAGCTGGCCGCAAACCCACAGGATTGCGTCAGGCCCTAATCTGGTTCCGGCACGGCATGCTGAGCCTTTGGTTAATTCCTCTTCCTGGTGGGAAATGAGCGTTAAATTTGCCCTTGCAGACACCTAGAGCTAGTCTCTCATTGGTTCTCCCTATTCCTTTTCATCTTGCGCAGAAATTGCAAACTGTGCCCCACAGGAGGTTAAAGGCACTGACTCTCCAAGTGGGGAGAGTGTTCGTAAAGGGTCTGGAATGGTGAACCCGAGTAAAAGGGGACGAAAACTGAGATGCATTTGAAAACGTTTGCCAGTCACACGGTGCACCATACTGTGGGTTTCCCATGCATGTTTTAGCTGAAGGAAGAATCCCTTAAACTTGGAGAGTTGGGACCCATGGAATGGGCACCATGCTGTATGACTTCAAAGGGTCTGCATTTGCTCATCGAACTTCACCAATGCTATCAGCCCGAAGTGCCCAACCTTATGTCTCACTCAGCTCTGGGTGTAGATGTGGTAAATCCAGGTTGCATCACAAGCCCTGAATGAATTATTTAAGAATTGCTCTCTATTTCACTGTCCTTGGGTTTTGTTTGTGTAATTCATTTTGATAATGGGATTTATCGGATTTTCTCTGCTGCATTCATGCCGCTGTACACACGCTTCATTCTCTTACGGAGACATATAAATCCATGGGTTTGAAGATTCTTACTAGTCAGGTGTATTCCTAGGCGTTGAATATGGGGTGTTTAGTCCATTTCGTTGAGCAAGGGGTAGGTCTTGACTATTACATATTTGGCTTATGGAAAGGTATCTGTGCTAATTTCTATCTCTGGTTTTATGCAGCACCCCAACTCACCTTTCCCCTTAAGCAAGCATAAGTTGGTTTTCTAAATTTCAGACCCTGTTCTGTTTTGTAATTCAGTTCATGTGTAGCCAAGTTTACATTCCGTGTAGTAGTGATATCTTATGATGTTTCATTTTCTGTGTGACTTATTTCCCTTAGAATCATCGTACCTGAATCCACTCATTATGCCGCGACGGGCCTGATGACATAGATTTCATTGCTGAGTGATAGTCCATTGTACGTACGTACCACAACTTCTTTATCCATTTTTCACATTCTGGGATATTTAACTTGTACCGTAGACGAGGTTCTGGTAAACAGAGCCGTCCGACACTTTGGGGTGGCTGTGTGTTTTTGATTTTAATTTCCCTAAGCTATAGGACCATAAGTGGAAGTGCCGTAGGCTCCGTAGCTTTGTTTTTCGGTGTTCCGGGAAACACCATACACTTCTCCAGAGTGGCTGTTAGCAATTTACATCCCGTCCATCAGAATAACAAAGCTCCCTGTTCTCCATGGCCTGTGCTGCCTATCTGGATTTTACACTTTTTTCAGATGGCCGTTTTGACCGGGGGGCAGTGAGACTTCATTGTAGTGCAGATTTCTTTAACATGCTTGCTTGGTTGGTCAAAAAGGGCGTATGCATTTTTTCATGATTATATTCAGGAAAAAACGCATACGCCCTTTTTGGCCAAGAGCATCATTGTCGACGTTCTGCCTCTTTTCCTATGCTTTAAATGCAATTCCCGTCTACCCCCTGAAATCATTTTCCTGCAAATCTGTCCCGCTTACAAGTCGTCTTCGCAGCCTTCCTTCAATATATTTTTGGACGATAGCTGTCATTTATAACTCTGCAGGTTTGTGAGTTACAGTGCCCCTGAGCTCCTTTCTTCAACTCGCTATCTTGTGAGCTGGCCGCAAACCCACAGGATTGCTTCAGGCCCTAATCTGGTTCCGGCACGGCATGCTGAGCCTTTGGTTAATTCCTCTTCCTGGTGGGAAATGAGCGTTAAATTTGCCCGTGCAGACACCTAGAGCTAGTCTCTCATTCGTTCTCCCTATTCCTTTTCATCTTGCGCAGAAATTGCAAACTGTGCCCCACAGGAGGTTAAAGGCACTGACTCTCCAAGTGGGGAGAGTGTTCGTAAAGGGTCTGGAATGGTGAACCCGAGTAAAAGGGGACAAAAATTGAGATGCATTTGAAAACGTTTGTCGGTCACACGGTGCACCATACTGTGGGTTTCCCATGCATGTTTTAGCTGAAGGAAGAATCCCTTAAATCTGGAGAGGTGGGAACCATGGAATGGGTACCATGCAGTATGACTTCAAAGGGTCTGCATTTGCTCATCGAACCTCACCAATGCTATCAGCCCGAAGTGCCCAACCTTATGTCTCACTCAGCTCTGGGTGTGGATGTGGTAAATCCAGGATGCATCACAAGACCTGAATGAATTATTTACGAATTGCTCCCTATTTCACTGTCCTTGTGTTTTGTTTTTGTAATTCATTTTGATAATGGGATTTATCGGATTTTCTCCGCTGCATTCATGCCACTGTACAAAGGCTTCTTTCTCTTACGGAGACATATAAATCCATGGGTTTGAAGATTCTTACTAGTCAGGTGTATTCCTAGGCGTTGAATATGGGGTGTTTAGTCCATTTCGTTGAGCAAGGGGTAGGTCTTGACTATTACATATTTGGCTTATGGAAAGGTATCTGTGCTAATTTCTATCTCTGGTTTTATGCAGCACCCCAACTCACCTTTCCCCTTAAGCAAGCATAAGTTGGTTTTCTAAATTTGAGACCCGGTTCTGTTTTGTAATTTAGTTCATGTGCAGCCAAGTTTACATTCCGTGTATTAGTGATATCTTATGATGTTTCATTTTCTGTGTGACTTATTTCACTTAGAATCTTCGTACATGAATCCACTCATTATGCCGCGACGGGCCTGATGACATAGATTTCATTGCTGAGTGATATTCCATTGTATGTAGGTACCACTACTACTTTATCCATTTTTCACATTCTGGGATATTTAACTTGTACCGTAGATGAGGTTCTTGTAAACAGAGCCGTCCGACACTTTGGGGTGGCTGTGTGTTTTTGATTTTAATTTCCCTAAGCTATAGGACCATAAGTGGAAGTGCCTTAGGCTGCGTAGCTTTGTTTTTTCGGTGTTCCGGGAAACACCATACACTTCTCCAGAGTGGCTGTTGGCAATTTACATCCCGCCCATCAGCATAACAAGGCTCCCTGTTCTCCATGGCCTGTGCTGCCTTTCTGGATTTTACACATTTTTCAGATGGCCCTTTTGACCGGGGGGCAGTGAGACTTCATTGTAGTGCAGATTTCTTTAACGTGCTTGCTTGGTTGGCCAAAAAGGGCGTATGCGTTTTTACCTGAATATATTCAGGAAAAAACGCATACGCCCTTTTTGGCCAAGAGCATCATTGTCGATGTTCTGCCTCTTTTCCTATGCTTTAAATGCAATTCCCGTCTACCCCCTGAAATCGTTTTCCTGCAAATCTGTCCCGCTTACAAGTCGTCTTCGCAGCCTTCCTTCAATATATTTTTGGACGATAGCTGTCATTTATAACTCTGCAGGTTTGTGAGTTACAGTGCCCCTGAGCTCCTTTCTTCAACTCGCTATCTTGTGAGCTGGCCGCAAACCCACAGGATTGCCTCAGGCCCTAATCTGTTTCCGGCACAGCATGCTGAGCCTTTGGTTAATTCCTCTTCCTGGTGGGAAATGAGCGTTAAATTTGCCCGTGCAGACACCTAGAGCTAGTCTCTCATTCGTTCTCCCTATTCCTTTTCATCTTGCGCAGAAATTGCAAACTGTGCCCAACAGGAGGTTAAAGGCACTGACTCTCCAAGTGGGGAGAGTGTTCGTAAAGGGTCTGGAATGGTGAACCCGTGTAAAAGGGGATGAAAACTGAGATGCATTTGAAAACGTTTGCCAGTCACACGGTGCACCATACTGTGGGTTTCCCATGCATGTTTTAGCTGAAGGAAGAATCCCTTAAACTTGGAGAGTTGGGACCCATGGAATGGGTACCATGCTGTATGACTTCAAAGGGTCTGCATTTGCTCATCGAACCTCACCAATGCTATCAGCCCGAAGTGCCCAACCTTATGTCTCACTCAGCTCTGGGTGTAGATGTGGTAAATCCAGGTTGCATCACAAGCCCTGAATGAATTATTTAAGAATTGCTCTCTATTTCACTGTCCTTGGGTTTTGTTTGTGTAATTCATTTTGATAATGGGATTTATCGGATTTTCTCTGCTGCATTCATGCCGCTGTACACACGCTTCATTCTCTTACGGAGACATATAAATCCATGGGTTTGAAGATTCTTACTAGTCAGGTGTATTCCTAGGCGTTGAATATGGGGTGTTTAGTCCATTTCGTTGAGCAAGGGGTAGGTCTTGACTATTACATATTTGGCTTATGGAAAGGTATCTGTGCTAATTTCTATCTCTGGTTTTATGCAGCACCCCAACTCACCTTTCCCCTTAAGCAAGCATAAGTTGGTTTTCTAAATTTGAGACCCTGTTCTGTTTTGTAATTCAGTTCATGTGTAGCCAAGTTTACATTCCGTGTAGTAGTGATATCTTATGATGTTTCATTTTCTGTGTGACTTATTTCACTTAGAATCATCGTACCTGAATCCACTCATTATGCCGTGACGGGCCTGATGACATAGATTTCATTGCTGAGTGATATTCCATTGTACGTACGTACCACAACTTCTTTATCCATTTTTCACATTCTGGGATATTTAACTTGTACCGTAGACGAGGTTCTTGTAAACAGAGCCGTCCGACACTTTGGGGTGGCTGTGTGTTTTTGATTTTAATTTCCCTAAGCTATAGGACCATAAGTGGAAGTGCGGTAGTCTCTGTAGCTTTGTTTTTTCGGTGTTCCGGGAAACACCATACACTTCTCCAGAGTGGCTGTTGGCAATTTACATCCCGCCCATCAGCATAACAAGGCTCCCTGTTCTCCATGGCCTGTGCTGCCTTTCTGGATTTTACACTTTTTTCAGATGGCCCTTTTGACCGAGGGGCAGTGAGACTTCATTGTAGTGCAGATTTATTTAACATGCATGCTTGGTTGGCCAGAAAGGCCGTATGCGTTTTTTCCTGAATATATTCAGGAAAAAACGCATACGCCCTTTTTGGCCAAGTGCATCATTGTGGACATTCTGCCTCTTTTCCTATGCTTTAAATGCAATTGCAGTCTACACCCAGAAATAGTTTTCCTGCAATTCTGCCCCGCTTTCAAGTCCTCTTCGCAGCCTTCCTTCAATATATTTTTTGACGATAGCTGTCATTCATAACTCTGCAGGTTCATGAATTACAGTTTCCCAGAGCTCCTTTCTTCAAATCGCTTTCTTGTGAGCTGGCCGCAAACCCGCAGATTTGATTCAGGCCTTAATCTGGTTCCGGCACGGCATGCTGAGCGTTTGGTTAATTCCTCTACCTGGTGGGAAATGAGCGTTAAATTTGCCCGTGCAGACACCTAAGCTAGTCTCTCATTGGTTCTCCCTGTTCCTGTTCATCTTGCACAGAAATTGTAAACTGTGCCAAACAGCAGGTTAAAGGCACTGACTCTCCAAGTGGGGTGAGTTTTGGTAAAGGGTCTGGAATTGTGAACCCGAGTAAAAGGGGACGAAAACTGATATGCATTTGAAAACGTTTCCCGGTCACACGGTGCACCATACTGTGGGTTTCCCATGCATGTTTTAGCTGAAGGAAGAATCGCTTAAACCTGGAGAGTTAGGACCCTTGGAATGGGTACCATGCAGTATGACTTCAAATGGTCTGCATTTGCTCATCGAACCTCACCAATGCTATCAGCCCGAAATGTCCAACCTCATGTCTCACTCAGGTCTGGGTGTAGATGAGGTAAATCCAGGTTGCATCACAAGCCCTGAATGAATTATTTAAGAATTGCTCTCTATTTCACTGTCATTGTGTTTTGTTTTTGTAATTCATTTTGATAATGGGATTTATCGGATTATCTCTGCTGCCTTCATGCAGCTGTACACACGCTTGATTCTCTTATGGAGACATATAAATCCATGGGTTTGAAGATTCTTACTAGTCAGGTGTATTCCTAGGCGTTGAATATAGGGTGTTTAGCCCATTTCGTTGAGCAAGGGGTAGGTTATGAGTATTACCTATTTGACGTATGGAATTGTATCTGTTCTAATTTCTATCTGTGGTTTTGTGCAGAAACCCAACTCACCTTTCCCCTTAAGCAAACATAAGTTGGTTTTCTCAACTTGAGAACCTGTTCTGTTTTGTAATTCAGTTCATGTGTAGCCAAGATTACATTCCGTTTATTAGTGATATTTTATGATGTTTCATTTTCTGTGTGACTTATTTCACTTAGAATCATCGTACCTGAATCCACTCTTTATGCCACAACGGGCCTGATGACATAGATTTCATTGGTGAGTGATATTCCATTGTACGTACGTACCACAATTTCTTTATCCACTTTTCGCTTTCTGGGATATTTAACTTGTACCGTAGACGAGGTTCTTGTGAAGAGAGCCGTCTGAAACTTTGGGGTGGCTGTGTGTTTTTGATTTTAATTTCCCTAAGCTATAGGACCATAAGTGGAAGTGCCATAGGCTCCGTTGCTTTGTTTTTTAGGTGTTTCAGGAAACACCATACACTCCTCCAAAGTGGTTGTTGGTAATTTACATCCCACCCATCAGCATAACAAGGCTCCCTGTTCTCCATGGCCTGTGCTGCCTTTCTGGATTTTACACTTTTTTCAGATGGCCCTTTTGACCGGGGGGCAGTGAGACTTCATTGTAGTGCAGATTTCTTTAACATGCTTGCTTGGTTGGCTAAAAAGAGCATATGCATTTTTTCTGAATATATTCAGGAAAAAACGCATACGCCCTTTTTGGCCAAGTGCATCATTGTGGACGTTCTACCTCTTTTCCTATGCTTTAAATGCAATTCCAGTCTACCCCTTGAAATCGTTTTCCTGCAATTCTGCCCCGATTTCAAGTCCTCTTCGCAGCCTTCCTTCAATATATTTTTGGACGGTAGCTGTCATTTATAACTCTGCAGCTTTGTGAATTACAGTGCCCCTGAACTCCTTTCTTCAAATCGCTTTCTTGTGAGCTGGCCGCCAACCCGCAGGATTGCTTCAGGCCCTAATCTTGTTGCGGCATGAAATGCTGAGCATTTGGTTAATTCCTCTTCCTGGTGGGAAATGAGCGTTAAATTTGCCGGTGCAGAAACCTACAGCTAGTCTCTCATTGGTTCTCCCTATTCCTTTTCATCTTGTGCAGAAATTGCAAAGTGTGCCAAACAGCAGGTTAAAGGCACTGACTCTCCAAGTGGGGAGAGTGTTAGTAAAGGGTCTGGAATTGTGAACCCGAGTAAAAGGGGACGAAAACTGAGATGCATTTGAAAACGTTTGCCAGTCACACGGTGCACCATACTGTGGGTTTCCCATGCATGTTTTAGCTGAAGGAAGAATCCCTTAAACTTGGAGAGTTGGGACCCATGGAATGGGTACCATGCTGTATGACTTCAAAGGGTCTGCATTTGCTCATCGAACCTCACCAATGCTATCAGCCCGAAGTGCCCAACCTTATGTCTCACTCAGCTCTGGGTGTAGATGTGGTAAATCCAGGTTGCATCACAAGCCCTGAATGAATTATTTAAGAATTGCTCTCTATTTCACTGTCCTTGGGTTTTGTTTGTGTAATTCATTTTGATAATGGGATTTATCGGATTTTCTCTGCTGCATTCATGCCGCTGTACACACGCTTCATTCTCTTACGGAGACATATAAATCCATGGGTTTGAAGATTCTTACTAGTCAGGTGTATTCCTAGGCGTTGAATATGGGGTGTTTAGTCCATTTCGTTGAGCAAGGGGTAGGTCTTGACTATTACATATTTGGCTTATGGAAAGGTATCTGTGCTAATTTCTATCTCTGGTTTTATGCAGCACCCCAACTCACCTTTCCCCTTAAGCAAGCATAAGTTGGTTTTCTAAATTTGAGACCCTGTTCTGTTTTGTAATTCAGTTCATGTGTAGCCAAGTTTACATTCCGTGTAGTAGTGATATCTTATGATGTTTCATTTTCTGTGTGACTTATTTCACTTACAATCATCGTACCTGAATTCACTCATTATGCCGCGACGGGCCTGATGACATAGATTTCATTGCTGTGTGATATTCCATTGTACGTACGTACCACAACTTCTTTATCCATTTTTCACATTCTGGGATATTTAACTTGTACCGTAGATGAGGTTCTTGTAAACAGAGCCACCGGAGACTTTTGGGTGGCTGTGTGTTTTTGATTTTAATTTTCCTAAGCTATAGGGCCATAAGGGGAAGTGCCGTAGGCTCCGTTGCTTTGTTTTTTAGATGTTCCGGGAAACACCATACATTTTTCCAGACTGGCTGTTGGCAATTTACATCCCGCCCATCAGCATAACAAGGCTCGCTGTTCTCTATGACATGTGCTGCCTTTCTGGATTTTACACTTTTTTCAGATGGCCCTTTTGACCGGGGGGCAGTGAGACTTCATTGTAGTGCAGATTTCTTTAACATGCATGCTTGGATGGCCAAAAAGGGCGTATGCGTTTTTTCCTGAATATATTCAGCAAAAAAAGCATACGCCCTTTTTGGCCAAGAGCATCATTGTCGACGTTCTGCCTCTTTTCCTATGCTTTAAATGCAATTCCCGTCTACCCCCTGAAATCGTTTTCCTGCAATTCTGACCCACTTACAAGCCGTCTTCGCAGCCTTCCTTCAATATATTTTTGGACGATAGCTGTCATTTATAACTCTGCAGGTTTGTGAGTTACCGTGCCCCTGAGCTCATTTCTTCAACTCGCTATCTTGTGAGCTGGCCGCAAACCCACAGGATTGCCTCAGACCCTAATCTGGTTCTGGCACGGCATGCTGAGCCTTTGGTTAATTCCTCTTCCTGGTGGGAAATGAGCGTTAAATTTGCCCGTGCAGACACCTAGAGCTAGTCTCTCATTGGTTCTCCCTATTCCTTTTCATCTTGCGCAGAAATTGCAAACTGTGCCCAACAGGAGGTTAAAGGCACTGACTCTCCAAGTGGGGAGAGTGTTCGTAAAGGGTCTGGAATGGTGAACCCGAGTAAAAGGGGACGAAAACTGAGATGCATTTGAAAACGTTTGCCAGTCTCACGGTGCACCATACTGTGGGTTTCCCATGCATGTTTTAGCTGAAGGAAGAATCCCTTAAACTTGGAGAGTTGGGACCCATGGAATGGGTACCATGCTGTATGACTTCAAAGGGTCTGCATTTGCTCATCGAACCTCACCAATGCTATCAGCCCGAAGTGCCCAACCTTATGTCTCACTCAGCTCTGGGTGTAGATGTGGTAAATCCAGGTTGCATCACAAGCCCTGAATGAATTATTTAAGAATTGCTCTCTATTTCACTGTCCTTGGGTTTTGTTTGTGTAATTCATTTTGATAATGGGATTTATCGGATTTTCTCTGGTGCATTCATGCCGCTGTACACACGCTTCATTCTCTTACGGAGACATATAAATCCATGGGTTTGAAGATTCTTACTAGTCAGGTGTATTCCTAGGCGTTGAATATGGGGTGTTTAGTCCATTTCGTTGAGCAAGGGGTAGGTCTTGACTATTACATATTTGGCTTATGGAAAGGTATCTGTGCTAATTTCTATCTCTGGTTTTATGCAGCACCCCAACTCACCTTTCCCCTTAAGCAAGCATAAGTTGGTTTTCTAAATTTGAGACCCTGTTCTGTTTTGTAATTCAGTTCATGTGTAGCCAAGTTTACATTCCCTGTATTAGTGATATCTTATGATGTTTCATTTTCTGTGTGACTTATTTCACTTAGAATCATCGTACCTGAATCCACTCATTATGCCGCGACGGGCCTGATGACATAGATTTCATTGCTGAGTGATATTCCATTGTACGTACGTACCACAACTTCTTTATCCATTTTTCACATTCTGGGATATTTAACTTGTACCGTAGATGAGGTTCTTGTAAACAGAGCCGTCCGACACTTTGGGGTGGCTGTGTGTTTTTGATTTTAATTTCCCTAAGCTATAGGACCATAAGTGGAAGTGCCGTAGGCTCTGTAGCTTTGTTTTTTCGGTGTTCCGGGAAACACCATACACTTATCCAGAGTGGCTGTTGGCAATTTACATCCCGCCCATCAGCATAACAAGGCTCCCTGTTCTCCATGGCCTGTGCTGCCTTTCTGGATTTTACACTTTTTTCAGATGGCCCTTTTGACCGGGGGGCATGAGACTTCATTGTAGTGCAGATTTCCTTAACATGCTTGCTTGGTTGGCCAAAAAGGGCGTATGCGTTTTTTCCTGAATATATTCAGGAAAAAACGCATACGCCCTTTTTGGCCAAGAGCATCATTGTCGACGTTCTGCCTCTTTTCCTATGCTTTAAATGCAATTCCCGTCTACCCCCTGAAATCGTTTTCCTGCAAATCTGTCCCGCTTACAAGTCGTCTTCGCAGCCTTCCTTCAATATATTTTTGGACGATAGCTGTCATTTGTAACTCTGCAGGTTTGTGAGTTACAGTGCCCCTGAGCTCCTTTCTTCAACTCGCTATCTTGTGAGCTGGCCGCAAACCCACAAGATTGCTTCAGGCCCTAATCTGGTTCCGGCACGGCATGCTGAGGCTTTGGTAAATTCCTCTTCCTGGTGGGAAATGAGCGTTAAATTTGCCCATGCAGACCCCTAGAGCTAGTCTCTCATTCGTTCTCCCTATTCCTTTTCATCTTGCGCAGAAATTACAAACTGTGCCCAACAGGAGGTTAAAGGCACTGACTCTCCAAATGGGGAGAGTGTTCGTAAAGGGTCTGGAATGGTGAACCCGAGTAAAAGCGGACGAAAACTGAGATGCATTTGAAAACGTTTGCCAGTCACACGGTGCACCATACTGTGGGTTTCCCATGCATGTTTTACCTGAAGGAAGAATCCCTTAAACTTGGAGAGTTGGGACCCATGGAATGGGTACCATGCTGTATGACTTCAAAGGGTCTGCATTTGCTCATCGAACCTCACCAATGCTATCAGCCCGAAGTGCCCAACCTTATGTCTCACTCAGCTCTGGGTGTAGATGTGGTAAATCCAGGTTGCATCACAAGCCCTGAATGAATTATTTAAGAATTGCTCTCCATTTCACTGTCCTTGGGTTTTGTTTGTGTAATTCATTTTGATAATGGGATTTATCGGATTTTCTCTGCTGCATTCATGCCGCTGTACACACGCTTCATTCTCTTACGGAGACATATAAATCCATGGGTTTGAAGATTCTTACTAGTCAGGTGTATTCCTAGGCGTTGAATATGGGGTGTTTAGTCCATTTCGTTGAGCAAGGGGTAGGTCTTGACTATTACATATTTGGCTTATGGAAAGGTATCTGTGCTAATTTCTATCTCTGGTTGTATGCAGCACCCCAACTCACCTTTCCCCTTAAGCAAGCATAAGTTGGTTTTCTAAATTTGAGACCCTGTTCTGTTTTGTAATTCAGTTCATGTGTAGCCAAGTTTACATTCCGTGTATTATTGATATCTTAGGATGTTTCATTTTCCGTGTTACTTATTTCACTTAGAATCATTGTACCTGAATCCACTCATTATGCCGCGACGGGCCTGATGACATAGATTTCATTGCTGAGTGATATTCCATTGTACGTACGTACCACAACTTCTTTATCCATTTTTCACATTCTGGGATATTTAACTTGTACCGTAGACGAGGTTCTTGTAAACAGAGCCGTCCGACACTTTGGGGTGGCTGTGTGTTTTTGATTTTAATTTCCCTAAGCTATAGGACCATAAGTGGAAGTGCCGTAGGCTCCGTAGCTTTGTTTTTTCGGTGTTCCGGGAAACACCATACACTTCTCCAGAGTGGCTGTTGGCAATTTACATCCCACCCATCAGCATAACAAGGCTCCCGGTTCTCCATGGCCTGTGCTGCCTTTCTGGATTTTACACTTTTTTCAGATGGCCCTTTTGACCAGGGGGCAGTGAGACTTCATTGTAGTGCAGATTTCTTTAACATGCTTGCTTGGTTGGCCAAAAAGGGCGTATGCGTTTTTTCCTGAATATCAGGAAAAAACGCATACGCCCTTTTTGGACAACAGCATCATTGTCGACGTTCTGCCTCTTTTCCTATGCTTTAAATGCAATTCCCGTCTACCCCCTGAAATCGTTTTCCTGCAAATCTGTCCCGCTTACAAGTCGTCTTCGCAGCCTTCCTTCAATATATTTTTGGACGATAGCTGTCATTTATAACTCTGCAGGTTTGTGAGTTACAGTGCCCCTGAGCTCCTTTCTTCAACTCGCTATCTTGTGAGCTGGCCGCAAATCCGCAGGATTGCTTCAGGCCCTAATCTGGTTCCGGCACGGCATGCTGAGCCTTTGGTTAATTCCTTTTCCTGGTGGGAAATGAGCGTTAAATTTGCCCGTGCAGACACCTAGAGCTAGTCTCTCATTCGTTCTCCCTATTCCTTTTCATCTTGCGCAGAAATTGCAAACTGTGCCCAACAGGAGGTTAAAGGCACTGACTCTCCAAGTGGGGAGAGTGTTCGTAAAGGGTCTGGAATGGTGAACCCGAGTAAAAGGGGACGAAAACTGAGATGCATTTGAAAACGTTTGTCAGTCACACGGTGCACCATACTGTGGGTTTCCCATGCATGTTTTAGCTGAAGGAAGAATCCCTTAAACTTGGAGAGTTGGGACCCATGGAATGGGTACCATGCTGTATGACTTCAAAGGGTCTGCATTTGCTCATCGAACCTCACCAATGCTATCAGCCCGAAGTGCCCAACCTTATGTCTCACTCAGCTCTGGGTGTAGATGTGGTAAATCCAGGTTGCATCACAAGCCCTGAATGAATTATTTAAGAATTGCTCTGTATTTCACTGTCCTTGGGTTTTGTTTGTGTAATTCATTTTGATAATGGGATTTATCGGATTTTCTCTGCTGCATTCATGCCGCTGTACACACGCTTCATTCTCTTACAGAGACATATAAATCCATGGGTTTGAAGATTCTTACTAGTCAGGTGTATTCCTAGGCGTTGAATATGGGGTGTTTAGTCCATTTCGTTGAGCAAGGGGTAGGTCTTGACTATAACATATTTGGCTTATGGAAAGGTATCTGTGCTAATTTCTATCTCTGGTTTTATGCAGCACCCCAACTCACCTTTCCCCATAAGCAAGCATAAGTTGAGTTTTCTAAATTTGAGACCCTGTTCTGTTTTGTAATTCAGTTCATGTGTAGCCAAGTTTACATTCCGTGTATTAGTGATATCTTATGATGTTTCATTTTCTGTGTGACTTATTTCCCTTAGAATCATCGTACCTGAATCCACTCATTATGCCGCGACGGGCCTGATGACATAGATTTCATTGCTGAGTGATATTCCATTGTACGTACGTACCACAACTTCTTTATCCATTTTTCACATTCTGGGATATTTACCTTGTACCGTAGACGAGGTTCATGTAAACAGAGCCGTCCGACAATTTGGGGTGGCTGTGTGTTTTTGATTTTAATTTCCCTAAGCTATAGGACCATAAGTGGAAGTGCCGTAGGCTCCATAGCTTTGTTTTTTGGATGTTCCGGGAAACACCATACACTTCTCCAGAGTGGCTGTTGGCAATTTACATCCCGCCCATCAGCATAACAAGGCTCCCTGTTCTCCATGGCCTGTGCTGCCTTTCTGGATTTTACACTTTTTTCAGATGGCCCGTTTGACCGGGGGGCAGTGAGACTTCATTGAAGTGTAGATTTCCTTAACATGCTTGCTTGGTTGGCCAAAAAGGGCGTATGCGTTTTTTCCTGAATATATTCAGGAAAAAACGCATACGCCCTTTTTAGCCAAGAGCATCATTGTCGACGTTCTGCCTCTTTTCCTATGCTTTAAATGCAATTCACGTCTACCCCCTGAAATCGTTTTCCTGCAAATCTGTCCCGCTTACAAGTCGTCTTCGCAGCCTTCCTTCAATATATTTTTGGACGATAGCTGTCATTTGTTACTCTGCAGGTTTGTGAGTTACAGTGCCCCTGATCTCCTTTCTTCAACTCGCTATCTTGTGAGCTGGCCCCAAACCCACAAGATTGCTTCAGGCCCTAATCTGGTTCCGGCACGGCATGCTGAGCCTTTGGTTAATTCCTCTTCCTGGTGGGAAATGAGCGTTAAATTTGCCCGTGCAGACACCTACAGCTAGTCTCTCATTGGTTCTCCCTATTCCTGTTCATCTTGCGCAGAAATTGCAAACTGTGCCAAACAGCAGGTTAAAGGCACTGACTCTCGAAGTGGGGAGCGTGTTATTAAAGGGTCTGGAATAGTGAACTAAAATAAAAGGGGACAAAAACTGAGATGCATTTGAAAACGTTTCCCGGTCACACGGTGCACCATACTGTGGGTTTCCCATGCATGTTTTAGCTGAAGGAAGAATCGATTAAACCTGGAGAGTTGGGACCCATGGAATGGGTACCATGCAGTATGACTTCAAATGGTCTTCATTTGCTCATCGAACCTCACCAATGCTATCAGCCCGAAGTGTCCAACCTTATGTCTCACTCAGCTCTGGGTGTAGATGAGGTAAATCCAGGTTGCATCACAAGCCCTGAATGAATTATTTAAGAATTGCTCTCTATTTCACTGTCATTGTGTTTTGTTTTTTAATTCATTTTGATAATGGGATTTATCGGATTTTCTCTGCTGCCTTCATGCAGCTGTACACATGCTTGATTCTCTTACGGAGACATATAAATCCATGGGTTTGAAGATTCTTACTAGTCAGGTGTATTCCTAGGCGTTGAATATGGGGTGTTTAGTCCATTTCGTTGAGCAAGGGGTAGGTCTTGACTATTACATATTTGGCTTATGGAAATGTATCTGTGCTAATTTCTATCTCTGGTTTTATGCAGCACCCCAACTCACCTTTCCCCTTAAGCAAGCATAAGCTGGTTTTCTAAATTTGAGACCCTGTTCTGTTTTGTAATTCAGTTCATGTGTAGCCAAGTTTACATTCCGTGTAGTAGTGATATCTTATGATGTTTCATTTTCTGTGTGACTTATTTCACTTACAATCATCGTACCTGAATTCACTCATTATGCCGCGACGGGCCTGATGACATAGATTTCATTGCTGTGTGATATTCCATTGTACGTACGTACCACAACTTCTTTATCCATTTTTCACATTCTGGGATATTTAACTTGTACCGTAGACGAGGTTCTTGTAAACAGAGCCACCGGAGACTTTTGGGTGGCTGTGTGTTTTTGATTTTAATTTTCCTAAGCTATAGGACCATAAGGGGAAGTGCCGTAGGCTCCGTTGCTTTGTTTTTTAGATGTTCCGGGAAACACCATACATTTTTCCAGTCTGGCTGTTGGCAATTTACATCCCGCCCATCAGCATAACAAGGCTCGCTGTTCTCCGTGGCCTGTGCTGCTTTTCTGGATTTTACACTTTTTTCAGATGGCCCTTTTGACCGGGGGGCAGTGAGACTTCATTGTAGTGCAGATTTCTTTAACATGCTTGCTTGGTTGGCCAAAAATGGCGTATGTGTTTTTCCTGAATATATTCAGGAAAAAACGCATACGCACTTTTTGGCCAAGAGCATCATTGTCGACGTTCTGCCTCTTTTCCTATGCTTTAAATGCAATTCCCGTCTACCCCCTGAAATCGTTTTCCTGCAATTCTGCCCCACATACAAGTCGTCTTCGCAGCCTTCCTTCAATATATTTTTGGACGATAGCTGTCATTTATAACTCTGCAGGTTTGTGAGTTACCGTGCCCCTGAGATCATTTCTTCAACTCGCTATCTTGTGAGCTGGCCGCAAACCCACAGGATTGCCTCAGACCCTAATCTGGTTCTGGCACGGCATGCTGAGCCTTTGGTTAATTCCTCTTCCTGGTGGGAAATGGCGTTAAATTTGCCCTTGCAGACACCTAGAGCTAGTCTCTCATTGGTTCTCCCTATTCCTTTTCATCTTGCGCAGAAATTGCAAACTGTGCCCAACAGGAGGTTAAAGGCACTGACTCTCCAAGTGGGGAGAGTGTTCGTAAAGGGTCTGGAATGGTGAGCCCGAGTAAAAGGGGACGAAAACTGAGATGCATTTGAAAACGTTTGCCAGTCTCACGGTGCACCATACTGTGGGTTTCCCATGCATGTTTTAGCTGAAGGAAGAATCCCTTAAAATTGGAGAGTTGGGACCCATGGAATGGGTACCATGCTGTATGACTTCAAAGGGTCTGCATTTGCTCATCGAACCTCACCAATGCTATCAGCCCGAAGTGCCCAACCTTATGTCTCACTCAGCTCTGGGTGTAGATGTGGTAAATCCAGGTTGCATCACAAGCCCTGAATGAATTATTTAAGAATTGCTCTCTATTTCACTGTCCTTGGGTTTTTTTTGTGTAATTCATTTTGATAATGGGATTTATCGGATTTTCTCTGCTGCATTCATGCCGCTGTACACACGCTTCATTCTCTTACGGAGACATATAAATCCATGGGTTTGAAGATTCTTACTAGTCAGGTGTATTCCTAGGCGTTGAATATGGGGTGTTTAATCCATTTCGTTGAGCAAGGGGTAGGTCTTGACTATTACATATTTGGCTTATGGAAAGGTATCTGTGCTAATTTCTATCTCTGGTTTTACGCAGCACCCCAACTCACCTTTCACCTTAAGCAAGCATAAGTTGGTTTTCTAAATTTGAGACCCTGTTCTGTTTTGTAATTCAGTTCATGTGTAGCCAAGTTTACATTCCGTGTATTAGTGATATCTTATGATGTTTCATTTTCTGTGTGACTTATTTCACTTAGAATCATCGTACCTGAATCCACTCATTTTGCCGCGACGGGCCTGATGACATAGATTTCATTGCTGAGTGATATTCCATTGTACGTACGTACCACAACTTCTTTATCCATTTTTCACATTCTGGGATATTTAACTTGTACCGTAGACGAGGTTCTTGTAAACAGAGCCGTCCGACACTTTGGGGTGGCTGTGTGTTTTTGATTTTAATTTCCCTAAGCTATAGGACCATAAGTGGAAGTGCCGTAGGCTCCGTAGCTTTGTTTTTTCGGTGTTCCGGGAAACACCATACACTTCTCCAGAGTGGCTGTTGGCAATTTACATCCCGCCCATCAGCATAACAAGGCTCCCTGTTCTCCATGGCCTGTGCTGCCTTTCTGGATTTTACACTTTTTTCAGATGGCCCTTTGGACCGGGGGGCAGTGAGACTTCATTGTAGTGCAGATTTCTTTAACATGCTTGCTTGGTTGGCCAAAAAGGGTGTATGTGTTTTTCCTGAATATATTCAGGAAAAAACGCATACGCACTTTTTGGCCAAGAGCATCATTGTCGACGTTCTGCCTCTTTTCCTATGCTTTAAATGCAATTCCCGTCTACCCCCTGAAATCGTTTTCCTGCAATTCTGCCCCACATACAAGTCGTCTTCGCAGCCTTCCTTCAATATATTTTTGGACGATAGCTGTCATTTATAACTCTGCAGTTTGTGAGTTACAGTGCCCATGAGCTCCTTTCTTCAACTCGCTATCTTGTGAGCTGGCCGCAAACCCACAGGATTGCTTCAAGCCCTAATCTGGTTCTGGCACGGCATGCTGAGCCTTTGGTTAATTCCTCTCCCTGGTGGGAAATGAGCGTTAAATTTGCCCGTGCAGACACCTAGAGCTAGTCTCTCATTCGTTCTCCCTATTCCTTTTCATCTTGCGCAGAAATTGCAAACTGTGCCCAACAGGAGGTTAAAGGCACTGACTCTCCAAGTGGGGAGAGTGTTCGTAAAGGGTCTGGAATGGTGAACCCGAGTAAAAGGGGATGAAAACTGAGATGCATTTGAAAACGTTTGCCAGTCACACGGTGCACCAAACTGTGGGTTTCCCATGCATGTTTTAGCTGAAGGAAGAATCCCTTAAACTTGGAGAGTTGGGACCCATGGAATGGGTACCATGCTGTATGACTTCAAAGGGTCTGCATTTGCTCATCGAACCTCACCAATGCTATCAGCCCGAAGTGCCCAACCTTATGTCTCACTCAGCTGTGGGTGTAGATGTGGTAAATCCAGGTTGCATCACAAGCCCTGAATGAATTATTTAAGAATTGCTCTCTATTTCACTGTCCTTGGGTTTTGTTTGTGTAATTCATTTTGATAATGGGATTTATCGGATTTTCTCTGCTGCATTCATGCCGCTGTACACACGCTTCATTCTCTTACGGAGACATATAAATCCATGGGTTTGAAGATTCTTACTAGTCAGGTGTATTCCTAGGCGTTGAATATGGGGTGTTTAGTCCATTTCGTTGAGCAAGGGGTAGGTCTTGACTATTACATATTTGGCTTATGGAAAGGTATCTGTGCTAATTTCTATCTCTGGTTTTATGCAGCACCCCAACTCACCTTTCCCCTTAAGCAAGCATAAGTTGGTTTTCTAAATTTGAGACCCTGTTCTGTTTTGTAATTCAGTTCATGTGTAGCCAAGTTTACATTCCGTGTAGTAGTGATATCTTATGATGTTTCATTTTCTGTGTGACTTATTTCACTTAGAATCATCGTACCTGAATCCACTCATTATGCCGCGACGGGCCTGATGACATAGATTTCATTGCTGAGTGATATTCCATTGTACGTACGTACCACAACTTCTTTATCCATTTTTCACATTCTGGGATATTTAACTTGTACCGTAGACGAGGTTCTTGTAAACAGAGCCGTCCGACACTTTGGGGTGGCTGTGTGTTTTTGATTTTAATTTCCCTAAGCTATAGGACCATAAGTGGAAGTGCCGTAGGCTCCGTAGCTTTGTTTTTTCGGGGTTCCGGGAAACACCATACACTTCTCCAGAGTGGCTGTTGGCAATTTACATCCCGCCCGTCAGCATAACAAGGCTCCCTGTTCTCCATGGCCTGTGCTGCCTTTCTGGATTTTACACTTTTTTCAGATGGCCCTTTTGACCGGGGGGCAGTGAGACTTCATTGTAGTGCAGATTTCTTTAACATGCTTGCTTGGTTGGCCAAAAAGGGCGTATGCGTTTTTTCCTGAATATATTCAGGAAAAAACGCATACGCCCTTTTTGGCCAAGAGCATCATTGTCGACGTTCTGCCTCTTTTCCTATGCTTTAAATGCAATTCCCGTCTACCCCCTGAAATCGTTTTCCTGCAAATCTGTCCCGCTTACAAGTCATCTTCGCAGCCTTCCTTTAATATATTTTTGGACGATAGCTGTCATTTATAACTCTGCAGGTTTGTGAGTTACAGTGCCCCTGAGCTCCTTTCTTCAACTTGCTATCTTGTGAGCTGGCCGCAAACCCACAGGATTGCTTCAGGCCCTAATCTGGTTCCGGCACGGCATGCTGAGCCTTTGGTTAATTCCTCTTCCTGGTGGGAAATGAGCGTTAAATTTGCCCGTTCAGACACCTAGAGCTAGTCTCTCATTCGTTCTCCCTATTCCTTTTCATCTTGCGCAGAAATTGCAAACTGTGCCCAACGGGAGGTTAAAGGCACCGACTCTCCAAGTGGGGAGAGTGTTCGTAAAGGGTCTGGAATGGTGAACCCGAGTAAAAGGGGACGAAAACTGAGATGCATTTGAAAACGTTTGCCAGTCACACAGTGCACCATACTGTGGGTTTCCCATGCATGTTTTAGCTGAAGGAAGAATCCCTTAAACTTGGAGAGTTGGGACCCATGGAATGGGTACCATGCTGTATGACTTCAAAGGGTCTGCATTTGCTCATCGAACCACACCAATGCTATCAGCCCGAAGTGCCCAACCTTATGTCTCACTCAGCTCTGGGTGTAGATGTGGTAAATCCAGGTTGCATCACAAGCCCTGAATGAATTATTTAAGAATTGCTCTCTATCTCACTGTCCTTGGGTTTTGTTTGTGTAATTCATTTTGATAATGGGATTTATCGGATTTTCTCTGCTGCATTCATGCCGCTGTACACACGCTTCATTCTCTTACGGAGACATATAAATCCATGGGTTTGAAGATTCTTACTAGTCAGGTGTATTCCTAGGCGTTGAATATGGGGTGTTTAGTCCATTTCGTTGAGCAAGGGGTAGGTCTTCACTATTACATATTTGGCTTATGGAAAGGTATCTGTGCTAATTTCTATCTCTGGTTTTATGCAGCACCCCAACTCACCTTTCCCCTTAAGCAAGCATAAGTTGGTTTTCTAAATTTGAGACCCTGTTCTGTTTTGTAATTCAGTTCATGTGTAGCCAAGTTTACATTCCGTGTATTAGTGATATCTTATGATGTTTCATTTTCTGTGTGACTTATTTCACTTAGAATCATCGTACCTGAATCCACTCATTATGCCGCGACGGGCCTGATGACATAGATTTCATTGCTGAGTGATATTCCATTGTACGTACGTACCACAACTTCTTTATCCATTTTTCACATTCTGGGATATTTAACTTTTACCGTAGACGAGGTTCTTGTAAACAGAGCCGTCCGACACTTTGGGGTGGCTGTGTGTTTTTGATTTTAATTTCCCTAAGCTATAGGACCATAAGTGGAAGTGCCGTAGGCTCCGTAGCTTTGTTTTTTCGGTGTTCCGGGAAACACCATACACTTCTCCAGAGTGGCTGTTGGCAATTTACATCCCGCCCGTCAGCATAACAAGGCTCCCTGTTCTCCATGGCCTGTGCTGCCTTTCTGGATTTTACACTTTTTTCAGATGGCCCTTTTGACCGGGGGGCAGTGAGACTTCATTGTAGTGCAGATTTCTTTAACATGCTTGCTTGGTTGGCCAAAAAGGGCGTATGCGTTTTTTCCTGAATATATTCAGGAAAAAACGCATACGCCCTTTTTGGCCAAGAGCATCATTGTCGACGTTCTGCCTCTTTTCCTATGCTTTAAATGCAATTCCCGTCTACCCCCTGAAATCGTTTTCCTGCAAATCTGTCCCGCTTACAAGTCGTCTTCGCAGCCTTCCTTTAATATATTTTTGGACGATAGCTGTCATTTATAACTCTGCAGGTTTGTGAGTTACAGTGCCCCTGAGCTCCTTTCTTCAACTTGCTATCTTGTGAGCTGGCCGCAAACCCACAGGATTGCTTCAGGCCCTAATCTGGTTCCGGCACGGCATGCTGAGCCTTTGGTTAATTCCTCTTCCTGGTGGGAAATGAGCGTTAAATTTGCCCGTGCAGACACCTAGAGCTAGTCTCTCATTCGTTCTCCCTATTCCTTTTCATCTTGCGCAGAAATTGCAAACTGTGCCCAACGGGAGGTTAAAGGCACCGACTCTCCAAGTGGGGAGAGTGTTCGTAAAGGGTCTGGAATGGTGAACCCGAGTAAAAGGGGACGAAAACTGAGATGCATTTGAAAACCTTTGCCAGTCACACAGTGCACCATACTGTGGGTTTCCCATGCATGTTTTAGCTGAAGGAAGAATCCCTTAAACTTGGAGAGTTGGGACCCATGGAATGGGTACCATGCTGTATGACTTCAAAGGGTCTGCATTTGCTCATCGAACCTCACCAATGCTATCAGCCCGAAGTGCCCAACCTTATGTCTCACTCAGCTCTGGGTGTAGATGTGGTAAATCCAGGTTGCATCACAAGCCCTGAATGAATTATTTAAGAATTGCTCTCTATCTCACTGTCCTTGGGTTTTGTTTGTGTAATTCATTTTGATAATGGGATTTATCGGATTTTCTCTGCTGCATTCATGCCGCTGTACACACGCTTCATTCTCTTACGGAGACATATAAATCCATGGGTTTGAAGATTCTTACTAGTCAGGTGTATTCCTAGGCGTTGAATATGGGGTGTTTAGTCCATTTCGTTGAGCAAGGGGTAGGTCTTGACTATTACATATTTGGCTTATGGAAAGGTATCTGTGCTAATTTCTATCTCTGGTTTTATGCAGCACCCCAACTCACCTTTCCCCTTAAGCAAGCATAAGTTGGTTTTCTAAATTTGAGACCCTGTTCTGTTTTGTAATTCAGTTCATGTGTAGCCAAGTTTACATTCCGTGTATTAGTGATATCTTATGATGTTTCATTTTCTGTGTGACTTATTTCCCTTAGAATCATCGTACCTGAATCCACTCATTATGCCGCGACGGGCCTGATGACATAGATTTCATTGCTGAGTGATATTCCATTGTACGTACGTACCACAACTTCTTTATCCATTTTTCACATTCTGGGATATTTAACTTGTACCGTAGACGAGGTTCTTGTAAACAGAGCCGTCCGACACTTTGGGGTGGCTGTGTGTTTTTGATTTTAATTTCCCTAAGCTATAGGACCATAAGTGGAAGTGCCGTAGGCTCCGTAGCTTTGTTTTTTCGGTGTTCCGGGAAACACCATACACTTCTCCAGAGTGGCTGTTGGCAATTTACATCCCGCCCATCAGCATAACAAGGCTCCCTGTTCTCCATGGCCTGTGCTGCCTTTCTGGATTTTACACTTTTTTCAGATGGCCCTTTTGACCGGGGGGCAGTGAGACTTCATTGTAGTGCAGATTTCTTTAACATGCTTGCTTGGTTGGCCAAAAAGGGCGTATGCGTTTTTTCCTGAATATATTCAGGAAAAAACGCATACGCCCTTTTTGGCCAAGAGCATCATTGTCGACGTTCTGCCTCTTTTCCTATGCTTTAAATGCAATTCCCGTCTACCCCCTGAAATCGTTTTCCTGCAAATCTGTCCCGCTTACAAGTCGTCTTCGCAGCCTTCCTTCAATATATTTTTGGACGATAGCTGTCATTTATAACTCTGCAGGTTTGTGAGTTACAGTGCCCCTGAGCTCCTTTCTTCAACTCGCTATCTTGTGAGCTGGCCGCAAACCCACAGGATTGCTTCAGGCCCTAATCTGATTCCGGCACGGCATGCTGAGCCTTTGGTTAATTCCTCTTCCTGGTGGGAAATGAGCGTTAAATTTGCCCTTGCAGACACCTAGAGCTAGTCTCTCATTGGTTCTCCCTATTCCTTTTCATCTTGCGCAGAAATTGCAAACTGTGCCCAACAGGAGGTTAAAGGCACTGACTCTCCAAGTGGGGAGAGTGTTCGTAAAGGGTCTGGAATGGTGAACCCGAGTAAAAGGGGACGAAAACTGAGATGCATTTGAAAACGTTTGCCAGTCACACGGTGCACCATACTGTGGGTTTCCCATGCATGTTTTAGCTGAAAGAAGAATCCCTTAAACTTGGAGAGTTGGGACCCATGGAATGGGTACCATGCTGTATGACTTCAAAGGGTCTGCATTTGCTCATCGAACCTCACCAATGCTATCAGCCCGAAGTGCCCAACCTTATGTCTCACTCAGCTCTGGGTGTAGATGTGGTAAATCCAGGTTGCATCACAAGCCCTGAATGAATTATTTAAGAATTGCTCTCTATTTCACTGTCCTTGGGTTTTGTTTGTGTAATTCATTTTGTTAAGGGGATTTATCGGATTTTCTATGCTGCATTCATGCCGCTGTACACACGCTTCATTCTCTTACGGAGACATATAAATCCATGGGTTTGAAGATTCTTACTAGTCAGGTGTATTCCTAGGCGTTGAATATGGGGTGTTTAGTCCATTTCGTTGAGCAAGGGGTAGGTCTTGACTATTACATATTTGGCTTATGGAAAGGTATCTGTGCTAATTTCTATCTCTGGTTTTATGCAGCACCCCAACTCACCTTTCCCCTTAAGCAAGCATAAGTTGGTTTTCTAAATTTGAGACCCTGTTCTGTTTTGTAATTCAGTTCATGTGTAGCCAAGTTTACATTCCGTGTAGTAGTGATATCTTACGATGTTTCATTTTCTGTGTGACTTATTTCACTTAGAATCATCGTATCTGAATCCACTCATTATGCCGCGACGGGCCTGATGACATAGATTTCATTGCTGAGTGATATTCCATTGTACGTACGTACCACAACTTCTTTATCCATTTTTCACATTCTGGGATATTTAACTTGTACCGTAGACGAGGTTCTTGTAAACAGAGCCGTCCGACACTTTGGGGTGGCTGTGTGTTTTTGATTTTAATTTCCCTAAGCTATAGGACCTTAAGTGGAAGTGCCGTAGGCTCCATAGCTTTGTTTTTTCGGTGTTCCGGGAAACACCATACACTTCTCCAGAGTGGCTGTTGGCAATTTACATCCCGCCCATCAGCATAACAAGGCTGCCGGTTCTCCATGGCCTGTGCTGCCTTTCTGGATTTTACACTTTTTTCAGATGGCCCTTTTGACCGGGGGGCAGTGAGACTTCATTGTAGTGCAGATTTCTTTAACATGCTTGCTTGGTTGGCCAAAAAGGGCGTATGCGTTTTTTCCTGAATATCAGGAAAAAACGCATACGCCCTTTTTGGCCAAGAGCATCATTGTCGACGTTCTGCCTCTTTTCCTATGCTTTAAATGCAATTCCCGTCTACCCCCTGAAATCGTTTTCCTGCAAATCTGTCCCGCTTACAGGTCGTCTTCGCAGCCTTCCTTCAATATATTTTTGGACGATAGCTGTCATTTGTAACTCTGCAGGTTTGTGAGTTACAGTGCCCCTGAGCTCCTTTCTTCAACTCGCTATCTTGTGAGCTGGCGGCAAACCCACAGGATTGCTTCAGGCCCTAATCTGGTTCCGGCACGGCATGCTGAGCCTTTGGTTAATTCCTCTTCCTGGTGGGAAATGAGCGTTAAATTTGCCCGTGCAGACACCTACAGCTAGTCTCTCATTGGTTCTCCCTATTCCTTTTCATCTTGCGCAGAAATTGCAAACTGTGCCCGACAGGAGGTTAAAGGCACTGACTCTCCAAGTGGGGAGAGTGTTCGTAAAGGGTCTGGAATGGTGCACCCGAGTAAAAGGGGACGAAAACTGAGATGCATTTGAAAACGTTTGCCAGTCACACGGTGCACCATACTGTGGGTTTCCCATGCATGTTTTAGCTGAAGGAAGAATCCCTTAAACTTGGAGAGTTGGGACCCATAGAATGGGTACCATGCTGTATGACTTCAAAGGGTCTGCATTTGCTCATCGAACCTCACCAATGCTTTCAGCCCAAAGTGCCCAACCTTATGTCTCACTCAGCTCTGGGTGTAGATGTGGTAAATCCAGGTTGCATCACAAGCCCTGAATGAATTATTTAAGAATTGCTCTCTATTTCACTGTCCTTGGGTTTTGTTTGTGTAATTCATTTGGTAATGGGATTTATCGGATTTTCTCTGCTGCATTCATGCCGCTGTACACACGCTTCATTCTCTTACGGAGACATATAAATCCATGGGTTTGAAGATTCTTACTAGTCAGGTGTATTCCTAGACGTTGAATATGGGGTGTTTAGTCCATTTCGTTGAGCAAGGGGTAGGTCTTGACTATTACATATTTGGCTTATGGAAAGGTATCTGTGCTAATTTCTATCTCTGGTTTTATGCAGCACCCCAACTCACCTTTCCCCTTAAGCAAGCATAAGTTGGTTTTCTAAATTTGAGACCCTGTTCTGTTATGTAATTCAGTTCATGTGTAGCCAAGTTTACATTCCGTGTAGTAGTGATATCTTATGATGTTTCATTTTCTGTGTGACTTATTTCACTTAGAATCATCGTATCTGAATCCACTCATTATGCCGCGACGGGCCTGATGACATAGATTTCATTGCTGAGTGATATTCCATTGTACGTACGTACCACAACTTCTTTATCCATTTTTCACATTCTTGGATATTTAACTTGTACCGTAGGTGAGGTTCTTGTAAACAGAGCCGTCCGACACTTTGGGGTGGCTGTGTGTTTTTTATTTTAATTTCCCTAAGCTATAGGACCATAAATGGAAGTGCCGTAGGCTCCGTAGCTTTGTTTTTTCGGTGTTCCGGGAAACACCATACACTTCTCCAGAGTGGCTGTTGGCAATTTACATCCCGCCCATCAGCATAACAAGGCTCCCTGTTCTCCATGGACTGTGCTGCCTTTCTGGATTTTACACTTTTTTCAGATGGCCCTTTTGACCGGGGGGCAGTGAGACTTCATTGTAGTGCAGATTTCTTTAACATGCCTGCTTGGTTGGCCAAAAAGGGCGAATGCGTTTTTTCCTGAATATATTCAGGAAAAAACGCATACGCCCTTTTTGGCCAAGAGCATCATTGTCGACGTTCTGCCTCTTTTCCTATGCTTTAAATGCAATTCCCGTCTACCCCCTGAAATCGTTTTCCTGCAAATCTGTCCCGCTTACAAGTCGTCTTCGCAGCCTTCCTTCAATATATTTTTGGACGATAGCTGTCATTTATAACTCTGCAGGTTTGTGAGTTACAGTGCCCCTGAGCTCCTTTCTTCAACTCGCTATCTTGTGAGCTGGCCGCAAACCCACAGGATTGCCTCAGGCCCTAATCTGGTTCCGGCACGGCATGCTGAGCCTTTGGTTAATTCCTCTTCCTGGTGGGAAATGAGCGTTAAATTTGCCCGTGCAGACACCTAGAGCTAGTCTCTCATTCGTTCTCCCTATTCCTTTTCATCTTGCGCAGAATTTGCAAACTGTGCCCAACAGGAGGTTACAGGCACTAACTTTCCAAGTGGGGAGAGTGTTCGTAAAGGGTCTGGAATGGTGAACCCGAGTAAAAGGGGACGAAAACTGAGATGCATTTGAAAACGGTTGCCAGTCACACGGTGCACCATACTGTGGGTTTCCCATGCATGTTTTAGCTGAAGGAAGAATCCCTTAAACTTGGAGAGTTGGGACCCATGGAATGGGTACCATGCTGTATGACTTCAAAGGGTCTGCATTTGCTCATCTAACCTCACCAATGCTATCAGCCCGAAGTGCCCAACCTTATGTCTCACTCAGCTCTGGGTGTAGATGTGGTAAATCCAGGTTGCATCACAAGCCCTGAATGAATTATTTAAGAATTGCTCTCTATTTCACTGTCCTTGGGTTCTGTTTGTGTAATTCATTTTGTTAAGGGGATTTATCGGATTTTCTTTGCTGCATTCATGCCGCTGTACACACGCTTCATTCTCTTACGGAGACATATAAATCCATGGGTTTGAAGAGTCTTACTAGTCAGGTGTATTCCTAGGCGTTGAATATGGGGTGTTTAGTCCATTTCGTTGAGCAAGGGGTAGGTCTTCACTATTACATATTTGGCTTATGGAAAGGTATCTGTGCTAATTTCTATCTCTGGTTTTATGCAGCACCCCAACTCACCTTTCCCCTTAAGCAAGCATAAGTTGGTTTTCTAAATTTGAGACCCTGTTCTGTTTTGTAATTCAGTTCATGTGTAGCCAAGTTTACATTCCGTGTAGTAGTGATATCTTACGATGTTTCATTTTCTGTGTGACTTATTTCACTTAGAATCATCGTATCTGAATCCACTCATTATGCCGCGACGGGCCTGATGACATAGATTTCATTGCTGAGTGATATTCCATTGTACGTACGTACCACAACTTCTTTATCCATTTTTCACATTCTGGGATATTTAACTTGTACCGTAGACGAGGTTCTTGTAAACAGAGCCGTCCGACACTTTGGGGTGGCTGTGTGTTTTTGATTTTAATTTCCCTAAGCTATAGGACCATAAGTGGAAGTGCCGTAGGCTCCGTAGCTTTGTTTTTTCGGTGTTCCGGGAAACACCATACACTTCTCCAGAGTGGCTGTTGGCAATTTACATCCCGCCCATCAGCATAACAAGGCTCCCGGTTCTCCATGGCCTGTGCTGCCTTTCTGGATTTTACACTTTTTTCAGATGGCCCTTTTGACCGGGGGGCAGTGAGACTTCATTGTAGTGCAGATTTCTTTAACATGCTTGCTTGGTTGGCCAAAAAGGGCGTATGCGTTTTTTCCTGAATATATTCAGGAAAAAACGCATACGCCCTTTTTGGCCAAGAGCATCATTGTCGACGTTCTGCCTCTTTTCCTATGCTTTAAATGCAATTCCCGTCTACCCCCTGAAACCGTTTTCCTGCAAATCTGTCCCGCTTACAAGTCGTCTTCGCAGCCTTCCTTCAATATATTTTTGGACGATAGCTGTCATTTATAACTCTGCAGGTTTGTGAGTTACAGTGCCCCTGAGATCCTTTCTTCAACTCGCTATCTTGTGAGCTGGCGGCAAACCCACAGGATTGCTTCAGGCCCTAATCTGGTTCCGGCATGGCATGCTGAGCCTTTGGTTAATTCCTCTTCCTGGTGGGAAATGAGCGTTAAATTTGCCCCTGCAGACACCTACAGCTAGTCTCTCATTCGTTCTCCCTATTCCTTTTCATTTTGCGCAGAAATTCCAAACTGTGCCCAACAGGAGGTTAAAGGCACTGACTCTCCAAGTGGGGAGAGTGTTCGTAAAGGGTCTGGAATGGTGAACCCGAGTAAAAGGGGACGAAAACTGAGATGCCTTTGAAAACGTTTGCCAGTCACACGGTTCACCATACTGTGGGTTTCCCATGCATGTTTTTGCTGAAGGAAGAATCCCTTAAACTTGGAGAGTTGGGACCCATGGAAAGGGTACCATGCTGTATGACTTCAAAGGGTCTGCATTTGCTCATCGAACCTCACCAATGCTATCAGCCCGAAGTGCCCAACCTTATGTCTCACTCAGCTCTGGGTGTAGATGTGGTAAATCCAGGTTGCATCACAAGCCCTGAATGAATTATTTAAGAATTGCTCTCTATTTCACTGTCCTTGGGTTTTGTTTGTGTAATTCATTTTGATAATGGGATTTATCGGATTTTCGCTGCTGCATTCATGCCGCTGTACACACGCTTCATTCTCTTACGGAGACATATAAATCCATGGGTTTGAAGATTCTTACTAGTCAGGTGTATTCCTAGGCGTTGAATATGGGGTGTTTAGTCCATTTCGTTGAGCAAGGGGTAGGTCTTGACTATTACATATTTGGCTTATGGAAAGGTATCTGTGCTAATTTCTATCTCTGGTTTTATGCAGCACCCCAACTCACCTTTCCCCTTAAGCAAGCATAAGTTGGTTTTCTAAATTTGAGACCCTGTTCTGTTTTGTAATTCAGTTCATGTGTAGCCAAGTTTACATTCCGTGTAGTAGTGATATCTTATGATGTTTCATTTTCTGTGTGACTTATTTCACTTAGAATCATCGTACCTGAATCCACTCATTATGCCGCGACGGGCCTGATGACATAGATTTCATTGCTGTGTGATATTCCATTGTACGTACGTACCACAACTTCTTTATCCATTTTTCACATTCTGGGATATTTAACTTGTACCGTAGACGAGGTTCTTGTAAACAGAGCCGTCCGACACTTTGGGGTGGCTGTGTGTTTTTGATTTTAATTTCCCTAAGCTATAGGACCATAAGTGGAAGTGCCGTAGGCTCCGTAGCTTTGTTTTTTCGGTGTTCCGGGAAACACCATACACTTCTCCAGAGTGGCTGTTGGCAATTTACATCCCGCCCATCAGCATAACAAGGCTCCCGGTTCTCCATGGCCTGTGCTGCCTTTCTGGATTTTACACTTTTTTCAGATGGCCCTTTTGACCGGGGGGCAGTGAGACTTCATTGTAGTGCAGATTTCTTTAACATGCTTGCTTGGTTGGCCAAAAAGGGCGTATGCGTTTTTTCCTGAATATCAGGAAAAAACGAATACGCCCTTTTTGGCCAAGAGCATCATTGTCGACGTTCTGCCTCTTTTCCTATGCTTTAAATGCAATTCCCGTCTACCCCCTGAAATCGTTTTCCTGCAAATCTGTCCCGCTTACAGGTCGTCTTCGCAGCCTTCCTTCAATATATTTTTGGACGATAGCTGTCATTTGTAACTCTGCAGGTTTGTTAGTTACAGTGCCCCTGAGCTCCTTTCTTCAACTCGCTATCTTGTGAGCTGGCCGCAAACCCACAGGATTGCTTCAGGCCCTAATCTGGTTCTGGCACGGCATGCTGAGCCTTTGGTTAATTCCTCTTCCTGGTGGGAAATGATCGTTAAATTTGCCCGTGCAGACACCTACAGCTAGTCTCTCATTGGTTCTCCCTATTCCTTTTCATCTTGCGCAGAAATTGCAAACTGTGCCCAACAGGAGGTTAAAGGCACTGACTCTCCAAGTGGGGAGAGTGTTCGTAAAGGGTCTGGAATGGTGAACCCGAGTAAAAGGGGACGAAAACTGAGATGCATTTGAAAACGTTTGCCAGTCACACGGTGCACCATACTGTGGGTTTCCCACGCATGTTGTTGCTGAAGGAAGAATCCCTTATACTTGGAGAGTTGGGACCCATGGAAAGGGTACCATGCTGTATGACTTCATAGGGTCTGCATTTGCTCATCGAACCTCACCAATGCTATCAGCCCGAAGTGCCCAACCTTATGTCTCACTCAGCTGTGGGTGTAGATGTGGTAAATCCAGGTTGCATCACAAGCCCTGAATGAATTATTTAAGAATTGCTCTCTATTTCACTGTCCTTGGGTTTTGTTTGTGTAATTCATTTGGTAATGGGATTTATCGGATTTTCTCTGCTGCATTCATGCCGCTGTACACACGCTTCATTCTCTTACGGAGACATATAAATCCATGGGTTTGAAGATTCTTACTAGTCAGGTGTATTCCTAGACGTTGAATATGGGGTGTTTAGTCCATTTCGTTGAGCAAGGGGTAGGTCTTGACTATTACATATTTGGCTTATGGAAAGGTATCTGTGCTAATTTCTATCTCTGGTTTTATGCAGCACCCCAACTCACCTTTCCCCTTAAGCAAGCATAAGTTGGTTTTCTAAATTTGAGACCCTGTTCTGTTTTGTAATTCAGTTCATGTGTAGCCAAGTTTACATTCCGTGTAGTAGTGATATCTTATGATGTTTCATTTTCTGTGTGACTTATTTCACTTAGAATCATCGTATCTGAATCCACTCATTATGCCGCGACGGGCCTGATGACATAGATTTCATTGCTGAGTGATATTCCATTGTACGTACGTACCACAACTTCTTTATCCATTTTTCACATTCTGGGATATTTAACTTGTACCGTAGGTGAGGTTCTTGTAAACAGAGCCGTCCGACACTTTGGGGTGGCTATGTGTTTTTTATTTTAATATCCCTAAGCTATAGGACCATAAGTGGAAGTGCCGTAGGCTCCGTAGCTTTGTTTTTTCGGTGTTCCGGGAAACACCATACACTTCTCCAGAGTGGCTGTTGGCAATTTACATCCCGCCCATCAGCATAACAAGGCTCCCTGTTCTCCATGGCCTGTGCTGCCTTTCTGGATTTTACACTTTTTTCAGATGGCCCTTTTGACCGGGGGGCAGTGAGACTTCATTGTAGTGCAGATTTCTTTAACATGCATGCTTGGTTGGCCAAAAAGGGCGAATGCGTTTTTTCCTGAATATATTCAGGAAAAAACGCATACGCCCTTTTTGGCCAAGAGCATCATTGTCGACGTTCTGCCTCTTTTCCTATGCCCTAAATGCAATTCCGGTCTACCCTCTGAAATCGTTTTCTTGCAATTCTGACCGCTTTCAAGTCCTCTTCGCAGCCTTCCTTCAATATGTTTTTGGACGATAGCTGTCATTTATAACTCTGCAGGTTTGTGAATTACAGTGCCCCTGAGCTCCTTTCTTCAAATCGCTTTCTTGTGAGCTGGCCGCAAACCCGCAGGATTGCTTCAGGCCCTAATCTTGTTCCGGCACGGCATGCTGAGCGTTTGGTTAATTGCTGTTCCTGGTTGGAAATGAGCGTTAAATTTGCCCGTGCAGACACCTACAGCTAGTCTCTCATTGGTTCTCCCTATTCCTGTTCATCTTGCGCAGAAATTGCAAACTGTGCCAAACAGGAGGTTAAAGGCCCTGACTCTCCAAGTGGGGAGAGTGTTAGTTAAGGTTCTGGAATTGTGAACCCGAGTTAAAGGGGACGGAAACTGAGATGCATTAGAAAACGTTTCCCGGTCACACGGTGCACCATACTGTGGGTTTCCCATGCATGCTTTAGCTGAAGGAAGGATCGCTTAAACCTGCGGAGTTGGGACCCATGGAAATTTTTACCATGCAGTATGACTTCAAATGGTCTTCATTTGCTCATCGAACCTCACCAATGCTATCAGCCCGAAGTGTCCAGCCTTATGTCTCACCCATCTCTGGGTGTAGATGTGGTAAATCCAGGTTGCATCACAAGCCCTGAATGAATTATTTAAGAATTGCTCTCTATTTCACTGTCATTGTGTTTTGTTTTTGAAATTTATTTTGATAATGGGATTTAGCTGATTTTCACTGCTGCGTTTATGTCACTGTACACACGCTTGATTCTCTTATTGAGACATATAAATCCATAAGTATTAAGACTCTTACTCGTCCCGTATATTCCTAGGTGCTGAATATGGGGTGTTGAGTCCATTTCGTTGGCCAGGGAGTAGGTTTTTTCTATTACATATTTGGCTTATGGAACGGTATCTGTGCTAATTTCAATCTCTGGTTTTATGCAGCACCCCAACTCTCCTTTATCCTTAAGCATGCATAAGTTGGTTTTCTAAATCTGAGACCCCGTTCTGTTTTGTAATTCAGTTCATTTGTAGCCTCGTTTATATTCCATGTATTAGTAGTATCGTATGTCTTTTTCTTTTTGAATTATGTGACTTCGAATGATCTTACGTAACTCCTCTGGGGTTGTTACAGCTGGCCATATTTCATTGATTTTCAGGCTGAGTAATATTCCACTCTACATAAGTGCCACATCTCTATCCATTTTTTCCCTCCACAGACATATAAATTATATCCTAGTCGAGGATCTTTTAAACAGAGAGGCGGTAAACATTGGGGTGCCTGTGTCCTCTCCATTTTTGTTTTTCCCAAGATATACGTCCATGAGTGCAAGTGCCCTGTAGCTCATTTTTTAGATTCTTTAATAAACACAATACACTTCTCAAGAGTGACCATTGGCAATATATATTTCCACTCTAAGCCTCACAGGGCTCCCTTTTCTCCTTGCCCTGTCCTGCATTTCTGGTGTTTACACTTTACGAGGAAGGCTCTTCTGACTGATGCGAAGTGATATGTTTTGTAGTATTGATTTCCAGTGCCCACCTGTTTGGTTGGCTAAAAAAGTGTATGCCCTTTTCTTGAATATATACAGAAAAAGACGCATACACCCTTTTTGGCCAACTGCAATGTTGGCAATGTTCAGCCCCTTTTCTTGTGCTTAATGGCGAGTCCTTTCTACTTCTTCCAATCCCTTTCCTGCCATTCTCTGTTGCTTACAAGTCCTTTTCTCTGACTTTCCCCAAGACATTTTTCAGTGATAGATATTTTCAACTCTGCAGTTTCGTGAATTTTAGTGTCCCTGAGTTCCGTTTTTCAACTTCTGTTTATGGGAACTGGCCACAAAGCAGTGGGATTTCCTCAAGCCCTATTCTGTTTCCATGGGCAACCCTAGCCTTTGGTCAATTCGTCTTCCTGATTGGAAATTAGAGTGACATGTGCCTGTCCGAACACCTAGGACTTGTCACTCATTGTTCCTCCTCCTTCTGCTTCATCCTCTGGACAAATTCCAAACAGGATGTTGACAGTGCTGACATCTCCAAGTGAGGAGACTCTTCGTAAAGACACTGGAGGGGTGAACCCGAGCACCAGGAGATGAGGAGATGAGATGCCTTTTCCAAACTCTTACCGATCAGACGGTATACCATCCTCTGGGTGTGACAGGCATGTTTTAGTTGTAGGAAGTGTCCCATTCATGTGAGGAGAACACCAGGGCTTTTTCAAAATCAGTGTCTCTCCACAACCCAAACTGGGGAATTTTTTAAGCTACGGCTACACATAGGTTCATTAAGGGCCTTGGGAAGTAGGCAGAGTCCAAACTTTAGATGATTGAAGTCTTCAGGGTCAGAAGCACTCACCACTGGCTTCCCTTAGGTTCCATTTTAACTGTCATTAATAGATGATGTCAATAAAAACATCTATTCTTTTTCAGATTATTTCCCCTTATAGGTTATTGCAAAATATTGAGTGTAGTTCCCTGTGCTATAGAGTAGTTCCTTGTTGATGATCGATTTTATACATAGCAGTGTGTATGTGTTAATCCCAAACTGTTAATTTATCCCTCCTCCCACCTTTCCCATTTGGTCTTAATAAATTATAAGATTTTATACTTCTCAGAAATGGGGGAGCTGAAAGAGAGGTATCATTTTCAATGGAAAAGCATTTAAAACAAGATTGAAGCTTTAACCAAGATTATTAGATGTACATCCTTGGAAAGAAATCACTTCGTTTCTCTAGTATTGACCTGACAAATAAGACCTTTTCACTGAACTTGCTTATAATAAAGTGATGGAAATATCAAATGGAAGTGTTAGAAACATCTTATTTTGCCCGAGCCTTATACACTGTTCTATGTTAATTACAGTTTGGCTCACACATCTGTTCATTGAAGTTACAATGTTCTCAATTTCTGTTACTGATCCTCCAGAGTGGACCCCAACAAGTGTCCCCCTGCCCAGTGTCATTGGAGCCAACAGATTGAGACTGAGTTTGGTTCAGAAGCAAAGGAAACTTTATATTTTGATCAGAGAATGGAGAGGTGAGAGCATGTGCTACCCCGTGGGCTGTAGGCTGGGCTGCTGTGTAGAGATCCTGTCAGAGTCAGTGGGAGGGAGGGGGCGGAGCTCTCGAGGGCCCAGTTGGCTGCAGCTCAGGCTCTATATCGCAGAGTCTGCACCGTGCCCCAGGAGCTGAGGTGTTGACCCAGCCATTCTGCACTAGGAAATCTGGTCTGAAGTGCCGGCTGTTGAACCTCTGCATGTGGGACCCTAGGAGCACGTGAAATTAGACAAAGCACAAAGGATAAAAAAGGTTAGACTTTATTTTATTGCCCAGATTCTATTTTTATCTCCCAGGGATTTTTAAGGGGCTTTGCCTGGGACAAACCCCTCTTCTGCATTTTGTCCCCTTCCTCATTCTTAGAGTGCTGAGGGTGCAGACCCTTCATCTGTAACTGCTGAGTGCTGAGTTAGGAGCCCTCATACCCGTGGGCGAGGGTCAGAACTTCTCCCCAGCAGCCTCCAGGTGACGTTGATTGTCCGCAGGCCTCCTGCCTCCCTGCTCGTCCGCCTGAGCACAAGTATTGGTAGTGTTATAGATTCTAATGACCTTTAAGGGTCCAGGAAGGAGATGTGCAGTGACGCTGTGAGGTCCAGTTTCACCCCGCCCCACATTTGTTCGGCCACCTTAGGCTGACCGTTTCTGCCAGCCTAGATGCTCTGACCAGTAGTCTGCGCTTTCTTCAATTAGGCCCCTGAATTAACGTAAAAACAGCACCAGGTGTCAGGACCCTGCCTGCTCAACTCCCAGACAGTCCAGGGTCAGTGGTGATGAAGGACCATGATGGCCACTGAGTCAACAGCCTTTTGAAGTAAACAGGAGTCCAGCCGGTCTTATTGGCCACCATCATCACAGTGTCTGTAGGCTCTTCTATGGTGACAGCGTGATATACGGTTCCCCCGCCAAGATTATTACCTCCCCTCTGGGTGCAGTAAGTCCTGCAAGCAGTAGTCTACTCTTTTGGGACACACTCTTGTTGTTTTATGAGAGAAACTCCAGGTCAAGTGATGGTCACACGAGTCGTCATGGTGCCCCTTTGCCCCGGTTATCTCTCTGGAGGTTGGAGTTGGAGGGCCTCCTCACTCAAGGTCAGTGTGCCCACGGAGCAAACCCTGCAACTTCAGGGCATGGTTGGGGGTTAGGATCACCACGTGGGGTCCTTTTCCCTTAGGAGGGAGGTGGCCTTTCGGGCTGCTGATTTCCAGGTTTTCAGATACTGCCAGTATCATGGCCAGATGTGGCGGTGGGCCAAGCCCCTTGGTGACCGTAGTTTATCCTACCTGGATGGCATTCTTGCATTGTTCCATTTCAAGTGGTCCCAGGTTTTGCACTAATACTCCAATGGCGATTCACCGTTCACCAGGAATGTAAAGGTCAAAGGGTTTAGCTAAATTAGGGAGTTCCAGGGCAAGGGTCTTAATTGACTGCTCTTTCCATTCTTGAAAGGCCACTTCTGGATTCTATTCAAAAGGATCATCATCTTTTCCTTTCAGTGTTTCATATAGAGACCCAGCTAGTAGACTGTAGTTAGGGATCCAGAAGCAGCAAACCCTGGCCTCCCCAGGAACCCCTAAGCTGTCTTCTAGTTTTAGAAATGGGTAAGGCTGTAAATTGTTTCTTCCCTTTCCTGGGATGGGCTTCTCCGACCTTCTGTGAGAATGAAGCCCAGGCAGGTCACCGTAGTCTGTGATATTTGAGCTCTTTCTTGGACAACTTGTATCCTTTATTGGCTTGGTAGTTCAGAGGTCTCCTTAGTAGGGCTGGCGATCAGAATGTCGTCTGCATATTGAAGGAGTGTTTCCTTTTCCAGAGGTAGAACTTTTAGGTCTTTAGCTGAGCTTTCCCCAAAGATGGTGTGGGAATTTTTGAACCCTTGGGGCAACACGGCCCGGAAGTATTGTTTTAGGTGTATGTTGAGTCCTGCCACTCACAAGCCAAAATTTCTTGTGACTCTGGGACTACTAGAATACAAAAGAAGGCATCATTGAAGACTAATACAGAATACCATGTCCTGGTGGTTGGTAGAATGACCAGCAGGGTGTAGGATTTAGGAACTACTGGAGGTCTATCCTCGGTGGCTTCACTGACTGTCCTGACATCCTTTACCAGGACTCCAGCAGCCCATGGGGCTCTCGAGGTCAGGCCAATCCCAGGATATGGAGCTCACCTGGGCAGGTACCTCACCCCCACCCCAGCCCACGGGGCTCTCGTGTTCAGGCCCCTCCCAGGATATGGGGTTCCCTGGGCAGGTTCCCCTGCAGCCCATAGGGCTCTCGTGGTCAGACCCCTCCCCGGATACAGAGCTACCCTTGCAGGTACTGTGGCAGGGCTGGGCACACAGGAACCATGCACATCGCCCTCATTGCAGAGCACTCCCAGCTCACCTGTCACTCAGATCTGACACAGAGCACCTCAGAGCAGGACTTGAACTAAGAAACGGCAGCTCTGACAGGTCTGTGACCCTGGGCATCACTCTGTGTGGCCTCCCTCCACCTGGTCTTCCAGAGACTTCCACTGCACCCGGGGCACCAGGCCTCTGTCTCCACCCACCACCCACCCCTCCTCTCCCTGACACCTGGGTTCCTCTCATTAGGAGAGAGTTTTCTTGAAGTTGTCTCCCACTCATGGGCCAGATAATATAATTAGAAAACAAGCCAGAGCTGCAGCCCCTTGTCTATCCTGACTCTCAGGAGCCCACACCTGTTCCTTGGACCTGGCCGATTCAGCAAGTTCCAGTTTCTGCAACTGTGAGCCCCTGAGGGGTGATTATTGGCTGGCCTGGGAAGCCTGACCGTGCCGGCCATCCCTCCCCAGGTGTGCCTGGGTTGAGATCAATATAAACACCGCTCCAGGCAGCAAGAGCCCCTGCAGCTGTGCCTGACGCCATTTTCTCTGCCCTGTCAGCAGTCTCGGGGCTGGACTGGTGGGAGGGAGTGAGAGGCCATGGCTTTGTGGGTGGCCCAGTGTGAGTGGGGCTCTGCTGGACTTTCTGCAGCAGTTGCCAAGATGCCACCTGCTAAAGAAGAGGATGTGTCACCCATACCTGCCGCTGGAATTTCTCCCTGGGCAGAGGTGAGTGAGGAAGAAAGCAGTGGGGGCCGGGACAGCAGGGGTATCTCAGGCAGGGAAATGGAAAGCTTCCAGAAGAGCACCCAGGGCCAGGACCATCCTGGCTGACCTGCAGGCACCAAGTCGGCTGGCATGCTGGTGCTCATGTGGCTCCATGGCCCTTCCTCTAGGCTTTCAAGTCCTTGTACATATTCAGGTGTTTTACCTGGGAAGGGTGGGAACATTTCAGCAGCAGCTGGCCTGGGGCTCAGCCCACGTTTACTCACAGATGCCTCGGCACGGTCCCCCAGCTTTGCAATGAGGACGCTTGTTGTGTGGGGCCTGCTGGCTGAATGGGAGATGATTCCCCACCACTGACCAACTTCAGAATTGTTTACAACTGGAGCAAGTGCCCTGATACGGTTTTCCTCTGTGTAAATGGTGAGTTCTGTTTTGTTTTCTTTCTTTCTTTTTTGGTTCAAGGTAGATTTTATTCCTCTTTTTTGTATTTACAGATATAAGCATGGAAATAATTTATTCATATAAATACATGTATGTGAAGGGAAGAATATTTTGTCTGTTTTACTTTTTGTAATTTGGAATTTTATTTTTTTATACAGCAGGTTCTTTTTTGTTATCGATTTTATACATATAAATGTATACATGCCAATCCCAATCTCTCAACTCCTCCCACCACCACCCCCCAACAGCTTTCCCCCCTTGGTGTCCATACGTTTGTTGTCTACATCTGTTGCTCTATTTCTGCTTTGCAAAACGGTTCATCTGTACAATTTTTCTAGGTTCCACATATATGCATTAATATACAAGATTTGTTTTTCTATTTCTGACTTACTTCACTCTGTATGACAGTCTCTAGATCCATCAACGTCTCTACAAATGACCCAATTTCATTCCTTTTTATGGCTTAGAGATATTCCATTTTATATATGTACCACATCTTTATGCATTCGTCTGTCTGTGGGCATTTAGGTTGCTTCCATTACCTGGATATTGTAAATAGTGATGCAGTGAACATTGCGGTGAATGTCTCTTTTTGATTTATGGTTTTGTCTGGGTATATGCCCAGTAGTGGCATTGCTGTATCATATGGTAATTCTATTCTTAGTTTTATAAGAAACTCCATAATGTTCTCCACAGTGACTGTATCAATTTACATTCCCAACAATAGTGGAAGAGAGTTCCTTATCTCCACACCCTTTCCAGCATCTGTTGTTTGTAGATTTTCTGATGATGCCCATTCTAACAGGTGTGAGGTGATACACCATGGATGAGTCTATTTCGTTGAGCAAAGAGTAGGTCTTGTCTATTACATATTTGGCTTATGGAACGGTATGTGTGCTAATTACAATCTCTGGTTTTATACAGCACCCCAACTCAACTTTCCCCTTAAGCAAGCATAAGTTTTTATCTAAATGTGAGACTCTGTTCGGTTTTGTAATTCAGTTTATGTGTAGCCAAGTTTACACTCTCTCTATTAGTGATATCTTATGATAATTATCTTACTCTGTGACATATTTCTCTATTTCTCTTAGAATCATCATACTTAAATCCACTCAATTTGCTGCTACAGGCCTGATGACATTGATTTCATTGCTGAGTGATATTCCGTTGTACGTAAGTAGCACAACTCCTTTATCCATTTTTTTTCTTTCTGGGATATTTAACTTGTACTGGATTCGAGGTTCTTGTAAACACAGCAGCCCTAAATTTTGTGTTGGCTGTGTCTTGTTGATTTTAATTTTCCTAAGCTATAGGGCCAAAAGTGGAAGTGCCCTAGGGTCTGTAGCTTTGTTTTTCAGATGTTTCAGGATACACCATAAACATCTCCACAGTGTCTGTTGGCAACTTACATCCCGCCCATCAGCATAACAAGGCTCCCTGTTCTCCATGGCCTGTCCTGTGTATCTGGTTTTTACACTTTTTTCAGATGGCCCTTTTGACGAATGGGAAATGAGACTTCATTGTAGTGCGGATTTCCATTGCTCGAGTGCTTGGTTGGCCAAAAAGGGCATATGCGTTTTTTCCTGAATATATTCAGGAAAAAATGTATACGCCCTTTTGTCCAAGTGCATCACTGTCAAAGATCTGCCGCTTTTCACATACTTTAAATGCAATTCCAATCTACCTCCTGAAATATGATTCCTGCAATTCTGCCTCGTTTTCAAGTCCTCTTTGCAGACTTACTTCAATATATTTTTGCCAATAGCTGTCATTTATAACTCTGCAGGTTTGTGAATTACAGTGCCCGTGATTTCCTTTAAAACTCGTTTCCTTGAAAGCTGGCCACAGAACCGCAGGTTTGCTTCAGGCCGTAATCAGGGTCCAGCACGTCACTCTGAGCCTTTGGTTAATTCCTCTTCCTGGTGGGAAATTAGAGTTAAATGTGCCCCTCCAGACACCTGCCTCACTCCCAGCCCCTTGGTGATGTGTGTCCTCTGGTTTGAGGCCACATGTGCTGGGTTCCTCACCTTTGGCTGATGTGGCCCCACTGGTGTGAGGACACTCCTGCCTGGTTCCCATCCTCTTGGTGATGTGGGCCCTCCGGTGAGAGTCAGATCCTGGTTGGGTTACTCACACTTCTGTGAGGTGGGACCTCTTCTCTGAGGTCACTCCTGCCTGGCTGGCACACCCCGCCTTGGCGACGTTGGCCCTCTGGTGGGAGTTGGTGCCTGCTGGGAGTCTCCTCCCCTCGGTAATGAGGGCCCTCTGGCGTCAGGCCGTAACTCCTGGGCTCCAAAAATTTTCTGATGTGCGCCCTGTGGCGCGAGTACACTCCTGCCAGTTTCCCAACCCCATGGGAATGTGGGCCTTCTGCTCTGAGGTCCCAACGTTGGGTTGCTCAGTTTCATGATGAGGGCCCTCAGGTGTGAGTTCACTCCGGCCTGGATCCCATAGCCTCGCTGCTCCTGGCCACCTGCTGGGAGGTTCCAACTGCGGGATTCCTCACCTTTTTTCTTCTATGGGCCCTCTGTTTTGAGACTCCTCCTGCCTGCCTCACTCCCAGCCCCTTGGTGATGTGTGTCCTCTTGTTTGAGGCCATGTGTGCTGGGTCCCTCACCTTTCGATGATGTGGCCCCACTGGTGTGAGGACACTCCTGCCTGGTTCCTATCCCTTTGATGATGTGGGCCCTCTGGTGAGAGTCTGATCCTGGCTGGGTTCCTCACCCTTCTGTGAGGTGGGCCCTCTGCTGTGAGGTCACTCCTGCCTGGCTGGCACACCCCGCCAGGGCAACATCGGCCCTCTTGTGGCAGTTGGAGCCTGCTGGGAGCCTCCTCCCCTCGGTGATGACGGCCCTCTTGCATCAGGCCCTAACTGCTGGGTACCCACATTTTCTGATACGTGCTAAGTGGTGTGAGGACACTCCTGCGAGGTTCCCATCCCCATGGGGATGTGGGCCTTCTGCTCTGAGGTCCCAATGGCTGGGTTGCTCACAGTTTCATGATGTGGGCCCTCTGCTGTGAGTTCACTGCAGCCTGGATCGCATAGACTCGGTGCTCTGGGCCGCCTGCTGGGAGGTTCCCACTGCAGGATTCCTCAGCTTTTTTATTCTATGGGCCCTGTGTTTTGAGGCTCCTCCTGCCTGCCTCACTCCGAGCCCCTTGGAGATGTGGGTCTTCTGGTTTAGGCCACATGTGCTGGGTTCCTCACCTTTCTATGATGTGGCCACACTGGTGTGAAGACAGTCCTGCCTGTTTCTGATCCCCTTGGTGATGTGGGCCCTCTGGTGAGAGTCTTATCCTGGCTGGGTTCCTCACCCTTCTGTGAGGTAGGCCCTCTGCTGTGAGGTCACTCCTGCCTGGCTGTCACACGTCCCCTTGGCGACATGGGCCCTCAGTTGGGAGTTGGTGCCTGCTTGGAGTCTCCTCCCCTTGGTAATGAGGGCCCTCTGGCATCAGGCCCTAACTTCTGAGCTCCCAAAATTCTCTGATGTGTGCCCTGTGGTGCGAGTACACTTATGCCATGTTCCCAACCACATGGGAATGTGGGCCTTCTGCTCTGAGGTCCCAACGGCTGGGTTGCTCAGAGTTTCATGATGAGGGCCCTCTGTTTTGAGTTCAGTCAGGTCTGGATCCCATAGCCTCGCTGCTCCTGGACGCCTGCTGGGAGGTTCCAGCTGCTGGATTCCTCACCATTTTTATTCCATGGGCCCTATGTTTTGAGGCTCCTCCTGCCTGCCTCACTCCCAGCCCCTTGGTGATGTGTGTCCTCTGGTTTGAGGCCACGTGTGCTGGGTCACTCACATTTCGGTGATGACGCCTCACTGGTGTGAGGACACTCCAGCCTGGTTCCCATTCCCTTGGTGATGTGGGCCCTGTGGTGAGAGTCTGATCCTCTTTGGGTTCCTCACACTTTTGTGAGGTGGGCCCTCTGCTCTGAGGTCACTCCTGCCTGGCTGGCACATCCCGCATTGGTGATGGCGGCCCTCTGGTAGCAGTTGGAGCCTGCTGGGAGCCTCCTCTCCTCGGTGATGAGAGCCCTCTGGCGTCAGGCCCTAACTGCTGGGCTCCCCACATTTTCTGATGTGTGCCCACTGGTGCGATGACACTCCTGCTTGGTTCCCTTCCCCATGGGGATGTGGGCCTTGTGCTCTGAGGTCACAACGGCTGGTTTGCTCACAGTTTCATGATGAGGGCCCTCTGTTGTGAGTTCATCACTGCCTGGATCCCATAGCCTCGGTGCTCTGGGCCGCCTGCTGGGATGTTCCAACTGCTGGGTTCCTCACCTTTTTTATACAATGGGCCATGTGTTGTGAGGTTAATCCTGCCTGCCTCGCTCCGAAACTCATGGTGATGTGGGTCCTCTGGTTTGAGGCCACATTTTTTGTGTACCTCAACTTTTGATGATGTGGCCCCACGGGTGTGATGATACTCCTGCGTGGTTCACAGCCCCTTGCTGATGTGGGCACTCTGGTGAGAGTCTGATCCTGGCTGGGTTCCTTACCCTTCTGTGAGGTGGGCCCTCTGATGTGAGGTCACTCCTGCCTGGCTGGCTCACATCGCCTTGGCGATGTGGGCCCACTGTTGGCCACGAAAGCATGCTGGGAGCCTCCTACCCTCTTTAATGAGGGCCCTGAAAAAACGCATATGCACTTTTTGACCAAGTGCATCATTGTCGAGGATCGGCCTCTTCTCCTATGCTTTCAGAGCGCTGCCCGTCTACCTCCTGAAATCATATTCCTGGAATTCTGCCCCGTTTCAAGCCCTCTTCGCAGCCTTACTTCAATATATTTTTGTATGATACCTGTCATTTATAACTCTGCAGGTTTGTTAATTACAGTGTCCCTGAGCTCCTTTCTTCAACTCGCTTGCTTGTGAGCTGGCCGCAAACCCACAGGATTGCTTCAGGCCCTAAAATGGTTTCGGCACGGCACGCTGAGACTTTGGTAAATTCCTCTTTCTGGTGGGAAATGAACATTTAAGTTGCCCGTGCAGACCCTAAAGCTAGTCTCTCATTGGTTCTCCCTATTCCTGTTCATCTTGCGCAGAAATTGCAAACTGTGCCAAACAGGAGGTTAAAGGCACTGACTCTCCAAGTGGGTAGAGAGTTAGTAAAGCGTCTGGAATGGTGAACCCAAGTACCAGGGAACGAAACCTGAGAAGCATTTAAAATCGTTTCCCAGTCACACGGCAGACCATACTCTGGGATTCCCAAGCATGTTTAAGCTGAAGGAAGAATTCTTTAAACCTGGAGAGTTGGGACCCATGGAATGGGTACCATGCAGTATGACTTCAAAGGGTCTGCATTTGCTCACTGAACCTCACCAATACTATCAGTCAGAAGTGTCCAGCCTTATGTCTCACCCAGCTCTGGGTGTAGATGTGGTAAATCCAGGTTGCATCACAAGCCCTGAATGAATTATTTAAGAATTGCTCTCTATTTCACTGTCATTGTGTTTTGTTTTTGTAATTTAGTTTGATAACGGGATTTATCGGATTTTCACTGCTGCTTTTATGCCGCTGTACACACGCTTGATTCTCTTACAGAGACATATAAATCCATGGGTTTGAAGATTCTTACTAGTCAGGTGTATTCCTAGGCGTTGAATATGCGGTGTTCAGTCCATGTCGTTGAGCAAGGAGTAGGTCTTGACTATTATATATTTGGCTTATGGAACGGTATCTGTGCTAATTTCAATCTCTGGTTTTATGCAGCACCCCTACTCACCTTTGCCCTTAAGCAAGCATTGGTTGCTTTTCTAAATTTGAGTCCCTGTTCTGTTTTGTAATTCAGTTCATGTGTAGCCAAGTTTACATTCCGTGTATTAGTGATATCTTATGATGTTTCTTGTTTTGTGTGACTTATTTCACTTAGAATCATCGTACCTGAATCCACTCATTATGCCGCGATGGGCCTGATGACCTAGATTTCATTGCTGAGTGTTATTCCAAAGTATGTTCGTACCACAACTTCTTTATCCATTTTTCGCTTTCTGGGATATTTAACTTGAACCGTAGATGAGGTTCTTGTAAACAGAGCCTTCTGAAATTTTAGAGTGGCTGTGTCTTTTGGTTTTTAATTTCCCTAAGCTATAGGAGCTTAAGTGGAAGTGCGTACGCTCCGTTGCTTTGTTTTTTAGGTGTTTCAGGAAACACCATACACTTCTCCAGAGTGGCTGTTGGCAATTTATATCCCGTCCATCAGCATAACAAGGCTCCCTGTTCTCCATGGCCTGTCCTGCCTTTCTGGATTTTACACTTTTTTCAGAAGGCCCTTTTGACCGGGGGGCAGTGAGACTTCATTGTAGTGCAGATTTCCTTTACACGCTTGCTTGGTTGGCCAAAAAGTGCGTATGCGTTATTTCCTGAATATATTCAGGTAAAAACGCATACGCCCTTTTTGGCCAAGTGCATCATTGTCGACGTTATGACTCTTTCCTATGCTTTAAATGCAATTCCAGTCTACCCCCTGAAATCGTTTTCCAGCAATTCTGCCCCGCTGTCAAGTCCTCTTCGCAGCCTTCTTCAATGTATTTCTGGACGATAGTTGTCATTTTTAACTCTGCAGGTTTGTGAATGACAGTGCCCCTGAGCTCCTTTCTTCAACTCGTTTCCTTGTGAGCTGGCCGCAAAACCGCAGGATTGCTTCAGGCCCTAATCTGGTTCCGGCCTGGCATGCTGAGCCTTTGGTTAATTCCACTTCCTGGAGGGAAATGAACATAAATTTGCCCGTGCAGACACCTACAGCTAGTCTCTCATTGTTTTTCCCTATTCCTGTTCATCTTGCGCAGAAATTGCACACTGTGTCAAACAGGAGGTTAAAGGCACTGACTCTCCAAGCGGGGAGAGTGTTATTATACCGTCCGGAATGGTCAACCCGAGTATCAGGGGACGAAAACTTAGATGCATTTAAAAACGTTGCGCAGTCACAGGGACCATACTCTGGGTTTCCCATGCATGTTTTAGCTAAAGGAAGAATCCCTTAAACCTGGAGAGTTGGGACCCATGGAATGGGTATCATGCAGTATGACTTCAAAGGGTCTGCATTTGCTCACCGAACCTCACCAATGCTATCTGCGCAAAGTGTCCAGCCTTATGTCTCACCCAGCTCTGTGTGTAGATATGGTAAATCCAGGTTGCATCACAAGTCCTGAATGAATTATTTAAGAATTGCTTTCTATTTCACTGTCATTGAGTTTTGTTTTTATAATTCATTTTGATAATGGGATTTATCGGATTTTCACTGCTGCGTTTATACCGCTGTACACACGCTTGATTGACTTATGGAGACATATAAATCCATGGGTTTTAAGATTCTTACTAGTCAGGTATATTCCTAGGCGTTGAATTTGGGGTGTTGAGTCCATTTTATTGAGCAAGGAGTATGTCTTGACTATTGCATATTTGGCTTATGGAACGGTATCTGTGCTAATTTCAATCTCTGGTTTTATGTAGCACCCCAACTCACCTTTCGCCTTAAGCAAGCATTGGTTGGTTTGCTAAATTTGAGACCCTGTTCTGTTTTGTAATTCAGTTCATGTGTAGCCAAGTTTACATTCCGTGTATTAGTGATATCTTATGATGTTTCTTTCTCTGTGTGACTAATTTCACTTAGAGTCTTCATACCTGAATCCACTCGTTATGCCGCGACGGGCCTGAAGACATAGATTTCATTGCTGAGTGATATTCCATTGTACGTTCGTAGCACAACTTCTTTATCCATTTTCCGCTTTCTGGGACATTTAACTTGTACCATAGATGAGTATATTGTAAACAGAGCCATTCGAAAATTTGGGGTGGCTGCGTCTTTTTGATTTTAATTTCCCTAAACTATAGGACCATAAGTGGAAGTGCCGTAGGCTCCGTTGCTTTGTTTTTTAGGTGTTTGAGGAAACACCATACACTTCTCCAGAGTGGCTGTTGGCAATTTACATCCCGCCCATCAGCATAACAAGGCTTCCTGTTCTCCATGGCCTGTGCTGCCTTTCTGGATTTTACACTTTTTTCAGAAGGCCCTTTTGACCGGGGGGCAGTGAGACTTCATTGTAGTGCAGATTACTTTAACATGCTTGCTTGGTTGGCCAAAAAGGGCGTATGCGTTTTTTCCTGAATATATTCAGGAAAAAACGCATACGCCCTTTCTGGCCAAGTGCATCATTGTCGACGTTCTGCCTCTTTTCCTATGCTTTAAATGCAATTCCAGTCTACCCCCTGAAATCGTTTCCTGCAATTCTGCCCCGCTTTCAAGTCCTCTTCGCAGCCTACCTTCAATATATTTTTGGACGATAGCTGTCAATTATAACCCTGCCCGTTTGTGAATTACAGTGGCCCTGAGCTCCTTTCTTCAACTCGCTTTCTTGTGAGCTATCCGCAAACCTGCAGGATTGCTTCAGGCCCTAATCTGGTTCCCGCACGGCATGCTGAGCCTTTGGTTAATTCCTCTTCCTGGTGGGAAATGAGCATAAAATTTGTCCGTGCAGACACCTACAGCTAGTCACTCATTTGTTCTCCCTATTCCTGTTCATCTTGTGCGGAAATTGCAAACTGTGCCAAACAGGAGGTTAAAGGCACTGACTCTCCAAGTGGTGAGAGTGTTAGTAAATGGTCTGGAATTGTGAACACGGGTAAAAGGGGACGAAAACTGAGATGCATTTGAAAAGACTTCCCGGTCACATGGTACACCATACTCTGGGGTTCCCAAGCATGTTTAAGTTGAAGGAAGAATCCCTTAAACCTGGAGAGTTGGGACCCATGGAATGGGTACCATGCAGTATGACTTCAAAGGGTCTGCATTTGCTTACGGAACCTCACCAATGCTATCAGCCCGAAGTGTCCAGCCTTATGTCTCACCCATCTCTGGGTGTAGATGTGGTAAATCCAGGTTGCATCACAAGCCCTGAATGAATTATTTAAGAATTGCTCTCTATTTCACTGTCATTGTGTTTTGTTTTTGAAATTTATTTTGATAATGGGATTTAGCTGATTTTCACTGCTGCGTTTATGTCACTGTACACACGCTTGATTCTCTTACCGAGACATATAAATCCATAGGTATTAAGACTCTTACTCGTCCCGTATATTCCTAGGTGCTGAATATGGGGTGTTGAGTCCATTTCGTTGGCCAGGGAGTAGGTTTTTTCTATTACATATTTGGCTTATGGAACGGTATCTGTGCTAATTTCAATCTCTGGTTTTATGCAGCACCCCAACTCTCCTTTATCCTTAAGCAAGCATAAGTTGGTTTTCTAAATCTGAGACCCCGTTCTGTTTTGTAATTCAGTTCATTTGTAGCCTCGTTTATATTCCATGTATTAGTAGTATCGTATGTCTTTTTCTTTTTGAATTATGTGACTTCGAATGATCATACGTAACTCCTCTGGGGTTGTTACAGCTGGACATATTTCATTGATTTTCAGGCTGAGTAATATTCCACTCTACATAAGTGCCACATCTCTATCCATTTTTTCCCTCCACAGACATATAAATTATATCCTAGTCGAGGATCTTTTAAACAGAGAGGCGGTAAACATTGGGGTGCCTGTGTCCTCTCCATTTTTGTTTTTCCCAAGATATACGTCCATGAGTGCAACTGCCCTGTGCTCTGTAGCTCATTTTTTAGATGCTTTAGTAAACACAATACACTTCTCCAGAGTGACCGTTGGCAATATACATTTCCACTATAAGCCTCACAGGGCTCCCTTTTCTCCTTGCCCTGTCCTGCATTTCTGGTGTTTACACTTTATGAGGAAGGCTCTTCTGACTGATGCGAAGTGATATGTTTTGTAGTATTGATTTCCAGTGCCCACCTGTTTGGTTGGCTAAAAAAGTGTATGCCCTTTTCTTGAATATATACAGAAAAAGACGCATACACCCTTTTTGGCCAACTGCAATGTTGGCAATGTTCAGCCCCTTTTCTTGTGCTTAATGGCGAGTCCTTTCTACCTCTTCCAATCCCTTTCCTGCCATTCTCCGTTGCTTACAAGTCCTTTTCTCTGACTTTCCTCAAGACATTTTTCAGTGAGAGATATTTTCAACTCTGCAGTTTCGTGAATTTTAGTGTCCCTGAGTTCCATTTTTCAACTTCTGTTTATGGGAACTGGCCACAAAGCAGCGGGATTTCCTCAAGCCCTATTCTGTTTCCATGGGCAACCCTAGCCTTTGGTCAATTCGTCTTCCTGATTGGAAATTAGAGTGACATGTGCCTGTCCGAACACCTAGGACTTGTCACTCATTGTTCCTCCTCCTTCTGCTTCATCCTCTGGACAAATTCCAAACAGGATGTTGACAGTGCTGACATCTCCAAGTGGGGAGACTGTTCGTAAAGACGCTGGAGGGGTGAACCCGAGCACCGGGAGATGAGGAGATGAGATGCCTTTTCCAAACTCTTCCTGATCAGACGGTATACCATCCTCTGGGTGTGACAGGCATGTTTTAGGTGTAGGAAGTGTCCCATTCATGTGAGGAGGACACCAGGGCTTTTTCAAAATCAGTGTCTCTCCACAACCCAAACTGGGGAATTTTTTAAGCTACGGCTACACATAGGTTCATTAAGGGCCTTGGGAAGTAGGCAGAGTCCAAACTTTAGATGATTGAAGTCTTCAGGGTCAGAAGCACTCACCACTGGCTTCCCTTAGGTTCCATTTTAACTGTCATTAATAGATGATGTCAATAAAAACATCTATTCTTTTTCAGATTATTTCCCCTTATAGGTTATTGCAAAATATTGAGTGTAGTTCCCTGTGCTATAGAGTAGTTCCTTGTTGATGATCGATTTTATACATAGCAGTGTGTATGTGTTAATCCCAAACTGTTAATTTATCCCTCCTCCCACCTTTCCCATTTGGTCTTAATAAATTATAAGATTTTATACTTCTCAGAAATGGGGGAGCTGAAAGAGAGGTATCATTTTCAATGGAAAAGCATTTAAAACAAGATTGAAGCTTTAACCAAGATTATTAGATGTACATCCTTGGAAAGAAATCACTTCGTTTCTCTAGTATTGACCTGACAAATAAGACCTTTTCACTGAACTTGCTTATAATAAAGTGATGGAAATATCAAATGGAAGTGTTAGAAACATCTTATTTTGCCCGAGCCTTATACACTGTTCTATGTTAATTACAGTTTGGCTCACACATCTGTTCATTGAAGATACAATGTTCTCAATTTCTGTTACTGATCCTCCAGAGTGGACCCCAACAAGTGTCCCCCTGCCCAGTGTCATTGGAGCCAACAGATTGAGACTGAGTTTGGTTCAGAAGCAAAGGAAACTTTATATTTTGATCAGAGAATGGAGAGGTGAGAGCATGTGCTACCCCGTGGGCTGTGGGCTGGGCTGCTGTGTAGAGATCCTGTCAGAGTCAGTGGGAGGGAGGGGGCGGAGCTCTCGAGGGCCCAGTTGGCTGCAGCTCAGGCTCTATATCGCGGAGTCTGCACCATGCCCCAGGAGCTGAGGTGTCGACCCAGCCATTCTGCACTAGGAAATCTGGTCTGAAGTGCCGGCTGTTGAACCTCTGCATGTGGGACCCTAGGAGCACGTGAAATTAGACAAAGCACAAAGGATAAAAAAGGTTAGACTTTATTTTATTGCCCAGATTCTATTTTTATCTCCCAGGGATTTTTAAGGGGCTTTGCCTGGGACAAACCCCTCTTCTGCATTTTGTCCCCTTCCTCATTCTTAGAGTGCTGAGGGTGCAGACCCTTCATCTGTAACTGCTGAGTGCTGAGTTAGGAGCCCTCATACCCGTGGGCGAGGGTCAGAACTTCTCCCCAGCAGCCTCCAGGTGACGTTGATTGTCCCCAGGCCTCCTGCCTCCCTGCTCGTCCGCCTGAGCACAAGTATTGGTAGTGTTATAGATTCTAATGACCTTTAAGGGTCCAGGAAGGAGATGTGCAGTGACGCTGTGAGGTCCAGTTTCACCCCGCCCCACATTTGTTCGGCCACCTTAGGCTGACCGTTTCTGCCAGCCTAGATGCTCTGACCAGTAGTCTGCGCTTTCTTCAATTAGGCCCCTGAATTAACGTAAAAACAGCACCAGGTGTCAGGACCCTGCCTGCTCAACTCCGAGACAGTCCAGGGTCAGTGGTGATGAAGGACCATGATGGCCACTGAGTCAACAGCCTTTTGAAGTAAACAGGAGTCCAGCCGGTCTTATTGGCCACCATCATCACAGTGTCTGTAGGCTCTTCTATGGTGACAGCATGATATACGGTTCCCCTGCCAAGATTATTACCTTCCCTCGGGGTGCAGTAAGTCCTGCAAGCAGTAGTCTACTCTTTTGGGACACACTCTTGTTGTTTTATGAGAGAAACTCCAGGTCAAGTGATGGTCACACGAGTCGTCATGGTGCCCCTTTGCCCCGGCTATCTCTCTGGAGGTTGGAGTTGGAGGGCCTCCTCACTCAAGGTCAGTGTGCCCACGGAGCAAACCCTGCAACTTCAGGGCATGGTTGGGGGTTAGGATCACCACGTGGGGTCCTTTTCCCTTAGGAGGGAGGTGGCCTTTTGGGCTGCTGATTTCCAGGTTTTCAGATACTGCCAGTATCTTGGCCAGATGTGGCGGTGGGCCAAGCCCCTTGGTGACCGTAGTTTATCCTACCTGGATGGCATTCTTGCATTGTTCCATTTCAAGTGGTCCCAGGTTTTGCACTAATACTCCAATGGCGATTCACCGTTCACCAGGAATGTAAAGGTCAAAGGGTTTAGCTAAATTAGGGAGTTCCAGGGCAAGGGTCTGAATTGACTGCTCTTTCCATTCTTGAAAGGCCACTTCTGGATTCTATTCAAAAGGATCATCATCTTTTCCTTTCAGTGTTTCATAGAGAGGCCCAGCTAGTAGACTGTAGTTAGGGATCCAGAAGCAGCAAACCCTGGCCTCCCCAGGAACCCCTAAGCTGTCTTCTAGTTTTAGAAATGGGTAAGGCTGTAAATTGTTTCTTCCCTTTCCTGGGATGGGCTTCTCCGACCTTCTGTGAGAATGAAGCCCAGGCAGGTCACCGTAGTCTGTGATATTTGAGCTTTTTCTTGGACAACTTGTATCCTTTATTGGCTTGGTAGTTCAGAGGTCTCCTTAGTAGGGCTGGCGATCAGAATGTCGTCTGCATATTGAAGGAGTGTTTCCTTTTCCAGAGGTAGAACTTTTAGGTCTTTAGCTGAGCTTTCCCCAAAGATGGTGTGGGAATTTTTGAACCCTTGGGGCAACACGGCCCGGAAGTATTGTTTTAGTTGTATGTTGAGTCCTGCCACTCACAAGCCAAAATTTCTTGTGACTCTGGGACTACTAGAATACAAAAGAAGGCATCATTGAAGACTAATACAGAATACCATGTCCTGGTGGTTGGTAGAATGACCAGCAGGATGTAGGATTTAGGAACTACTGGAGGTCTATCCTCGGTGGCTTCACTGACTGTCCTGACATCCTTTACCAGGACTCCAGCAGCCCATGGGGCTCTCGAGGTCAGGCCAATCCCAGGATATGGAGCTCACCTGGGCAGGTACCTCACCCCCACCCCAGCCCACGGGGCTCTCGTGTTCAGGCCCCTCCCAGGATATGGGGTTCCCTGGGCAGGTTCCCCTGCAGCCCATGGGGCTCTCGTGGTCAGACCCCTCCCCGGATACAGAGCTACCCTTGCAGGTACTGTGGCAGGGCTGGGCACACAGGAACCATGCACATCGCCCTCATTGCAGAGCACTCCCAGCTCACCTGTCACTCAGATCTGACACAGAGCACCTCAGAGCAGGACTTGAACTAAGAAACGGCAGCTCTGACAGGTCTGTGACCCTGGGCATCACTCTGTGTGGCCTCCCTCCACCTGGTCTTCCAGAGACTTCCACTGCACCCGGGGCACCAGGCCTCTGTCTCCACCCACCACCCACCCCTCCTCTCCCTGACTCCTGGGTTCCTCTCATTAGGAGAGGGTTTTCTTGAAGTTGTCTCCCACTCATGGGCCAGATAATATAATTAGAAAACAAGCCAGAGCTGCAGCCCCTTGTCTATCCTGACTCTCAGGAGCCCACACCTGTTCCTTGGACCTGGCCGATTCAGCAAGTTCCAGTTTCTGCAACTGTGAGCCCCTGAGGGGTGATTATTGGCTGGCCTGGGAAGCCTGACCGTGCCGGCCAGCCCTCCCCAGGTGTGCCTGGGTTGAGATCAATATAAACACCGCTCCAGGCAGCAAGAGCCCCTGCAGCTGTGCCTGACGCCATTTTCTCTGCCCTGTCAGCAGTCTCGGGGCTGGACTGGTGGGAGGGAGTGAGAGGCCATGGCTTTGTGGGTGGCCCAGTGTGAGTGGGGCTCTGCTGGACTTTCTGCAGCAGTTGCCAAGATGCCACCTGCTAAAGAAGAGGATGTGTCACCCATACCTGCCGCTGGAATTTCTCCCTGGGCAGAGGTGAGTGAGGAAGAAAGCAGTGGGGGCCGGGACAGCAGGGGTATCTCAGGCAGGGAAATGGAAAGCTTCCAGAAGAGCACCCAGGGCCAGGACCATCCTGGCTGGCCTGCAGGCACCAAGTCGGCTGGCATGCTGGTGCTCATGTGGCTCCATGGCCCTTCCTCTAGGCTTTCAAGTCCTTGTACATATTCAGGTGTTTTACCTGGGAAGGGTGGGAACATTTCAGCAGCAGCTGGCCTGGGGCTCAGCCCACGTTTACTCACAGATGCCTCGGCACGGTCCCCCAGCTTTGCAATGAGGACGCTTGTTGTGTGGGGCCTGCTGGCTGAATGGGAGATGATTCCCCACCACTGACCAACTTCAGAATTGTTTACAACTGGAGCAAGTGCCCTGATACGGTTTTCCTCTGTGTAACTGGTGGGTTCTCTTTTGTTTTCTTTCTTTCGTTTTTGGTTCAAGGTAGATTTTATTCCTCTTTTTTGTATTTACAGATATAAGCATGGAAATAATTTATTCATATAAATACATGTATGTGAAGGGAAGAATATTTTGTCTGTTTTACTTTTTGTAATTTGGAATTTTATTTTTTTATACAGCAGGTTCTTTTTGGTTATCGATTTTATACATATAAATGTATACATGCCAATCCCAATCTCTCAACTCCTCCCACCACCACCCCCCAACAGCTTTCCCCCCTTTGTGTTCATACGTTTGTTGTCTACATCTGTTGCTCTATTTCTGCCTTGCAAAACGGTTCATCTGTACAATTTTTCTAGGTTCCACATATATGCATTAATATACAAGATTTGTTTTTCTATTTCTGACTTACTTCACTCTGTATGACAGTCTCTAGATCCATCAACGTCTCTACAAATGACCCAATTTCATTCCTTTTTATGGCTTAGTGATATTCCATTTTATATATGTACCACATCTTTATGCATTCGTCTGTCTGTGGGCATTTAGGTTGCTTCCATTACCTGGATATTGTAAATAGTGATGCAGTGAACATTGCGGTGAATGTCTCTTTTTGATTTATGGTTTTGTCTGGGTATATGCCCAGTAGTGGCATTGCTGTATCATATGGTAATTCTATTCTTAGTTTTATAAGAAACTCCATAATGTTCTCCACAGTGACTGTATCAATTTACATTCCCAACAATAGTGGAAGAGAGTTCCTTATCTCCACACCCTTTCCAGCATCTGTTGTTTGTAGATTTTCTGATGATGCCCATTCTAACAGGTGTGAGGTGATACACCATGGATGAGTCTATTTCGTTGAGCAAAGAGTAGGTCTTGTCTATTACATATTTGGCTTATGGAACGGTATGTGTGCTAATTACAATCTCTGGTTTTATACAGCACCCCAACTCAACTTTCCCCTTAAGCAAGCATAAGTTTTTATCTAAATGTGAGACTCTGTTCGGTTTTGTAATTCAGTTTATGTGTAGCCAAGTTTACACTCTCTCTATTAGTGATATCTTATGATAATTATCTTACTCTGTGTGACATATTTCTCTATTTCTCTTAGAATCATCATACTTAAATCCACTCAATTTGCTGCTACAAGCCTGATGACATTGATTTCATTGCTGAGTGATATTCCGTTGTACGTAAGTAGCACAACTCCTTTATCCATTTTTTTCTTTCTGGGATATTTAACTTGTACTGGATTCGAGGTTCTTGTAAACACAGCAGCCCTAAATTTTGTGTTGGCTGTGTCTTGTTGATTTTAATTTTCCTAAGCTATAGGGCCAAAAGTGGAAGTGCCCTAGGGTCTGTAGCTTTGTTTTTCAGATGTTTCAGGATACACCATAAACATCTCCACAGTGTCTGTTGGCAACTTACATCCCGCCCATCAGCATAACAAGGCTCCCTGTTCTCCATGGCCTGTCCTGTGTATCTGGGTTTTACACTTTTTTCAGATGGCCCTTTTGACGAATGGGAAATGAGACTTCATTGTAGTGCGGATTTCCATTGCTCGAGTGCTTGGTTGGCCAAAAAGGGCATATGCGTTTTTTCCTGAATATATTCAGGAAAAAATGTATACGCCCTTTTGTCCAAGTGCATCACTGTCAAAGATCTGCCGCTTTTCACATACTTTAAATGCAATTCCAATCTACCTCCTGAAATATGATTCCTGCAATTCTGCCTCGTTTTCAAGTCCTCTTTGCAGACTTACTTCAATATATTTTTGCCAATAGCTGTCATTTATAACTCTGCAGGTTTGTGAATTACAGTGCCCGTGATTTCCTTTAAAACTCGTTTCCTTGAAAGCTGGCCACAGAACCGCAGGTTTGCTTCAGGCCGTAATCAGGGTCCAGCACGTCACTCTGAGCCTTTGGTTAATTCCTCTTCCTGGTGGGAAATTAGAGTTAAATGTGCCCCTCCAGACACCTGCCTCACTCCCAGCCCCTTGGTGATGTGTGTCCTCTGGTTTGAGGCCACATGTGCTGGGTTCCTCACCTTTGGCTGATGTGGCCCCACTGGTGTGAGGACACTCCTGCCTGGTTCCCATCCTCTTGGTGATGTGGGCCCTCCGGTGAGAGTCAGATCCTGGTTGGGTTACTCACACTTCTGTGAGGTGGGACCTCTTCTCTGAGGTCACTCCTGCCTGGCTGGCACACCCCGCCTTGGCGACGTCGGCCCTCTGGTGGGAGTTGGTGCCTGCTGGGAGTCTCCTCCCCTCGGTAATGAGGGCCCTCTGGCGTCAGGCCGTAACTCCTGGGCTCCAAAAATTTTCTGATGTGCGCCCTGTGGCGCGAGTACACTCCTGCCAGTTTCCCAACCCCATGGGAATGTGGGCCTTCTGCTCTGAGGTCCCAACGTTGGGTTGCTCAGTTTCATGATGAGGGCCCTCAGGTGTGAGTTCACTCCGGCCTGGATCCCATAGCCTCGCTGCTCCTGGCCACCTGCTGGGAGGTTCCAACTGCGGGATTCCTCACCTTTTTTCTTCTATGGGCCCTCTGTTTTGAGACTCCTCCTGCCTGCCTCACTCCCAGCCCCTTGGTGATGTGTGTCCTCTTGTTTGAGGCCATGTGTGCTGGGTCCCTCACCTTTCGATGATGTGGCCCCACTGGTGTGAGGACACTCCTGCCTGGTTCCTATCCCTTTGATGATGTGGGCCCTCTGGTGAGAGTCTGATCCTGGCTGGGTTCCTCACCCTTCTGTGAGGTGGGCCCTCTGCTGTGAGGTCACTCCTGCCTGGCTGGCACACCCCGCCAGGGCAACATCGGCCCTCTTGTGGCAGTTGGAGCCTGCTGGGAGCCTCCTCCCCTCGGTGATGACGGCCCTCTTGCATCAGGCCCTAACTGCTGGGTACCCACATTTTCTGATACGTGCTAAGTGGTGTGAGGACACTCCTGCGAGGTTCCCATCCCCATGGGGATGTGGGCCTTCTGCTCTGAGGTCCCAATGGCTGGGTTGCTCACAGTTTCATGATGTGGGCCCTCTGCTGTGAGTTCACTGCAGCCTGGATCGCATAGACTCGGTGCTCTGGGCCGCCTGCTGGGAGGTTCCCACTGCAGGATTCCTCAGCTTTTTTATTCTATGGGCCCTGTGTTTTGAGGCTCCTCCTGCCTGCCTCACTCCGAGCCCCTTGGAGATGTGGGTCTTCTGGTTTAGGCCACATGTGCTGGGTTCCTCACCTTTCTATGATGTGGCCACACTGGTGTGAAGACAGTCCTGCCTGTTTCTGATCCCCTTGGTGATGTGGGCCCTCTGGTGAGAGTCTTATCCTGGCTGGGTTCCTCACCCTTCTGTGAGGTAGGCCCTCTGCTGTGAGGTCACTCCTGCCTGGCTGTCACACGTCCCCTTGGCGACATGGGCCCTCAGTTGGGAGTTGGTGCCTGCTTGGAGTCTCCTCCCCTTGGTAATGAGGGCCCTCTGGCATCAGGCCCTAACTTCTGAGCTCCCAAAATTCTCTGATGTGTGCCCTGTGGTGCGAGTACACTTATGCCATGTTCCCAACCACATGGGAATGTGGGCCTTCTGCTCTGAGGTCCCAACGGCTGGGTTGCTCAGAGTTTCATGATGAGGGCCCTCTGTTTTGAGTTCAGTCAGGTCTGGATCCCATAGCCTCGCTGCTCCTGGACGCCTGCTGGGAGGTTCCAGCTGCTGGATTCCTCACCATTTTTATTCCATGGGCCCTATGTTTTGAGGCTCCTCCTGCCTGCCTCACTCCCAGCCCCTTGGTGATGTGTGTCCTCTGGTTTGAGGCCACGTGTGCTGGGTCACTCACATTTCGGTGATGACGCCTCACTGGTGTGAGGACACTCCAGCCTGGTTCCCATTCCCTTGGTGATGTGGGCCCTGTGGTGAGAGTCTGATCCTCTTTGGGTTCCTCACACTTTTGTGAGGTGGGCCCTCTGCTCTGAGGTCACTCCTGCCTGGCTGGCACATCCCGCATTGGCGATGGCGGCCCTCTGGTAGCAGTTGGAGCCTGCTGGGAGCCTCCTCTCCTCGGTGATGAGAGCCCTCTGGCGTCAGGCCCTAACTGCTGGGCTCCCCACATTTTCTGATGTGTGCCCACTGGTGCGATGACACTCCTGCTTGGTTCCCTTCCCCATGGGGATGTGGGCCTTGTGCTCTGAGGTCACAACGGCTGGTTTGCTCACAGTTTCATGATGAGGGCCCTCTGTTGTGAGTTCATCACTGCCTGGATCCCATAGCCTCGGTGCTCTGGGCCGCCTGCTGGGATGTTCCAACTGCTGGGTTCCTCACCTTTTTTATACAATGGGCCATGTGTTGTGAGGTTAATCCTGCCTGCCTCGCTCCGAAACTCATGGTGATGTGGGTCCTCTGGTTTGAGGCCACACTTTTTGTGTACCTCAACTTTTGATGATGTGGCCCCACGGGTGTGATGATACTCCTGCGTGGTTCACAGCCCCTTGCTGATGAGGGCACTCTGGTGAGAGTCTGATCCTGGCTGGGTTCCTTACCCTTCTGTGAGGTGGGCCCTCTGATGTGAGGTCACTCCTGCCTGGCTGGCTCACATCGCCTTGGCGATGTGGGCCCACTGTTGGCCACGAAAGCATGCTGGGAGCCTCCTACCCTCTTTAATGAGGGCCCTGAAAAAACGCATATGCACTTTTTGACCAAGTGCATCATTGTCGAGGATCGGCCTCTTCTCCTATGCTTTCAGAGCACTGCCCGTCTACCTCCTGAAATCATATTCCTGGAATCCTGCCCCGTTTCAAGCCCTCTTCGCAGCCTTACTTCAATATATTTTTGTATGATACCTGTCATTTATAACTCTGCAGGTTTGTTAATTACAGTGTCCCTGAGCTCCTTTCTTCAACTCGCTTGCTTGTGAGCTGGCCGCAAACCCACAGGATTGCTTCAGGCCCTAAAATGGTTTCGGCACGGCACGCTGAGACTTTGGTAAATTCCTCTTTCTGGTGGGAAATGAACATTTAAGTTGCCCGTGCAGACCCTAAAGCTAGTCTCTCATTGGTTCTCCCTATTCCTGTTCATCTTGCGCAGAAATTGCAAACTGTGCCAAACAGGAGGTTAAAGGCACTGACTCTCCAAGTGGGTAGAGAGTTAGTAAAGCGTCTGGAATGGTGAACCCAAGTACCAGGGAACGAAACCTGAGAGGCATTTAAAATCGTTTCCCAGTCACACGGCGGACCATACTCTGGGATTCCCAAGCATGTTTAAGCTGAAGGAAGAATTCCTTAAACCTGGAGAGTTGGGACCCATGGAATGGGTACCATGCAGTATGACTTCAAAGGGTCTGCATTTGCTCACTGAACCTCACCAATACTATCAGTCAGAAGTGTCCAGCCTTATGTCTCACCCAGCTCTGGGTGTAGATGTGGTAAATCCAGGTTGCATCACAAGCCCTGAATGAATTATTTAAGAATTGCTCTCTATTTCACTGTCATTGTGTTTTGTTTTTGTAATTTAGTTTGATAACGGGATATATCGGATTTTCACTGCTGCTTTTATGCCGCAGTACACACGCTTGATTCTCTTACAGAGACATATAAATCCATGGGTTTGAAGATTCTTACTAGTCAGGTGTATTCCTAGGCGTTGAATATGCGGTGTTGAGTCCATGTCGTTGAGCAAGGAGTAGGTCTTGACTATTACATATTTGGCTTATGGAACGGTATCTGTGCTAATTTCAATCTCTGGTTTTATGCAGCACCCCTACTCACCTTTGCCCTTAAGCAATCATTGGTTGCTTTTCTAAATTTGAGACCCTGTTCTGTTTTGTAATTCAGTTCATGTGTAGCCAAGTTTACATTCCGTGTATTAGTGATATCTTATGATGTTTCTTGTTTTGTGTGACTTATTTCACTTAGAATCATCGTACCTGAATCCACTCATTATGCCGCGATGGGCCTGATGACCTAGATTTCATTGCTGAGTGTTATTCCAAAGTACGTTCGTACCACAACTTCTTTATCCATTTTTTGCTTTCTGGGATATTTAACTTGTACCGTAGATGAGGTTCTTGTAAACAGAGCCTTCTGAAATTTTAGAGTGGCTGTGTCTTTTGGATTTTAAGTTCCCTAAGCTATAGGAGCTTAAGTGGAAGTGCCGTACGCTCCGTTGCTTTGTTTTTTAGGTGTTTCAGGAAACACCATACACTTCTCCAGAGTGGCTGTTGGCAATTTATATCCCGTCCATCAGCATAACAAGGCTCCCTGTTCTCCATGGCCTGTGCTGCCTTTCTGGATTTTACACTTTTTTCAGAAGGCCCTTTTGACCGGGGGGCAGTGAGACTTCATTGTAGTGCAGATTTCCTTTACACGCTTGCTTGGTTGGCCAAAAAGTGCATATGCGTTATTTCCTGAATATATTCAGGTAAAAACGCATACGCCCTTTTTGGCCAAGTGCATCATTGTCGACGTTATGACTCTTTCCTATGCTTTAAATGCAATTCCAGTCTACCCCCTGAAATCGTTTTCCAGCAATTCTGCCCCGCTGTCAAGTCCTCTTCGCAGCCTTCTTCAATGTATTTCTGGACGATAGTTGTCATTTATAACTCTGCAGGTTTGTGAATGACAGTGCCCCTGAGCTCCTTTCTTCAACTCGTTTCCTTGTGAGCTGGCCGCAAAACCGCAGGATTGCTTCAGGCCCTAATCTGGTTCCGGCCCGGCATGCTGAGCCTTTGGTTAATTCCACTTCCTGGAGGGAAATGAGCATAAATTTGCCCGTGCAGACACCTACAGCTAGTCTCTCATTGTTTCTCCCTATTCCTGTTCATCTTGCGCAGAAATTGCACACTGTGTCAAACAGGAGGTTAAAGGCACTGACTCTCCAAGCGGGGAGAGTGTTATTATACCGTCCGGAATGGTCAACCTGAGTATCAGGGGACGAAAACTTAGATGCATTTAAAAACGTTGCGCAGTCACAGGGACCATACTCTGGGTTTCCCATGCATGTTTTAGCTAAAGGAAGAATCCCTTAAACCTGGAGAGTTGGGACCCATGGAATGGGTATCATGCAGTATGACTTCAAAGGGTCTGCATTTGCTCACCGAACCTCACCAATGCTATCAGCTCAAAGTGTCCAGCCTTATGTCTCACCCAGCTCTGGGTGTAGATATGGTAAATCCAGGTTGCATCACAAGTCCTGAATGAATTATTTAAGAATTGCTTTCTATTTCACTGTCATTGTGTTTTGTTTTTATAATTCATTTTGATAATGGGATTTATCGGATTTTCACTGCTGCGTTTATACCGCTGTACACACGCTTGATTCTCTTATGGAGACATATAAATCCATGGGTTTTAAGATTCTTACTAGTCAGGTATATTCCTAGGCGTTGAATTTGGGGTGTTGAGTCTATTTTATTGAGCAAGGAGTAGGTCTTGACTATTGCATATTTGACTTATGGAACGGTATCTGTGCTAATTTCAATCTCTGGTTTTATGTAGCACCCCAACTCACCTTTCGCCTTAAGCAAGCATTGGTTGGTTTTCTAAATTTGAGGCCCTGTTCTGTTTTGTAATTCAGTTCATGTGTAGCCAAGTTTACATTCCGTGTATTAGTGATATCTTATGATGTTTCTTTCTCTGTGTGACTAATTTCACTTAGAGTCTTCATACCTGAATCCACTCGTTATGCCGCGACGGGCCTGAAGACATAGATTTCATTGCTGAGTGATATTCCATTGTACGTTCGTAGCACAACTTCTTTATCCATTTTCCGCTTTCTGGGATATTTAACTTGTACCATAGATGAGTATATTGTAAACAGAGCCATTCGAAAATTTGGGGTGGCTGCATCTTTTTTATTTTAATTTCCCTAAACTATAGGACCATAAGTGGAAGTGCCGTAGGCTCCGTTGCTTTGTTTTTTAGGTGTTTGAGGAAACACCATACACTTCTCCAGAGTGGCTGTTGGCAATTTACATCCCGCCCATCAGCATAACAAGGGTTCCTGTTCTCCATGGCCTGTGCTGCCTTTCTGGTTTTTACACTTTTTTCAGATGGCCCTTTTGACCGGGGGGCAGTGAGACTTCATTGTAGTGCAGATTACTTTAACACGCTTGCTTGGTTGGCCAAAAAGGGCGTATGCGTTTTTTCCTGAATATATTCAGGAAAAAACGCATACGCCCTTTTTGGCCAAGTGCATCATTGTCGACGTTCTGCCTCTTTTCCTATGCTTTAAATGCAATTCCAGTCTACCCCCTGAAATCGTTTTCCTGCAATTCTGCCCCGCTTTCAAGTCCTCTTCGCAGCCTACCTTCAATATATTTTTGGACGATAGCTGTCAATTATAACTCTGCCCGTTTGTGAATTACAGTGTCCCTGAGCTCCTTTCTTCAACTCGCTTTCTTGTGAGCTATCCGCAAACCCGCAGGATTGCTTCAGGCCCTAATCTGGTTCTGGCACGGCATGCTGAGCCTTTGGTTAATTCCTCTTCCTGGTGGGAAATTAGCATAAAATTTGCCCATGCAGACACCTACAGCTAGTCACTCACTTGTTCTCCCTATTCCTGTTCATCTTGTGCGGAAATTGCAAACTGTGCCAAACAGGAGGTTAAAGGCACTGACTCTCCAAGTGGTGAGAGTGTTAGTAAATGGTCTGGAATTGTGAACACGAGTAAAAGGGGACGAAAACTGAGATGCATTTGAAAAGACTTCCCGGTCACATGGTGCACCATACTCTGGGGTTCCCAAGCATGTTTAAGTTGAAGGAAGAATCCCTTAAACCTGGAGAGTTGGGACCCATGGAATGGGTACCATGCAGTATGACTTCAAAGGGTCTGCATTTGCTTACGGAACCTCACCAATGCTATCAGCCCGAAGTGTCCAGCCTTATGTCTCACCCATCTCTGGGTGTAGATGTGGTAAATCCAGGTTGCATCACAAGCCCTGAATGAATTATTTAAGGATTGCTCTCTATTTCACTGTCATTGTGTTTTGTTTTTGAAATTTATTTTGATAATGGGATTTAGCTGATTTTCACTGCTGCGTTTATGTCACTGTACACACGCTTGATTCTCTTACCGAGACATATAAATCCATAGGTATTAAGACTCTTACTCGTCCCGTATATTCCTAGGTGCTGAATATGGGGTGTTGAGTCCATTTCGTTGGCCAGGGAGTAGGTTTTTTCTATTACATATTTGGCTTATGGAACGGTATCTGTGCTAATTTCAATCTCTGGTTTTATGCAGCACCCCAACTCTCCTTTATCCTTAAGCAAGCATAAGTTGGTTTTCTAAATCTGAGACCCCGTTCTGTTTTGTAATTCAGTTCATTTGTAGCCTCGTTTATATTCCATGTATTAGTAGTATCGTATGTCTTTTTCTTTTTGAATTATGTGACTTCGAATGATCCTACGTAACTCCTCTGGGGTTGTTACAACTGGCCATATTTCATTGATTTTCAGGCTGAGTAATATTCCACTCTACATAAGTGCCACATCTCTATCCATTTTTTCCCTCCACAGACATATAAATTATATCCTAGTCGAGGATCTTTTAAACAGAGAGGCGGTAAACATTGGGGTGCCTGTGTCCTCTCCATTTTTGTTTTTCCCAAGATATACGTCCATGAGTGCAAGTGCCCTGTGCTCTGTAGCTCATTTTTTAGATGCTTTAGTAAACACAATACACTTCTCCAGAGTGACCGTTGGCAATATACATTTCCACTATAAGCCTCACAGGGCTCCCTTTTCTCCTTGCCCTGTCCTGCATTTCTGGTGTTTACACTTTACGAGGAAGGCTCTTCTGACTGATGCGAAGTGATATGTTTTGTAGTATTGATTTCCAGTGCCCACCTGTTTGGTTGGCTAAAAAAGTGTATGCCCTTTTCTTGAATATATACAGAAAAAGACGCATACACCCTTTTTGGCCAACTGCAATGTTGGCAATGTTCAGCCCCTTTTCTTGTGCTTAATGGCGAGTCCTTTCTACCTCTTCCAATCCCTTTCCTGCCATTCTCCGTTGCTTACAAGTCCTTTTCTCTGACTTTCCTCAAGACATTTTTCAGTGAGAGATATTTTCAACTCTGCAGTTTCGTGAATTTTAGTGTCCCTGAGTTCCATTTTTCAACTTCTGTTTATGGGAACTGGCCACAAAGCAGCGGGATTTCCTCAAGCCCTATTCTGTTTCCATGGGCAACCCTAGCCTTTGGTCAATTCGTCTTCCTGATTGGAAATTAGAGTGACATGTGCCTGTCCGAACACCTAGGACTTGTCACTCATTGCTCCTCCTCCTTCTGCTTCATCCTCTGGACAAATTCCAAACAGGATGTTGACAGTGCTGACATCTCCAAGTGGGGAGACTGTTCGTAAAGACGCTGGAGGGGTGAACCCGAGCACCAGGAGATGAGGAGATGAGATGCCTTTTCCAAACTCTTCCCGATCAGACGGTATACCATCCTCTGGGTGTGACAGGCATGTTTTAGCTGAAGGAAGTGTCCCATTCATGTGAGGAGAACACCAGGGCTTTTACAAAATCAGTGTCTCTCCACAACCCAAACTGGGGAATTTTTTAAGCTACGGCTACACATATGTTCATTAAGGGCCTTGGGAAGTAGGCAGAGTCCAAACTTTAGATGATTGAAGTCTTCAGGGTCAGAAGCACTCACCACCGGCTTCCCTTAGGTTCCATTTTAACTGTCATTAATAGATGATGTCAATAAAAATATCTATTCTTTTTCAGATTATTTCCCCTTATAGGTTATTGTAAAATATTGAGTGTAGTTCCCGGTGCTATACAGTAGTTCCTTGTTGATGATCGATTTTATACATAGCAGTGTGTATGTGTTAATCCCAAACTGTTAATTTATCCCTCCTCCCACCTTTCCCCTTTGGTAATAATAAATTATAAGATTTTATACTTCTCAGAATTGGGGGAACTGAAAGAGAGGTATCATTTTCAATGGAAAAGCATTTAAAACAAGATTGAAGCTTTAACCAAGATTTTTAGATGTACGTCCTTGGAAAGAAATCACTTCGTTTCTCTAATATTGACCTGACAAATAAGACAAACCTTTTCACTGAACTTGCTTATAATAAAGTGATGGAAATATCAAATGGGAGTGTTAGAAACATCTTATTTTACCCGAGCCTTATACACTGTTCTATGTTAATTACAGTTTGGCTCAAACATCTGTTCATTGAAGTTACAATGTTCTCAATTTCTGTTACTGATCCTCCAGAGTGGACCCCAACAAGTGTCCCCCTGCCCAGTGTCATTGGAGCCAACAGATTGAGACTGAGTTTGGTTCAGAAGCAAAGGAAACTTTATATTTTGATCAGAGAATGGAGAGGTGAGAGTATGTGCTACCCCGTGGGCTGTGGGCTGGGCTGCTGTGTAGAGATCCTGTCAGAGTCAGTGGGAGGGAGGGTGCGGAGCTCTCGAGGGCCCGGTTGGCTGCAGCTCAGGCTCTATATCGCGGAGTGTGCACTGTGTCCCAGGAGCTGAAGTGTCGACCCAGCCATTCCGCACTAGGAAATCTGGTCTGAAGTGCCGGCTGTTGAACCTCTGTATGCGGGACCCTAGGAGCACGTGAAATTAGACAAAGCACAAAGGATAAAAAAGGTTAGACTTTATTTTATTGCCCAGATTCTATTTTTATCTCCCAGGGATTTTTAAGGGGCTTTGCCTGGGACAAACCCCTCTTCTGCCTTTTTTCCCCTTCCTCATTCTTAGAGTGCTGAGGGTGCAGACCCTTCTTCTTTAACTGCTGAGTGCTGAGTTAGGAGCCCTCATACCCGTGGGCGAGGGTCAGAACTTCTCCCCAGCAGCCTCCAGGTGACGTTGATTGTCCCCAGGCCTCCTGCCTCCCCGCTCGTCCGCCTGAGCACCAGTATTGGAAGCGTTATAGATTCTAATGACCTTTAAGGGTCCAGGAAGGAGATGTGCAGTGACGCTGTGAGGTCCAGTTTCACCCCGCCCTGCATTTGTTCGGCCACCTTAGGCTGACCGTTTCTGCCAGCCTAGATGCTCTGACCAGTAGTCTGCACTTTCTTCAATTAGGCCCCTGAATTAACGTAAAAACAGCACCAGGTGTCAGGACCCTGCCTGCTCAACTCCCAGACAGTCCAGGGTCAGTGGTGATGAAGGACCATGATGGCCACTGAGTCAACAGCCTTTTGAAGTAAACAGGAGTCCAGCCGGTCTTATTGGCCACCATCATCACAGTGTCTGTAGGCTCTTCTATGGTGACAGCATGATATACGGTTCCCCTGCCAAGATTATTACCTTCCCTCGGGGTGCAGTAAGTCCTGCAAGCAGTAGTCTACTCTTTTGGGACACACTCTTGTTGTTTTATGAGAGAAACTCCAGGTCAAGTGATGGTCACACGAGTCGTCATGGTGCCCCTTTGCCCCGGCTATCTCTCTGGAGGTTGGAGTTGGAGGGCCTCCTCACTCAAGGTCAGTGTGCCCACGGAGCAAACCCTGCAACTTCAGGGCATGGTTGGGGGTTAGGGTCACCACGTGGGGTCCTTTTCCCTTAGGAGGGAGGTGGCCTTTTGGGCTGCTGATTTCCAGGTTTTCAGATACTGCCAGTATCTTGGCCAGATGTGGCGGTGGGCCAAGCCCCTTGGTGACCGTAGTTTATCCTACCTGGATGGCATTCTTGCATTGTTCCATTTCAAGTGGTCCCAGGTTTTGCACTAATACTCCAATGGCGATTCACCGTTCACCAGGAATGTAAAGGTCAAAGGGTTTAGCTAAATTAGGGAGTTCCAGGGCAAGGGTCTGAATTGACTGCTCTTTCCATTCTTGAAAGGCCACTTCTGGATTCTATTCAAAAGGATCATCATCTTTTCCTTTCAGTGTTTCATAGAGAGGCCCAGCTAGTAGACTGTAGTTAGGGATCCAGAAGCAGCAAACCCTGGCCTCCCCAGGAACCCCTAAGCTGTCTTCTAGTTTTAGAAATGGGTAAGGCTGTAAATTGTTTCTTCCCTTTCCTGGGATGGGCTTCTCCGACCTTCTGTGAGAATGCAGCCCACGCAGGTCACCATAGTCTGTGATATTTGAGCTTTTTCTTGGACAACTTGTATCCTTTATTGGCTTGGTAGTTCAGAGGTCTCCTTAGTAGGGCTGGCGATCAGAATGTCGTCTGCATATTGAAGGAGTGTTTCCTTTTCCAGAGGTAGAACTTTTAGGTCTTTAGCTGAGCTTTCCCCAAAGATGGTGTGGGAATTTTTGAACCCTTGGGGCAAGACGGCCCGGAAGTATTGTTTTAGTTGTATGTTGAGTCCTGCCACTCACAAGCCAAAATTTCTTGTGACTCTGGGACTACTAGAATACAAAAGAAGGCATCATTGAAGACTAATACAGAATACCATGTCCTGGTGGTTGGTAGAATGACCAGCAGGATGTAGGATTTAGGAACTACTGGAGGTCTATCCTCGGTGGCTTCACTGACTGTCCTGACATCCTTTACCAGGACTCCAGCAGCCCATGGGGCTCTCGAGGTCAGGCCAATCCCAGGATATGGAGCTCACCTGGGCAGGTACCTCACCCCCACCCCAGCCCACGGGGCTCTCGTGTTCAGGCCCCTCCCAGGATATGGGGTTCCCTGGGCAGGTTCCCCTGCAGCCCATGGGGCTCTCGTGGTCAGACCCCTCCCCGGATACAGAGCTACCCTTGCAGGTACTGTGGCAGGGCTGGGCACACAGGAACCATGCACATCGCCCTCATTGCAGAGCACTCCCAGCTCACCTGTCACTCAGATCTGACACAGAGCACCTCAGAGCAGGACTTGAACTAAGAAACGGCAGCTCTGACAGGTCTGTGACCCTGGGCATCACTCTGTGTGGCCTCCCTCCACCTGGTCTTCCAGAGACTTCCACTGCACCCGGGGCACCAGGCCTCTGTCTCCACCCACCACCCACCCCTCCTCTCCCTGACTCCTGGGTTCCTCTCATTAGGAGAGGGTTTTCTTGAAGTTGTCTCCCACTCATGGGCCAGATAATATAATTAGAAAACAAGCCAGAGCTGCAGCCCCTTGTCTATCCTGACTCTCAGGAGCCCACACCTGTTCCTTGGACCTGGCCGATTCAGCAAGTTCCAGTTTCTGCAACTGTGAGCCCCTGAGGGGTGATTATTGGCTGGCCTGGGAAGCCTGACCGTGCCGGCCAGCCCTCCCCAGGTGTGCCTGGGTTGAGATCAATATAAACACCGCTCCAGGCAGCAAGAGCCCCTGCAGCTGTGCCTGACGCCATTTTCTCTGCCCTGTCAGCAGTCTCGGGGCTGGACTGGTGGGAGGGAGTGAGAGGCCATGGCTTTGTTGGTGGCCCAGTGTGAGTGGGGCTCTGCTGGACTTTCTGCAGCAGTTGCCAAGATGCCACCTGCTAAAGAAGAGGATGTGTCACCCATACCTGCCGCTGGAATTTCTCCCTGGGCAGAGGTGAGTGAGGAAGAAAGCAGTGGGGGCCGGGACAGCAGGGGTATCTCAGGCAGGGAAATGGAAAGCTTCCAGAAGAGCACCCAGGGCCAGGACCATCCTGGCTGGCCTGCAGGCACCAAGTCGGCTGGCATGCTGGTGCTCATGTGGCTCCATGGCCCTTCCTCTAGGCTTTCAAGTCCTTTTACATATTCAGGTGTTTTACCTGGGAAGGGTGGGAACATTTCAGCAGCAGCTGGCCTGGGGCTCAGCCCACGTTTACTCACAGATGCCTCGGCACGGTCCCCCAGCTTTGCAATGAGGACGCTTGTTGTGTGGGGCCTGCTGGCTGAATGGGAGATGATTCCCCACCACTGACCAACTTCAGAATTGTTTACAACTGGAGCAAGTGCCCTGATACGGTTTTCCTCTGTGTAACTGGTGGGTTCTCTTTTGTTTTCTTTCTTTCGTTTTTGGTTCAAGGTAGATTTTATTCCTCTTTTTTGTATTTACAGATATAAGCATGGAAATAATTTATTCATATAAATACATGTATGTGAAGGGAAGAATATTTTGTCTGTTTTACTTTTTGTAATTTGGAATTTTATTTTTTTATACAGCAGGTTCTTTTTGGTTATCGATTTTATACATATAAATGTATACATGCCAATCCCAATCTCTCAACTCCTCCCACCACCACCCCCCAACAGCTTTCCCCCCTTTGTGTTCATACGTTTGTTGTCTACATCTGTTGCTCTATTTCTGCCTTGCAAAACGGTTCATCTGTACAATTTTTCTAGGTTCCACATATATGCATTAATATACAAGATTTGTTTTTCTATTTCTGACTTACTTCACTCTGTATGACAGTCTCTAGATCCATCAACGTCTCTACAAATGACCCAATTTCATTCCTTTTTATGGCTTAGTGATATTCCATTTTATATATGTACCACATCTTTATGCATTCGTCTGTCTGTGGGCATTTAGGTTGCTTCCATTACCTGGATATTGTAAATAGTGATGCAGTGAACATTGCGGTGAATGTCTCTTTTTGATTTATGGTTTTGTCTGGGTATATGCCCAGTAGTGGCATTGCTGTATCATATGGTAATTCTATTCTTAGTTTTATAAGAAACTCCATAATGTTCTCCACAGTGACTGTATCAATTTACATTCCCAACAATAGTGGAAGAGAGTTCCTTATCTCCACACCCTTTCCAGCATCTGTTGTTTGTAGATTTTCTGATGATGCCCATTCTAACAGGTGTGAGGTGATACACCATGGATGAGTCTATTTCGTTGAGCAAAGAGTAGGTCTTGTCTATTACATATTTGGCTTATGGAACGGTATGTGTGCTAATTACAATCTCTGGTTTTATACAGCACCCCAACTCAACTTTCCCCTTAAGCAAGCATAAGTTTTTATCTAAATGTGAGACTCTGTTCGGTTTTGTAATTCAGTTTATGTGTAGCCAAGTTTACACTCTCTCTATTAGTGATATCTTATGATAATTATCTTACTCTGTGTGACATATTTCTCTATTTCTCTTAGAATCATCATACTTAAATCCACTCAATTTGCTGCTACAAGCCTGATGACATTGATTTCATTGCTGAGTGATATTCCGTTGTACGTAAGTAGCACAACTCCTTTATCCATTTTTTTCTTTCTGGGATATTTAACTTGTACTGGATTCGAGGTTCTTGTAAACACAGCAGCCCTAAATTTTGTGTTGGCTGTGTCTTGTTGATTTTAATTTTCCTAAGCTATAGGGCCAAAAGTGGAAGTGCCCTAGGGTCTGTAGCTTTGTTTTTCAGATGTTTCAGGATACACCATAAACATCTCCACAGTGTCTGTTGGCAACTTACATCCCGCCCATCAGCATAACAAGGCTCCCTGTTCTCCATGGCCTGTCCTGTGTATCTGGGTTTTACACTTTTTTCAGATGGCCCTTTTGACGAATGGGAAATGAGACTTCATTGTAGTGCGGATTTCCATTGCTCGAGTGCTTGGTTGGCCAAAAAGGGCATATGCGTTTTTTCCTGAATATATTCAGGAAAAAATGTATACGCCCTTTTGTCCAAGTGCATCACTGTCAAAGATCTGCCGCTTTTCACATACTTTAAATGCAATTCCAATCTACCTCCTGAAATATGATTCCTGCAATTCTGCCTCGTTTTCAAGTCCTCTTTGCAGACTTACTTCAATATATTTTTGCCAATAGCTGTCATTTATAACTCTGCAGGTTTGTGAATTACAGTGCCCGTGATTTCCTTTAAAACTCGTTTCCTTGAAAGCTGGCCACAGAACCGCAGGTTTGCTTCAGGCCGTAATCAGGGTCCAGCACGTCACTCTGAGCCTTTGGTTAATTCCTCTTCCTGGTGGGAAATTAGAGTTAAATGTGCCCCTCCAGACACCTGCCTCACTCCCAGCCCCTTGGTGATGTGTGTCCTCTGGTTTGAGGCCACATGTGCTGGGTTCCTCACCTTTGGCTGATGTGGCCCCACTGGTGTGAGGACACTCCTGCCTGGTTCCCATCCTCTTGGTGATGTGGGCCCTCCGGTGAGAGTCAGATCCTGGTTGGGTTACTCACACTTCTGTGAGGTGGGACCTCTTCTCTGAGGTCACTCCTGCCTGGCTGGCACACCCCGCCTTGGCGACGTCGGCCCTCTGGTGGGAGTTGGTGCCTGCTGGGAGTCTCCTCCCCTCGGTAATGAGGGCCCTCTGGCGTCAGGCCGTAACTCCTGGGCTCCAAAAATTTTCTGATGTGCGCCCTGTGGCGCGAGTACACTCCTGCCAGTTTCCCAACCCCATGGGAATGTGGGCCTTCTGCTCTGAGGTCCCAACGTTGGGTTGCTCAGTTTCATGATGAGGGCCCTCAGGTGTGAGTTCACTCCGGCCTGGATCCCATAGCCTCGCTGCTCCTGGCCACCTGCTGGGAGGTTCCAACTGCGGGATTCCTCACCTTTTTTCTTCTATGGGCCCTCTGTTTTGAGACTCCTCCTGCCTGCCTCACTCCCAGCCCCTTGGTGATGTGTGTCCTCTTGTTTGAGGCCATGTGTGCTGGGTCCCTCACCTTTCGATGATGTGGCCCCACTGGTGTGAGGACACTCCTGCCTGGTTCCTATCCCTTTGATGATGTGGGCCCTCTGGTGAGAGTCTGATCCTGGCTGGGTTCCTCACCCTTCTGTGAGGTGGGCCCTCTGCTGTGAGGTCACTCCTGCCTGGCTGGCACACCCCGCCAGGGCAACATCGGCCCTCTTGTGGCAGTTGGAGCCTGCTGGGAGCCTCCTCCCCTCGGTGATGACGGCCCTCTTGCATCAGGCCCTAACTGCTGGGTACCCACATTTTCTGATACGTGCTAAGTGGTGTGAGGACACTCCTGCGAGGTTCCCATCCCCATGGGGATGTGGGCCTTCTGCTCTGAGGTCCCAATGGCTGGGTTGCTCACAGTTTCATGATGTGGGCCCTCTGCTGTGAGTTCACTGCAGCCTGGATCGCATAGACTCGGTGCTCTGGGCCGCCTGCTGGGAGGTTCCCACTGCAGGATTCCTCAGCTTTTTTATTCTATGGGCCCTGTGTTTTGAGGCTCCTCCTGCCTGCCTCACTCCGAGCCCCTTGGAGATGTGGGTCTTCTGGTTTAGGCCACATGTGCTGGGTTCCTCACCTTTCTATGATGTGGCCACACTGGTGTGAAGACAGTCCTGCCTGTTTCTGATCCCCTTGGTGATGTGGGCCCTCTGGTGAGAGTCTTATCCTGGCTGGGTTCCTCACCCTTCTGTGAGGTAGGCCCTCTGCTGTGAGGTCACTCCTGCCTGGCTGTCACACGTCCCCTTGGCGACATGGGCCCTCAGTTGGGAGTTGGTGCCTGCTTGGAGTCTCCTCCCCTTGGTAATGAGGGCCCTCTGGCATCAGGCCCTAACTTCTGAGCTCCCAAAATTCTCTGATGTGTGCCCTGTGGTGCGAGTACACTTATGCCATGTTCCCAACCACATGGGAATGTGGGCCTTCTGCTCTGAGGTCCCAACGGCTGGGTTGCTCAGAGTTTCATGATGAGGGCCCTCTGTTTTGAGTTCAGTCAGGTCTGGATCCCATAGCCTCGCTGCTCCTGGACGCCTGCTGGGAGGTTCCAGCTGCTGGATTCCTCACCATTTTTATTCCATGGGCCCTATGTTTTGAGGCTCCTCCTGCCTGCCTCACTCCCAGCCCCTTGGTGATGTGTGTCCTCTGGTTTGAGGCCACGTGTGCTGGGTCACTCACATTTCGGTGATGACGCCTCACTGGTGTGAGGACACTCCAGCCTGGTTCCCATTCCCTTGGTGATGTGGGCCCTGTGGTGAGAGTCTGATCCTCTTTGGGTTCCTCACACTTTTGTGAGGTGGGCCCTCTGCTCTGAGGTCACTCCTGCCTGGCTGGCACATCCCGCATTGGCGATGGCGGCCCTCTGGTAGCAGTTGGAGCCTGCTGGGAGCCTCCTCTCCTCGGTGATGAGAGCCCTCTGGCGTCAGGCCCTAACTGCTGGGCTCCCCACATTTTCTGATGTGTGCCCACTGGTGCGATGACACTCCTGCTTGGTTCCCTTCCCCATGGGGATGTGGGCCTTGTGCTCTGAGGTCACAACGGCTGGTTTGCTCACAGTTTCATGATGAGGGCCCTCTGTTGTGAGTTCATCACTGCCTGGATCCCATAGCCTCGGTGCTCTGGGCCGCCTGCTGGGATGTTCCAACTGCTGGGTTCCTCACCTTTTTTATACAATGGGCCATGTGTTGTGAGGTTAATCCTGCCTGCCTCGCTCCGAAACTCATGGTGATGTGGGTCCTCTGGTTTGAGGCCACACTTTTTGTGTACCTCAACTTTTGATGATGTGGCCCCACGGGTGTGATGATACTCCTGCGTGGTTCACAGCCCCTTGCTGATGAGGGCACTCTGGTGAGAGTCTGATCCTGGCTGGGTTCCTTACCCTTCTGTGAGGTGGGCCCTCTGATGTGAGGTCACTCCTGCCTGGCTGGCTCACATCGCCTTGGCGATGTGGGCCCACTGTTGGCCACGAAAGCATGCTGGGAGCCTCCTACCCTCTTTAATGAGGGCCCTGAAAAAACGCATATGCACTTTTTGACCAAGTGCATCATTGTCGAGGATCGGCCTCTTCTCCTATGCTTTCAGAGCACTGCCCGTCTACCTCCTGAAATCATATTCCTGGAATCCTGCCCCGTTTCAAGCCCTCTTCGCAGCCTTACTTCAATATATTTTTGTATGATACCTGTCATTTATAACTCTGCAGGTTTGTTAATTACAGTGTCCCTGAGCTCCTTTCTTCAACTCGCTTGCTTGTGAGCTGGCCGCAAACCCACAGGATTGCTTCAGGCCCTAAAATGGTTTCGGCACGGCACGCTGAGACTTTGGTAAATTCCTCTTTCTGGTGGGAAATGAACATTTAAGTTGCCCGTGCAGACCCTAAAGCTAGTCTCTCATTGGTTCTCCCTATTCCTGTTCATCTTGCGCAGAAATTGCAAACTGTGCCAAACAGGAGGTTAAAGGCACTGACTCTCCAAGTGGGTAGAGAGTTAGTAAAGCGTCTGGAATGGTGAACCCAAGTACCAGGGAACGAAACCTGAGAGGCATTTAAAATCGTTTCCCAGTCACACGGCGGACCATACTCTGGGATTCCCAAGCATGTTTAAGCTGAAGGAAGAATTCCTTAAACCTGGAGAGTTGGGACCCATGGAATGGGTACCATGCAGTATGACTTCAAAGGGTCTGCATTTGCTCACTGAACCTCACCAATACTATCAGTCAGAAGTGTCCAGCCTTATGTCTCACCCAGCTCTGGGTGTAGATGTGGTAAATCCAGGTTGCATCACAAGCCCTGAATGAATTATTTAAGAATTGCTCTCTATTTCACTGTCATTGTGTTTTGTTTTTGTAATTTAGTTTGATAACGGGATATATCGGATTTTCACTGCTGCTTTTATGCCGCTGTACACACGCTTGATTCTCTTACAGAGACATATAAATCCATGGGTTTGAAGATTCTTACTAGTCAGGTGTATTCCTAGGCGTTGAATATGCGGTGTTGAGTCCATGTCGTTGAGCAAGGAGTAGGTCTTGACTATTACATATTTGGCTTATGGAACGGTATCTGTGCTAATTTCAATCTCTGGTTTTATGCAGCACCCCTACTCACCTTTGCCCTTAAGCAATCATTGGTTGCTTTTCTAAATTTGAGTCCCTGTTCTGTTTTGTAATTCAGTTCATGTGTAGCCAAGTTTACATTCCGTGTATTAGTGATATCTTATGATGTTTCTTGTTTTGTGTGACTTATTTCACTTAGAATCATCGTACCTGAATCCACTCATTATGCCGCGATGGGCCTGATGACCTAGATTTCATTGCTGAGTGTTATTCCAAAGTACGTTCGTACCACAACTTCTTTATCCATTTTTTGCTTTCTGGGATATTTAACTTGTACCGTAGATGAGGTTCTTGTAAACAGAGCCTTCTGAAATTTTAGAGTGGCTGTGTCTTTTGGATTTTAATTTCCCTAAGCTATAGGAGCTTAAGTGGAAGTGCCGTACGCTCCGTTGCTTTGTTTTTTAGGTGTTTCAGGAAACACCATACACTTCTCCAGAGTGGCTGTTGGCAATTTATATCCCGTCCATCAGCATAACAAGGCTCCCTGTTCTCCATGGCCTGTCCTGCCTTTCTGGATTTTACACTTTTTTCAGAAGGCCCTTTTGACCGGGGGGCAGTGAGACTTCATTGTAGTGCAGATTTCCTTTACACGCTTGCTTGGTTGGCCAAAAAGTGCATATGCGTTATTTCCTGAATATATTCAGGTAAAAACGCATACGCCCTTTTTGGCCAAGTGCATCATTGTCGACGTTATGACTCTTTCCTATGCTTTAAATGCAATTCCAGTCTACCCCCTGAAATCGTTTTCCAGCAATTCTGCCCCGCTGTCAAGTCCTCTTCGCAGCCTTCTTCAATGTATTTCTGGACGATAGTTGTCATTTATAACTCTGCAGGTTTGTGAATGACAGTGCCCCTGAGCTCCTTTCTTCAACTCGTTTCCTTGTGAGCTGGCCGCAAAACCGCAGGATTGCTTCAGGCCCTAATCTGGTTCCGGCCCGGCATGCTGAGCCTTTGGTTAATTCCACTTCCTGGAGGGAAATGAGCATAAATTTGCCCGTGCAGACACCTACAGCTAGTCTCTCATTGTTTCTCCCTATTCCTGTTCATCTTGCGCAGAAATTGCACACTGTGTCAAACAGGAGGTTAAAGGCACTGACTCTCCAAGCGGGGAGAGTGTTATTATACCGTCCGGAATGGTCAACCCGAGTATCAGGGGACGAAAACTTAGATGCATTTAAAAACGTTGCGCAGTCACAGGGACCATACTCTGGGTTTCCCATGCATGTTTTAGCTAAAGGAAGAATCCCTTAAACCTGGAGAGTTGGGACCCATGGAATGGGTATCATGCAGTATGACTTCAAAGGGTCTGCATTTGCTCACCGAACCTCACCAATGCTATCAGCTCAAAGTGTCCAGCCTTATGTCTCACCCAGCTCTGGGTGTAGATATGGTAAATCCAGGTTGCATCACAAGTCCTGAATGAATTATTTAAGAATTGCTTTCTATTTCACTGTCATTGTGTTTTGTTTTTATAATTCATTTTGATAATGGGATTTATCGGATTTTCACTGCTGCGTTTATACCGCTGTACACACGCTTGATTCTCTTATGGAGACATATAAATCCATGGGTTTTAAGATTCTTACTAGTCAGGTATATTCCTAGGCGTTGAATTTGGGGTGTTGAGTCTATTTTATTGAGCAAGGAGTAGGTCTTGACTATTGCATATTTGACTTATGGAACGGTATCTGTGCTAATTTCAATCTCTGGTTTTATGTAGCACCCCAACTCACCTTTCGCCTTAAGCAAGCATTGGTTGGTTTTCTAAATTTGAGGCCCTGTTCTGTTTTGTAATTCAGTTCATGTGTAGCCAAGTTTACATTCCGTGTATTAGTGATATCTTATGATGTTTCTTTCTCTGTGTGACTAATTTCACTTAGAGTCTTCATACCTGAATCCACTCGTTATGCCGCGACGGGCCTGAAGACATAGATTTCATTGCTGAGTGATATTCCATTGTACGTTCGTAGCACAACTTCTTTATCCATTTTCCGCTTTCTGGGATATTTAACTTGTACCATAGATGAGTATATTGTAAACAGAGCCATTCGAAAATTTGGGGTGGCTGCATCTTTTTTATTTTAATTTCCCTAAACTATAGGACCATAAGTGGAAGTGCCGTAGGCTCCGTTGCTTTGTTTTTTAGGTGTTTGAGGAAACACCATACACTTCTCCAGAGTGGCTGTTGGCAATTTACATCCCGCCCATCAGCATAACAAGGGTTCCTGTTCTCCATGGCCTGTGCTGCCTTTCTGGTTTTTACACTTTTTTCAGATGGCCCTTTTGACCGGGGGGCAGTGAGACTTCATTGTAGTGCAGATTACTTTAACACGCTTGCTTGGTTGGCCAAAAAGGGCGTATGCGTTTTTTCCTGAATATATTCAGGAAAAAACGCATACGCCCTTTTTGGCCAAGTGCATCATTGTCGACGTTCTGCCTCTTTTCCTATGCTTTAAATGCAATTCCAGTCTACCCCCTGAAATCGTTTTCCTGCAATTCTGCCCCGCTTTCAAGTCCTCTTCGCAGCCTACCTTCAATATATTTTTGGACGATAGCTGTCAATTATAACTCTGCCCGTTTGTGAATTACAGTGTCCCTGAGCTCCTTTCTTCAACTCGCTTTCTTGTGAGCTATCCGCAAACCCGCAGGATTGCTTCAGGCCCTAATCTGGTTCCGGCACGGCATGCTGAGCCTTTGGTTAATTCCTCTTCCTGGTGGGAAATGAGCATAAAATTTGCCCATGCAGACACCTACAGCTAGTCACTCATTTGTTCTCCCTATTCCTGTTCATCTTGTGCGGAAATTGCAAACTGTGCCAAACAGGAGGTTAAAGGCACTGACTCTCCAAGTGGTGAGAGTGTTAGTAAATGGTCTGGAATTGTGAACACGAGTAAAAGGGGACGAAAACTGAGATGCATTTGAAAAGACTTCCCGGTCACATGGTGCACCATACTCTGGGGTTCCCAAGCATGTTTAAGTTGAAGGAAGAATCCCTTAAACCTGGAGAGTTGGGACCCATGGAATGGGTACCATGCAGTATGACTTCAAAGGGTCTGCATTTGCTTACGGAACCTCACCAATGCTATCAGCCCGAAGTGTCCAGCCTTATGTCTCACCCATCTCTGGGTGTAGATGTGGTAAATCCAGGTTGCATCACAAGCCCTGAATGAATTATTTAAGGATTGCTCTCTATTTCACTGTCATTGTGTTTTGTTTTTGAAATTTATTTTGATAATGGGATTTAGCTGATTTTCACTGCTGCGTTTATGTCACTGTACACACGCTTGATTCTCTTACCGAGACATATAAATCCATAGGTATTAAGACTCTTACTCGTCCCGTATATTCCTAGGTGCTGAATATGGGGTGTTGAGTCCATTTCGTTGGCCAGGGAGTAGGTTTTTTCTATTACATATTTGGCTTATGGAACGGTATCTGTGCTAATTTCAATCTCTGGTTTTATGCAGCACCCCAACTCTCCTTTATCCTTAAGCAAGCATAAGTTGGTTTTCTAAATCTGAGACCCCGTTCTGTTTTGTAATTCAGTTCATTTGTAGCCTCGTTTATATTCCATGTATTAGTAGTATCGTATGTCTTTTTCTTTTTGAATTATGTGACTTCGAATGATCCTACGTAACTCCTCTGGGGTTGTTACAACTGGCCATATTTCATTGATTTTCAGGCTGAGTAATATTCCACTCTACATAAGTGCCACATCTCTATCCATTTTTTCCCTCCACAGACATATAAATTATATCCTAGTCGAGGATCTTTTAAACAGAGAGGCGGTAAACATTGGGGTGCCTGTGTCCTCTCCATTTTTGTTTTTCCCAAGATATACGTCCATGAGTGCAAGTGCCCTGTGCTCTGTAGCTCATTTTTTAGATGCTTTAGTAAACACAATACACTTCTCCAGAGTGACCGTTGGCAATATACATTTCCACTATAAGCCTCACAGGGCTCCCTTTTCTCCTTGCCCTGTCCTGCATTTCTGGTGTTTACACTTTACGAGGAAGGCTCTTCTGACTGATGCGAAGTGATATGTTTTGTAGTATTGATTTCCAGTGCCCACCTGTTTGGTTGGCTAAAAAAGTGTATGCCCTTTTCTTGAATATATACAGAAAAAGACGCATACACCCTTTTTGGCCAACTGCAATGTTGGCAATGTTCAGCCCCTTTTCTTGTGCTTAATGGCGAGTCCTTTCTACCTCTTCCAATCCCTTTCCTGCCATTCTCCGTTGCTTACAAGTCCTTTTCTCTGACTTTCCTCAAGACATTTTTCAGTGAGAGATATTTTCAACTCTGCAGTTTCGTGAATTTTAGTGTCCCTGAGTTCCATTTTTCAACTTCTGTTTATGGGAACTGGCCACAAAGCAGCGGGATTTCCTCAAGCCCTATTCTGTTTCCATGGGCAACCCTAGCCTTTGGTCAATTCGTCTTCCTGATTGGAAATTAGAGTGACATGTGCCTGTCCGAACACCTAGGACTTGTCACTCATTGTTCCTCCTCCTTCTGCTTCATCCTCTGGACAAATTCCAAACAGGATGTTGACAGTGCTGACATCTCCAAGTGGGGAGACTGTTCGTAAAGACGCTGGAGGGGTGAACCCGAGCACCAGGAGATGAGGAGATGAGATGCCTTTTCCAAACTCTTCCCGATCAGACGGTATACCATCCTCTGGGTGTGACAGGCATGTTTTAGGTGTAGGAAGTGTCCCATTCATGTGAGGAGAACACCAGGGCTTTTTCAAAATCAGTGTCTCTCCACAACCCAAACTGGGGAATTTTTTAAGCTACGGCTACACATAGGTTCATTAAGGGCCTTGGGAAGTAGGCAGAGTCCAAACTTTAGATGATTGAAGTCTTCAGGGTCAGAAGCACTCACCACTGGCTTCCCTTAGGTTCCATTTTAACTGTCATTAATAGATGATGTCAATAAAAACATCTATTCTTTTTCAGATTATTTCCCCTTATAGGTTATTGCAAAATATTGAGTGTAGTTCCCTGTGCTATAGAGTAGTTCCTTGTTGATGATCGATTTTATACATAGCAGTGTGTATGTGTTAATCCCAAACTGTTAATTTATCCCTCCTCCCACCTTTCCCATTTGGTCTTAATAAATTATAAGATTTTATACTTCTCAGAAATGGGGGAGCTGAAAGAGAGGTATCATTTTCAATGGAAAAGCATTTAAAACAAGATTGAAGCTTTAACCAAGATTATTAGATGTACATCCTTGGAAAGAAATCACTTCGTTTCTCTAGTATTGACCTGACAAATAAGACCTTTTCACTGAACTTGCTTATAATAAAGTGATGGAAATATCAAATGGAAGTGTTAGAAACATCTTATTTTGCCCGAGCCTTATACACTGTTCTATGTTAATTACAGTTTGGCTCACACATCTGTTCATTGAAGTTACAATGTTCTCAATTTCTGTTACTGATCCTCCAGAGTGGACCCCAACAAGTGTCCCCCTGCCCAGTGTCATTGGAGCCAACAGATTGAGACTGAGTTTGGTTCAGAAGCAAAGGAAACTTTATATTTTGATCAGAGAATGGAGAGGTGAGAGCATGTGCTACCCCGTGGGCTGTGGGCTGGGCTGCTGTGTAGAGATCCTGTCAGAGTCAGTGGGAGGGAGGGGGCGGAGCTCTCGAGGGCCCAGTTGGCTGCAGCTCAGGCTCTATATCGCGGAGTCTGCACCGTGCCCCAGGAGCTGAGGTGTCGACCCAGCCATTCTGCACTAGGAAATCTGGTCTGAAGTGCCGGCTGTTGAACCTCTGCATGTGGGACCCTAGGAGCACGTGAAATTAGACAAAGCACAAAGGATAAAAAAGGTTAGACTTTATTTTATTGCCCAGATTCTATTTTTATCTCCCAGGGATTTTTAAGGGGCTTTGCCTGGGACAAACCCCTCTTCTGCATTTTGTCCCCTTCCTCATTCTTAGAGTGCTGAGGGTGCAGACCCTTCATCTGTAACTGCTGAGTGCTGAGTTAGGAGCCCTCATACCCGTGGGCGAGGGTCAGAACTTCTCCCCAGCAGCCTCCAGGTGACGTTGATTGTCCCCAGGCCTCCTGCCTCCCTGCTCGTCCGCCTGAGCACAAGTATTGGTAGTGTTATAGATTCTAATGACCTTTAAGGGTCCAGGAAGGAGATGTGCAGTGACGCTGTGAGGTCCAGTTTCACCCCGCCCCACATTTGTTTGGCCATCTTAGGCTGACCGTTTCTGCCAGCCTAGATGCTCTGACCAGTAGTCTGCGCTTTCTTCAATTAGGCCCCTGAATTAACGTAAAAACAGCACCAGGTGTCAGGACCCTGCCTGCTCAACTCCCAGACAGTCCAGGGTCAGTGGTGATGAAGGACCATGATGGCCACTGAGTCAACAGCCTTTTGAAGTAAACAGGAGTCCAGCCGGTCTTATTGGCCACCATCATCACAGTGTCTGTAGGCTCTTCTATGGTGACAGCGTGATATACGGTTCCCCCGCCAAGATTATTACCTCCCCTCTGGGTGCAGTAAGTCCTGCAAGCAGTAGTCTACTCTTTTGGGACACACTCTTGTTGTTTTATGAGAGAAACTCCAGGTCAAGTGATGGTCACACGAGTCGTCATGGTGCCCCTTTGCCCCGGTTATCTCTCTGGAGGTTGGAGTTGGAGGGCCTCCTCACTCAAGGTCAGTGTGCCCACGGAGCAAACCCTGCAACTTCAGGGCATGGTTGGGGGTTAGGATCACCACGTGGGGTCCTTTTCCCTTAGGAGGGAGGTGGCCTTTTGGGCTGCTGATTTCCAGGTTTTCAGATACTGCCAGTATCTTGGCCAGATGTGGCGGTGGGCCAAGCCCCTTGGTGACCGTAGTTTATCCTACCTGGATGGCATTCTTGCATTGTTCCATTTCAAGTGGTCCCAGGTTTTGCACTAATACTCCAATGGCGATTCACCGTTCACCAGGAATGTAAAGGTCAAAGGGTTTAGCTAAATTAGGGAGTTCCAGGGCAAGGGTCTGAATTGACTGCTCTTTCCATTCTTGAAAGGCCACTTCTGGATTCTATTCAAAAGGATCATCATCTTTTCCTTTCAGTGTTTCATAGAGAGGCCCAGCTAGTAGACTGTAGTTAGGGATCCAGAAGCAGCAAACCCTGGCCTCCCCAGGAACCCCTAAGCTGTCTTCTAGTTTTAGAAATGGGTAAGGCTGTAAATTGTTTCTTCCCTTTCCTGGGATGGGCTTCTCCGACCTTCTGTGAGAATGAAGCCCAGGCAGGTCACCGTAGTCTGTGATATTTGAGCTTTTTCTTGGACAACTTGTATCCTTTATTGGCTTGGTAGTTCAGAGGTCTCCTTAGTAGGGCTGGCGATCAGAATGTCGTCTGCATATTGAAGGAGTGTTTCCTTTTCCAGAGGTAGAACTTTTAGGTCTTTAGCTGAGCTTTCCCCAAAGATGGTGTGGGAGTTTTTGAACCCTTGGGGCAACACGGCCCGGAAGTATTGTTTTAGTTGTATGTTGAGTCCTGCCACTCACAAGCCAAAATTTCTTGTGACTCTGGGACTACTAGAATACAAAAGAAGGCATCATTGAAGACTAATACAGAATACCATGTCCTGGTGGTTGGTAGAATGACCAGCAGGGTGTAGGATTTAGGAACTACTGGAGGTCTATCCTCGGTGGCTTCACTGACTGTCCTGACATCCTTTACCAGGACTCCAGCAGCCCATGGGGCTCTCGAGGCCAGGCCAATCCCAGGATATGGAGCTCACCTGGGCAGGTACCTCACCCCCACCCCAGCCCACGGGGCTCTCGTGTTCAGGCCCCTCCCAGGATATGGGGTTCCCTGGGCAGGTTCCCCTGCAGCCCATGGGGCTCTCGTGGTCAGACCCCTCCCCGGATACAGAGCTACCCTTGCAGGTACTGTGGCAGGGCTGGGCATACAGGAACCATGCACATCGCCCTCATTGCAGAGCACTCCCAGCTCACCTGTCACTCAGATCTGACACAGAGCACCTCAGAGCAGGACTTGAACTAAGAAACGGCAGCTCCGACAGGTCTGTGACCCTGGGCATCACTCTGTGTGGCCTCCCTCCACCTGGTCTTCCAGAGACTTCCACTGCACCCGGGGCACCAGGCCTCTGTCTCCACCCACCACCCACCCCTCCTCTCCCTGACTCCTGGGTTCCTCTCATTAGGAGAGGGTTTTCTTGAAGTTGTCTCCCACTCATGGGCCAGATAATATAATTAGAAAACAAGCCAGAGCTGCAGCCCCTTTTCTATCCTGACTCTCAGGAGCCCACACCTGTTCCTTGGACCTGGCCGATTCAGCAAGTTCCAGTTTCTGCAACTGTGAGCCCCTGAGGGGTGATTATTGGCTGGCCTGGGAAGCCTGACCGTGCCGGCCAGCCCTCCCCAGGTGTGCCTGGGTTGAGATCAATATAAACACCGCTCCAGGCAGCAAGAGCCCCTGCAGCTGTGCCTGACGCCATTTTCTCTGCCCTGTCAGCAGTCTCGGGGCTGGACTGGTGGGAGGGAGTGAGAGGCCATGGCTTTGTTGGTGGCCCAGTGTGAGTGGGGCTCTGCTGGACTTTCTGCAGCAGTTGCCAAGATGCCACCTGCTAAAGAAGAGGATGTGTCACCCATACCTGCCGCTGGAATTTCTCCCTGGGCAGAGGTGAGTGAGGAAGAAAGCAGTGGGGGCCGGGACAGCAGGGGTATCTCAGGCAGGGAAATGGAAAGCTTCCAGAAGAGCACCCAGGGCCAGGACCATCCTGGCTGGCCTGCAGGCACCAAGTCGGCTGGCATGCTGGTGCTCATGTGGCTCCATGGCCCTTCCTCTAGGCTTTCAAGTCCTTGTACATATTCAGGTGTTTTACCTGGGAAGGGTGGGAACATTTCAGCAGCAGCTGGCCTGGGGCTCAGCCCACGTTTACTCACAGATGCCTCGGCACGGTCCCCCAGCTTTGCAATGAGGACGCTTGTTGTGTGGGGCCTGCTGGCTGAATGGGAGATGATTCCCCACCACTGACCAACTTCAGAATTGTTTACAACTGGAGCAAGTGCCCTGATACGGTTTTCCTCTGTGTAAATGGTGGGTTCTGTTTTGTTTTCTTTCTTTCGTTTTTGGTTCAAGGTAGATTTTATTCCTCTTTTTTGTATTTACAGATATAAGCATGGAAATAATTTATTCATATAAATACATGTATGTGAAGGGAAGAATATTTTGTCTGTTTTACTTTTTGTAATTTGGAATTTTATTTTATTTTTTTATACAGCAGGTTCTTTTTGGTTATCGATTTTATACATATAAATGTATACATGCCAATCCCAATCTCTCAACTCCTCCCACCACCACCCCCCAACAGCTTTCCCCCCCTTGGTGTCCATACGTTTGTTGTCTACATCTGTTGCTCTATTTCTGCCTTGCAAAACGGTTCATCTGTACAATTTTTCTAGGTTCCACATATATGCATTAATATACAAGATTTGTTTTTCTATTTCTGACTTACTTCACTCTGTATGACAGTCTCTAGATCCATCAACGTCTCTACAAATGACCCAATTTCATTCCTTTTTATGGCTTAGTGATATTCCATTTTATATATGTACCTTATCTTTATGCATTCGTCTGTCTGTGGGCATTTAGGTTGCTTCCATTATCTGGATATTGTAAATAGTGATGCAATGAACATTGCGGTGAATGTCTCTTTTTGATTTATGGTTTTGTCTGGGTATATGCCCAGTAGTGGCATTGCTGTATCATATGGTAATTCTATTCTTAGTTTTATAAGAAACTCCATAATGTTCTCCACAGTGACTGTATCAATTTACATTCCCAACAATAGTGGAAGAGGGTTCCTTATCTCCACACCCTTTCCAGCATCTGTTGTTTGTAGATTTTCTGATGATGCCCATTCTAACAGGTGTGAGGTGATACACCATGGATGAGTCTATTTCGTTGAGCAAAGAGTAGGTCTTGTCTATTACATATTTGGCTTATGGAACGGTATGTGTGCTAATTACAATCTCTGGTTTTATACAGCACCCCAACTCAACTTTCCCCTTAAGCAAGCATAAGTTTTTATCTAAATGTGAGACTCTGTTCGGTTTTGTAATTCAGTTTATGTGTAGCCAAGTTTACACTCTCTCTATTAGTGATATCTTATGATAATTATCTTACTCTGTGACATATTTCTCTATTTCTCTTAGAATCATCATACTTAAATCCACTCAATTTGCTGCTACAGGCCTGATGACATTGATTTCATTGCTGAGTGATATTCCGTTGTACGTAAGTAGCACAACTCCTTTATCCATTTTTTTCTTTCTGGGATATTTAATTTGTACTGGATTCGAGGTTCTTGTAAACACAGCAGCCCTAAATTTTGTGTTGGCTGTGTCTTGTTGATTTTAATTTTCCTAAGCTATAGGGCCAAAAGTGGAAGTGCCCTAGGGTCTGTAGCTTTGTTTTTCAGATGTTTCAGGATACACCATAAACATCTCCACAGTGTCGGCAACTTACATCCCGCCCATCAGCATAACAAGGCTCCCTGTTCTCCATGGCCTGTCCTGTGTATCTGGTTTTTACACTTTTTTCAGATGGCCCTTTTGACGAATGGGAAATGAGACTTCATTGTAGTGCGGATTTCCATTGCTCGAGTGCTTGGTTGGCCAAAAAGGGCATATGCGTTTTTCCTGAATATATTCAGGAAAAAATGTATACGCACTTTTGTCCAAGTGCATCACTGTCAAAGATCTGCCGCTTTTCACATGCTTTAAATGCAATTCCAATCTACCTCCTGAAATATGATTCCTGCAATTCTGCCTCGTTTTCAAGTCCTCTTTGCAGACTTACTTCAATATATTTTTGCCAATAGCTGTCATTTATAACTCTGCAGGTTTGTGAATTACAGTGCCCGTGATTTCCTTTAAAACTCGTTTCCTTGAAAGCTGGCCACAGAACCGCAGGTTTGCTTCAGGCCGTAATCAGGGTCCAGCACGTCACTCTGAGCCTTTGGTTAATTCCTCTTCCTGGTGGGAAATTAGAGTTAAATGTGCCCCTCCAGACACCTCCCTCACTCCCAGCCCCTTGGTGATGTGTGTCCTCTGGTTTGAGGCCACATGTGCTGGGTTCCTCACCTTTGGCTGATGTGGCCCCACTGGTGTGAGGACACTCCTGCCTGGTTCCCATCCTCTTGGTGATGTGGGCCCTCCGGTGAGAGTCAGATCCTGGTTGGGTTACTCACACTTCTGTGAGGTGGGACCTCTTCTCTGAGGTCACTCCTGCCTGGCTGGCACACCCCGCCTTGGCGACGTCGGCCCTCTGGTGGGAGTTGGTGCCTGCTGGGAGTCTCCTCCCCTCGGTAATGAGGGCCCTCTGGCGTCAGGCCGTAACTCCTGGGCTCCAAAAATTTTCTGATGTGCGCCCTGTGGCGCGAGTACACTCCTGCCAGTTTCCCAACCCCATGGGAATGTGGGCCTTCTGCTCTGAGGTCCCAACGTTGGGTTGCTCAGTTTCATGATGAGGGCCCTCAGGTGTGAGTTCACTCCGGCCTGGATCCCATAGCCTCGCTGCTCCTGGCCACCTGCTGGGAGGTTCCAACTGCGGGATTCCTCACCTTTTTTCTTCTATGGGCCCTCTGTTTTGAGACTCCTCCTGCCTGCCTCACTCCCAGCCCCTTGGTGATGTGTGTCCTCTTGTTTGAGGCCACGTGTGCTGGGTCCCTCACCTTTCGATGATGTGGCCCCACTGGTGTGAGGACACTCCTGCCTGGTTCCTATCCCTTTGATGATGTGGGCCCTCTGGTGAGAGTCTGATCCTGGCTGGGTTCCTCACCCTTCTGTGAGGTGGGCCCTCTGCTGTGAGGTCACTCCTGCCTGGCTGGCACACCCCGCCAGGGCAACATCGGCCCTCTTGTGGCAGTTGGAGCCTGCTGGGAGCCTCCTCCCCTCGGTGATGACGGCCCTCTTACATCAGGCCCTAACTGCTGGGTACCCACATTTTCTGATACGTGCTAAGTGGTGCGAGGACACTCCTGCGAGGTTCCCATCCCCATGGGGATGTGGGCCTTCTGCTCTGAGGTCCCAATGGCTGGGTTGCTCACAGTTTCATGATGTGGGCCCTCTGCTGTGAGTTCACTGCAGCCTGGATCGCATAGACTCGGTGCTCTGGGCCGCCTGCTGGGAGGTTCCCACTGCAGGATTCCTCAGCTTTTTTATTCTATGGGCCCTGTGTTTTGAGGCTCCTCCTGCCTGCCTCACTCCGAGCCCCTTGGAGATGTGGGTCTTCTGGTTTAGGCCACATGTGCTGGGTTCCTCACCTTTCTATGATGTGGCCACACTGGTGTGAAGACAGTCCTGCCTGTTTCTGATCCCCTTGGTGATGTGGGCCCTCTGGTGAGAGTCTTATCCTGGCTGGGTTCCTCACCCTTCTGTGAGGTAGGCCCTCTGCTGTGAGGTCACTCCTGCCTGGCTGTCACACGTCCCCTTGGCGACATGGGCCCTCAGTTGGGAGTTGGTGCCTGCTTGGAGTCTCCTCCCCTTGGTAATGAGGGCCCTCTGGCATCAGGCCCTAACTTCTGAGCTCCCAAAATTCTCTGATGTGTGCCCTGTGGTGCGAGTACACTTATGCCATGTTCCCAACCACATGGGAATGTGGGCCTTCTGCTCTGAGGTCCCAACGGCTGGGTTGCTCAGAGTTTCATGATGAGGGCCCTCTGTTTTGAGTTCAGTCAGGTCTGGATCCCATAGCCTCGCTGCTCCTGGCCGCCTGCTGGGAGGTTCCAGCTGCTGGATTCCTCACCATTTTTATTCCATGGGCCCTATGTTTTGAGGCTCCTCCTGCCTGCCTCACTCCCAGCCCCTTGGTGATGTGTGTCCTCTGGTTTGAGGCCACGTGTGCTGGGTCACTCACATTTCGGTGATGACGCCTCACTGGTGTGAGGACACTCCAGCCTGGTTCCCATTCCCTTGGTGATGTGGGCCCTGTGGTGAGAGTCTGATCCTCTTTGGGTTCCTCACACTTTTGTGAGGTGGGCCCTCTGCTCTGAGGTCACTCCTGCCTGGCTGGCACATCCTGCATTGGCGATGGCGGCCCTCTGGTAGCAGTTGGAGCCTGCTGGGAGCCTCCTCTCCTCGGTGATGAGAGCCCTCTGGCGTCAGGCCCTAACTGCTGGGCTCCCCACATTTTCTGATGTGTGCCCACTGGTGCGATGACACTCCTGCTTGGTTCCCTTCCCCATGGGGATGTGGGCCTTGTGCTCTGAGGTCACAACGGCTGGTTTGCTCACAGTTTCATGATGAGGGCCCTCTGTTGTGAGTTCATCACTGCCTGGATCCCATAGCCTCGGTGCTCTGGGCCGCCTGCTGGGATGTTCCAACTGCTGGGTTCCTCACCTTTTTTATACAATGGGCCATGTGTTGTGAGGTTAATCCTGCCTGCCTCGCTCCGAAACTCATGGTGATGTGGGTCCTCTGGTTTGAGGCCACATTTTTTGTGTACCTCAACTTTTGATGATGTGGCCCCACGGGTGTGATGATACTCCTGCGTGGTTCACAGCCCCTTGCTGATGTGGGCACTCTGGTGAGAGTCTGATCCTGGCTGGGTTCCTTACCCTTCTGTGAGGTGGGCCCTCTGATGTGAGGTCACTCCTGCCTGGCTGGCTCACATCGCCTTGGCGATGTGGGCCCACTGTTGGCCACGAAAGCATGCTGGGAGCCTCCTACCGTCTTTAATGAGGGCCCTGAAAAAACGCATATGCACTTTTTGACCAAGTGCATCATTGTCGAGGATCGGCCTCTTCTCCTATGCTTTCAGAGCACTGCCCGTCTACCTCCTGAAATCATATTCCTGGAATTCTGCCCCGTTTCAAGCCCTCTTCGCAGCCTTACTTCAATATATTTTTGTATGATACCTGTCATTTATAACTCTGCAGGTTTGTTAATTACAGTGTCCCTGAGCTCCTTTCTTCAACTCGCTTGCTTGTGAGCTGGCCGCAAACCCACAGGATTGCTTCAGGCCCTAAAATGGTTTCGGCACGGCACGCTGAGACTTTGGTAAATTCCTCTTTCTGGTGGGAAATGAACATTTAAGTTGCCCGTGCAGACCCTAAAGCTAGTCTCTCATTGGTTCTCCCTATTCCTGTTCATCTTGCGCAGAAATTGCAAACTGTGCCAAACAGGAGGTTAAAGGCACTGACTCTCCAAGTGGGTAGAGAGTTAGTAAAGCGTCTGGAATGGTGAACCCAAGTACCAGGGAACGAAACCTGAGAGGCATTTAAAATCGTTTCCCAGTCACACGGCGGACCATACTCTGGGATTCCCAAGCATGTTTAAGCTGAAGGAAGAATTCCTTAAACCTGGAGAGTTGGGACCCATGGAATGGGTACCATGCAGTATGACTTCAAAGGGTCTGCATTTGATCACTGAACCTCACCAATGCTATCAGTCAGACGTGTCCAGCCTTATGTCTCACCCAGCTCTGGGTGTAGATGTGGTAAATCCAGGTTGCATCACAAGCCCTGAATGAATTATTTAAGAATTGCTCTCTATTTCACTGTCATTGTGTTTTGTTTTTGTAATTTAGTTTGATAACTGGATTTATCGGATTTTCACTGCTGCTTTTATGCCGCTGTACACACGCTTGATTCTCTTACAGAGACATATAAATCCATGGGTTTGAAGATTCTTACTAGTCAGGTGTATTCCTAGGCGTTGAATATGCGGTGTTGAGTCCATGTCGTTGAGCAAGGAGAAGGTCTTGACTATTACATATTTGGCTTATGGAACGGTATCTGTGCTAATTTCAATCTCTGGTTTTATGCAGCACCCCTACTCACCTTTGCCCTTAAGCAAGCATTGGTTCCTTTTCTAAATTTGAGTCCCTGTTCTGTTTTGTAATTCAGTTCATGTGTAGCCAAGTTTACATTCCGTGTATTAGTGATATCTTATGATGTTTCTTGTTTTGTGTGACTTATTTCACTTAGAATCATCGTACCTGAATCCACTCATTATGCCGCGACGGGCCTGATGACCTAGATTTCATTGCTGAGTGTTATTCCAAAGTACGTTCGTACCACAACTTCTTTATCCATTTTTCACATTCTGGGATATTTAACTTGTACCGTAGACGAGGTTCTTGTAAACAGAGCCGTCCGACACTTTGGGATGGCTGTGTGTTTTTGATTTTAATTTCCCTAAGCTATAGGACCATAAGTGGAAGTGCCGTAGGCTCCGTAGCTTTGTTTTTTCCGTGTTCCGGGAAGCACCATACACTTCCCCAGAGTGGCTGTTGGCAATTTACATCCCGCCCATCAGCATAACAAGGCTCCCTGTTGTCCATGGCCTGTTTTGCCTTTCTGGATTTTACACTTTTTTCAGAAGGCCCTTTTGACCGGGGGGCAGTGAGACTTCATTTAAGTGCACATTTCTTTAACATGCATGCTTGGTTGGCCAAAAAGGGCGTATGCGTTTTTTCCTGAATATATTCAGGAAAAAACGCATACGCCCTTTTTGGCCAAGTGCATCATTGTCGACGTTCTGCCTCTTTTCCTATGCTTTAAATGCAATTCCAGTCTACCCGCTGAAATCGTTTTCCTGCAATTCTGCCCCGCATTCAAGTCCTCTTCGCAGCCTTCCTTCAATATATTTTTGGACGATAGCTGTCTTTTATAACTCTGCAGGTTTGTGAATTACAGTGCCCCTGAGCTCCTTTCTTAAATTGCTTTCTTTTGAGTTGGCCGCAAACCCGCAAGATTGCTTCAGGCCCTAATCTTGTTCCGGCACGGCATGCTGAGCCTTTGGTTAATTCCTCTTCCTGGTTGGAAGTGAGCGTTAAATTTGCCCGTGCAGACACCTACAGCTAGTCTCTCATTGGTTCTCCCTATTCCTGTTCATCTTGCGCAGAAATTGCAAACTGTGCCAAACAGGAGGTTAAAGGCACTGACTCTCCAAGTGGGGAGAGTGTTAGTAAAGGGTCTGGAATGGTGAACCCGAGTAAAAGAGGACAAAAACTGAGATGCATTTGAAAACGTATCCCGGTAACACGGTGCACCATACTGTGGGTTTCCCATGCATGCTTTGGCTGAAGGAAGAATCGCTTAAACCTGGAGAGTTGGGACCCATGGAATGGGTACCATGCTGTATGACTTCAAAGGGTCTGCATTTGCTCATCGAACCTCACCAATGCTATCAGCCCAAAGTGCCCAACCTTATGTCTCACTCAGCTCTGGGTGTAGATGTGGTAAATCCAGGTTGCATCACAAGCCCTGAATGAATTATTTAAGAATTGCTCTCTATTTCACTGTCCTTGGGTTTTGTTTGTGTAATTCATTTTGATAATGGGATTTATCGGATTTTCTCTGCTGCATTCATGCCGCTGTACACATGCTTCATTCTCTTACGGAGACATATAAATCCATGGGTTTGAAGATTCTTACTAGTCAGGTGTATTCCTAGGCGTTGAATATGGGGTGTTTAGTCCATTTCGTTGAGCAAGGGGTAGGTCTTGACTATTACATATTTGGCTTATTGAAAGGCATCTGTGCTAATTTCTATCTCTGGTTTTATGCAGCACCCCAACTCACCTTTCCCCTTAAGCAAGCATAAGTTGGTTTTCTAAATTTGAGACCCTGTTCTGTTTTGTAATTCAGTTCATGTGTAGCCAAGTTTACATTCCGTGTATTAGTGATATCTTATGATGTTTCATTTTCTGTGTGACTTATTTCACTTAGAATCATCGTACCTGAATCCACTCATTATGCCGCGAGGGGCCTGATGACATAGATTTCATTGCTGTGTGATATTCCATTGTACGTACGTACCACAAATTCTTTATCCATTTTTCACATTCTGGGATATTTAACTTGTACCGTAGACGAGGTTCTTGTAAACAGAGCCGCCCGAGACTTTTGGGTGGCTGTGTGTTTTTGATTTTAATTTTCCTAAGCTATAGGACCATAAGGGGAAGTGCCGTAGGCTCCCTTGCTTTGTTTTTTAGATGTTCCAGGAAACACCATACACTTTTCCAGACTGGCTGTTGGCAATTTACATCCCGCCCATCAGCATAACAAGGCTCGCTGTTCTCCATGGCCTGTGCTGCCTTTCTGGATTTTACACTTTTTTCAGATGGCCCTTTTGATCGGGGGGCAGTGAGACTTCATTGTAGTGCAGATTTCTTTAACATGCTTGCTTGGTTGGCCAAAAAGTGCGTATGCGTTTTTTCCTGAATATATTCAGGAAAAAACGCATACGCCCTTTTTGGCCAAGAGCATCATTGTCGACGTTCTGCCTCTTTTCCTATTCTTTAAATGCAATTCCCGTCTAAACCCAAAATCGTTTTCCTGCAATTCTGCCCCACTTACAAGTCGTCTTCGCAGCCTTCCTTCAATATATTTTTGGACGATAGCTGTCATTTATAACTCTGCAGGTTTGTGAGTTACAGTGCCCCTGAGCTCATTTCTTCAACTCGCTATCTTGTGAGCTGGCCGCAAACCCACAGGATTGCCTCAGGCCCTAATCTGGTTCCGGCACGGCATGCTGAGCCTTTGGTTAATTCCTCTTCCTGGTGGGAAATGAGCGTTAAATTTGCCCGTGCAGACACCTACAGCTAGTCTCTCACTGGTTCTCCCTCTTCCTGTTCATCTTGCTCAGAAATTGCAAACAGTGCAGAACAGGAGTTTAAAGGCACTGACTCTCCAAGTGGGGAGAGTGTTAGTAAAGTGTCTGGAATGGTGAACCCGAGTAAAATGGGACGAAAACTGAGATGCATTTGAAAACGTTTGTCTGTCACACGGTGCACCGTACTGTGGGTTTCCCATGCATGTTTTAGCTGAAAGAAGAATCCCTTAAAGCTGGAGATTTGGGACCCATAGAATGGGTACCATGCAGTATGACTTCAAAGGGTCTGCATTTGCTCATCGAACCTCACCAATGCTATCAGCCCGAAGTGCCCAACCTTATGTCTCACTCAGCTCTGGGTGTAGATGTGGTAAATCCAGGTTGCATCACAAGCCCTGAATGAATTACTTAAGAATTGCTCTCTATTTCACTGTCCTTGGGTTTTGTTTGTGTAATTCATTTTGATAATGGGATTTATCGGATTTTCTCTGCTGCATTCATGCCGCTGTACACACGCTTCATTCTCTTACGGAGACATATAAATCCATGGGTTTGAAGATTCTTACTAGTCAGGTGTATTCCTAGGCGTTGAATATGGGGTGTTTAGTCCATTTCGTTGAGCAAGGGATAGGTCTTGACTATTACATATTTGGCTTATGGAAACGTATCTGTGCTAATTTCTATCTCTGGTTTTATGCAGCACCCCAACTCACCTTTCCCCTTAAGCAAACATAAGTTGGTTTTCTAAATTTGAGACCCTGTTCTGTTTTGTAATTCAGTTCATGTGTAGCCAAGATTACATTCGGTGTATTAGTGATATCTTATGATGTTTCATTTTCTGTGTGACTTTTTCTCTTAGAATCATCGTACCTGAATCCACTCATTATGCCACGACGGGCCAGGTGACATAGATTACATTGGTGAGTGATATTCCATTGTACGTACGTACCACAACTTCTTTATCCATTTTTCACTTTCTGGGATATTTAACTTGTACCGTAGACGAGGTTCTTGTAAACAGAGCCGTCTGAAACTTTGGGGTGGCTGTGTGTTGTGGATTTTAATTTCCCTAAGCTATAGGACCATAAGTGGAAGTGCCATAGGCTCCGTTGCTTTGTGTTTTAGGTGTTTCAGGAAACACCATACACTTCTCCAGAGTGGCTGTTGGCAATTTACATCCCACCCATCAGCATAAGAAGGCTCCCTGTTTTCCATGGCCTGTGCTGCATTTCTGGATTTTACACTTTTTTCAGATGGCCCTGTTGACCGGGGGGCAGTGAGACTTCATTGTAGTGCAGATATCTTTAACATGCTTGCTTGGTTCTCCAAAAAGGGCGTATGCGTTTTTTCCTGAATATATTCAGGAAAAACGCATACGCCCTTTTTGGCCAAGTGCATCATTGTCGACGTTCTGCCTCTTTTCCTATGCTTTAAATGCAATTCCAGTCTACCCCCTGAAATCGTTTTCCTGCAATTCTGCCCCGCTTTCAAGTCCTCTTCGCAGCCTTCCTTCAATATATTTTTGGACGATAGCCGTCATTTATAAATCTGCAGGTTTGTGAATTAGAGTGCCCCTGAGCTCCTTTCTTCAAATCGCTTTCTTGTGAGCTGGCGGCAAACCCGCAGGGTTGCTTCACGCCCTAATCTGGTTCCGGCACAGCATGCTGAGCCTTTGGTTAATTCCTCTTCCTGGTGGGAAATGAGCAATAAATTTGCCCCTGCAGGCACCTACAGCTAGTCTCTCATTGGTTCTCCCTATTCCTGTTCATCTTGCGCAGAAATTGCAAACTGTGCCAAACAGGAGGTTAAAGGCACTGACTCTCCAAGTGGGGAGAGTGTTAGTAAAGGGTCTGCAATTGTGAACCCGAGAAAATGGGGACAAAAACTGAGATGCATTTGAAAATGTTTCCCGGTCACACGGTGCACCATACTCTGGGTTTCCCATGCATGCTTTAGCTGAAGGAAGAATCACTTCAACCTGGAGAGTAGGGACCCATGGAATGGGTACCATGTGTTATGACTTCAAATGGTCTGCATTTGCTCATCGAACCTCACCAATGCTATCAGCCCGAAGTGTCCAACCTTATGTCTCACTCTGCTCTGGGTTTAGATGAGGTAAATCCAGGTTGCATCACAAGCCCTGAATGAATTATTTAAGAATTGCTCTCTATTTCACTGTCATTGTGTTTTGTTTTTGTAATTCATTTTGATAATAGGATTTATCGGATTTTCTCTGCTGCCTTCATGCAGCTGTACACACGCTTGATTCTCTTATGGAGACATATAAATCCATGGGTTTGAAGATTCTTACTAGTCAGGTGTATTCCCAGGTGTTGAATATAGGGTGTTTAGCCCATTTTGTTGAGCAAGGGGTAGGTCTTGACTATTACATATTTGACGTATGGAATGGTATCTGTGCTAATTTCTATCTCTGGTTTTATGCAGCACCCCAACTCACCATTCCCTTTAAGCAAACATAAGTTGGTTTTCTAAATTTGAGACACTGTTCTGTTTTGTAATTCAGTTCATATGTAGCCAAGATTATATTCGGTGTGTTAGAGATAACTTATGATGTTTCATTTTCTGTGTGACTTATTTCTCTTAGAATCATCGTACCTGAATCCACTCATTATGCCACGACGGGCCAGATGACATAGATTTCATTGGTGAGTGATATTCCATTGTACGTACGTACCACAACTTCTTTATCCATTTTTCGCTTTCTGGGATATTTACCTTGTACCGTAGACGAGGTTCTTGTAAACAGAGCCGTCTGAAACTTTGGGGTGGCTGTGTGTTTTTGATTTTAATTACACTAAGCTAGAGGACCATAAGTGGAAGTGCCGTAGGCTCCATTGCTTTGTTTTGTAGGTGTTTCAGGAAACACCATACACTTCTCCAGAGTGGCTGTTGGCAGTTTACATCCCACCCATCAGCATAACAAGGCTCCGTGTTCTCCATGGCCTGTGCTGCATTTCTGGATTTTACACTTTTTTCAGATGGCCCTTTTGACCGGGGGACAGTGAGACTTCATTTTAGTGCAGATTTCTTTAACATGCTTGCTTGGTTCTCCAAAAAGGGCGTATGCGTATTTTCCTGAATATATTCAGGAAAAAACGCATACGCCCTTTTTGGCCAAGTGCATCATTGTCGACGTTCTGCCTCTTTTCCTATGCTTTAAATGCAATTCCAGTCTACCCCCTGAAATCGTTTTCCTGCAATTCTGCCCCGCTTACAAGTCCTCTTCGCAGCCTTCCTTCAATATATTTTTGGACGATAGCCGTCATTTATAACTCTGCATGTTTGTGAATTAGACTGCCCCTGAGCTGCTTTCTTCAAATCGCTTACTTGTGAGCTGGCGGCAAACCCGCAGGATTGCTTCAGGCCCTAATCTGGTTCCGGCACGGCATGCTGAGCCTTTGGTTAATTCCTCTTCCTGGTGGGAAATGAGCGTTAAATTTGCCCCTGCAGACACCTACAGCTAGTCTCTCATTGGTTCTCCCTATTCCTGTTCATCTTGCGCAGAAATTGAAAACTGTGCCAAACAGGAGGTTAAAGGCACTGACTCTCCAAGTGGTGAGAGTGTTAGTAAAGGGTCTGGAATTGTGAACCCGAGAAAATGGGGACAAAAACTGAGATGCATTTGAAAACGTTTCCCGGTCACACGGTGCACCATACTGTGGGTTTCCCATGCATGCTTTAGCTGAAGGAAGAATCGCTTCAACCTGGAGAGTTGGGACCCATGGAATGGGTACCATGCAGTATGACTTCAAATGGTCTGCATTTGCTCATCGAACCTCAACAATGCTATCAGCCTGAAGTTTCCAACCTTATGTCTCACTCAGCTCTGGGTGTAGATGAGGTAAATCCAAGTTGCATCACAAGCCCTGAATGAATTATTTAAGAATTGCTCTCTATTTCACTGTCATTGTGTTTTGTTTTTGTAATTCATTTTGATAATGGGATTTATCGGATTTTCTCTGCTGCCTTCATGCAGCTGTACACACGCTTGATTCTCTTATGGAGACAAATAAATCCATGGGTTTGAAGTTTCTTACTAGTCAGGTGTATTCCTAGGCGTTGAATATAGGGTGTTTAGCCCATTTCGTTGAGCAAGGGGTAGGTCTTGACTATTACGTATTTGACTTATGGAATGGTATCTGTTCTAATTTCTAACTCCGGTTTTATGCAGCACCCCAACTCACCTTTTCCCTTACGCAAACATAAGTCGGTTTTCTAAATTTGAGACCCTGTTCTGTTTTGTAATTCAGTTCATGTGTAGCCAAGATTACATTCGGTGTATTAGTGATATCTTATGATGTTTCAATTTCTGTGTGAATTATTTCACTTAGAATCATAGTACCTGAATCCACTCATTATGCCACGATGGGCCAGAAGACATAGATTTCATTGGTGAGTGATATTCCGTCGTACGAACGTACCACAACTTCTTTATCCATTTTTCACTTTCTGGGATATTTTACTTGTACCGTAGACGAGTTTCTTGTAAACAGAGCCGTCTGAAACTTTGGGGTGGCTGTGTGTTTTGATTTTAATTTCCCTAAGCTATAGGACCATAAGTGGAAGTGCCGTAGGCTCCGTTGCTTTCTTTCTTACGTGTTTCAGGAAACACCATACACTTCTCCAGAGTGGCTCTTGGCAATTTACATCCCACCCATCAGCATAACAAGGCTCCCTGTTCTCCATGGCCTGTTCTGCATTTCTGGTTTTTACACTTTTTTCAGATGGCCCTTTTGACTGGGGGGCAGTGAGACTTCATTGTAGTGCAGATTTCTTTAACATGCTTGCTTGGTTGGCCAAAAAGGGCGTATGCGTTTTTTCCTGAATATATTCAGGAAAAAACGCATACGCCCTTTTTGGCCAAGTGCATCATTGTCGACGTTCTGCCTCTTTTCCTATGCTTTAAATGCAATTCCAGTCTACCCCCTGAAATCGTTTTCCTGCAATTCTGCCCCGCTTTCAAGTCCTCTTCGCAGCCTTCCTTCAATATATTTTTGGACGATAGCCGTCATTTATAACTCTGCAGGTTTGTGAATTACAGTGCCCCTGAGCTCCTTTCTTCAACTCGCTTTCTTGTGAGCTGGCCGCAAACCCGCAGGATTGTTTCAGGCCCTAATCTGGTTCCGGCACGGCATGCTGAGCCTTTGGTTAATTCCTCTCTCTGGTGGGCAATGAGCGTGAAATTTGACCGTGCAGACACCTACAGCTAGTCTCTCATTGGTTCTCCCTATTCCTGTTCATCTTGCGCAGAAATTGCAAACTGTGCCAAACAGCAGGTTAAAGGCACTGACTCTCCAAGTGGGGAGAGTGTTAGTAAAGGGTCTGGAATTGTGAACCCGAGTAAAAGGGGACGAAAACTGAGATGCCTTTGAAAACGTTTCTTGGTCACACGGTGCACCATACTGTGGGTTTCCCATGCATGCTTTAGCTGAAGGAAGAATCGCTTAAACCTGGAGAGTTGGGACCCATGGAATGGGTACCATGTAGCATGACTTCAAATGGTCTGCATTTGCTCATCGAACGTCTCCAATGCTATCAGCCCGAAGTGTCCAACCTTATGTCTCACTCAGCTCTGGTTGTAGATGAGGTAAATCCAGGTGGCATCACAAGCCCTGAATGAATTATTTAAGAATTGCTCTCTATTTCACTGTCATTGTGTTTTTTTCGTAATTCATTTTGATAATAGGATTTATCAGATTTTCTCTGCTGCCTTCATGCAGCTGTACACACGCTTGATTCTCTTATGGAGACATATAAATCCATGGGTTTGAAGATTCTTACTAGTCGGGTGTATACCTAGGCGTTGAATATAGGGTGTTTAGCCCATTTCGTTGAGCAAGGGGTAGGTCTTGACTATTACAGATTTGACGTATGGAATGGTATCTGTGCTAATTTCTATCTCTGGTTTTATGCAGCACCCCAACTCACCTTTCCCCTTAAGCAAACATAAGTTGGTTTTCTAAATTTGAGACCCTGTTCTGTTTTGTAATTCAGTTCATGTGTAGCCAAGATTACATTCGGTGTATTAGTGATATCTTATGATGTTTCATTTTCTGTGTGACTTTTTCTCTTAGAATCATTGTACCTGAATCCACTCATTATGCCACGACGGGCCAGGTGACATAGATTACATTGGTGAGTGATATTCCATTGTACGTACGTACCACAACTTCTTTATCCATTTTTCGCTTTCTGGGATATTTAACTTGTACCGTAGACGAGGTTCTTGTAAACAGAGCCGTCTGAAACTTTGGGGTGGCTGTGTGTTGTGGATTTTAATTTCCCTAAGCTATAGGACCATAAGTGGAAGTGCCATAGGCTCCGTTGCTTTGTGTTTTAGGTGTTTCAGGAAACACCATACACTTCTCCAGAGTGGCTGTTGGCAATTTACATCCCACCCATCAGCATAAGAAGGCTCCCTGTTCTCCATGGCCTGTGCTGCATTTCTGGATTTTACACTTTTTTCAGATGGCCCTGTTGACCGGGGGGCAGTGAGACTTCATTGTAGTGCAGATATCTTTAACATGCTTGCTTGGTTCTCCAAAAAGGGCGTATGCCTTTTTTCCTGAATATATTCAGGAAAAAACGCATACGCCCTTTTTGGCCAAGTGCATCATTGTCGACGTTGTGCCTCTTTTCCTATGCTTTAAATGCAATTCCAGTCTACCCCCTGAAATCGTTTTCCTGCAATTCTGCCCCGCTTTCAAGTCCTCTTCGCAGCCTTCCTTCAATATATTTTTGGACGATAGCCGTCATTTATAAATATGCAGGTTTGTGAATTAGAGTGCCCCTGAGCTCCTTTCTTCAAATCGCTTTCTTGTGAGCTGGCGGCAAACCCGCAGGGTTGCTTCACGCCCTAATCTGGTTCCGGCACGGCATGCTGAGCCTTTGGTTAATTCCTCTTCCTGGTGGGAAATGAGCAATAAATTTGCCCCTGCAGGCACCTACAGCTAGTCTCTCATTGGTTCTCCCTATTCCTGTTAATCTTGCGCAGAAATTGCAAACTGTGCCAAACAGGAGGTTAAAGGCACTGACTCTCCAAGTGGGGAGAGTGTTAGTAAAGGGTCTGGAATTGTGAACCCGAGAAAATGGGGACAAAAACTGAGATGCATTTGAAAATGTTTCCCGGTCACACGGTGCACCATACTGTGGGTTTCCCATGCATGCTTTAGCTGAAGGAAGAATCGCTTCAACCTGGAGAGTAGGGACCCATGGAATGGGTACCATGTGTTATGACTTCAAATGGTCTGCATTTGCTCATCGAACCTCACCAATGCTATCAGCCCGAAGTGTCCAACCTTATGTCTCACTCTGCTCTGGGTTTAGATGAGGTAAATCCAGGTTGCATCACAAGCCCTGAATGAATTATTTAAGAATTGCTCTCTATTTCACTGTCATTGTGTTTTGTTTTTGTAATTCATTTTGATAATAGGATTTATCGGATTTTCTCTGCTGCCTTCATGCAGCTGTACACACGCTTGATTCTCTTATGGAGACATATAAATCCATGGGTTTGAAGATTCTTACTAGTCAGGTGTATTCCCAGGTGTTGAATATAGGGTGTTTAGCCCATTTTGTTGAGCAAGGGGTAGGTCTTGACTATTACATATTTGACGTATGGAATGGTATCTGTGCTAATTTCTATCTCTGGTTTTATGCAGCACCCCAACTCACCATTCCCTTTAAGCAAACATAAGTTGGTTTTCTAAATTTGAGACACTGTTCTGTTTTGTAATTCAGTTCATATGTAGCCAAGATTATATTCGGTGTGTTAGAGATAACTTATGATGTTTCATTTTCTGTGTGACTTATTTCTCTTAGAATCATCGTACCTGAATCCACTCATTATGCCACGACGGGCCTGATGACATAGATTTCATTGGTGAGTGATATTCCATTGTACGTACGTACCACAACTTCTTTATCCATTTTTCGCTTTCTGGGATATTTACCTTGTACCGTAGACGAGGTTCTTGTAAACAGAGCCGTCTGAAACTTTGGGGTGGCTGTGTGTTTTTGATTTTAATTACACTAAGCTAGAGGACCATAAGTGGAAGTGCCGTAGGCTCCATTGCTTTGTTTTGTAGGTGTTTCAGGAAACACCATACACTTCTCCAGAGTGGCTGTTGGCAGTTTACATCCCACCCATCAGCATAACAAGGCTCCCTGTTCTCCATGGCCTGTGCTGCATTTCTGGATTTTACACTTTTTTCAGATGGCCCTTTTGACCGGGGGGCAGTGAGACTTCATTGTAGTGCAGATTTCTTTAACATGCTTGCTTGGTTGGCCAAAAAGGGCGTATGCGTTTTTTCCTGAATATATTCAGGAAAAAACGCATACGCCCTTTTTGGCCAAGTGCATCATTGTCGACGTTCTGCCTCTTTTCCTATGCTTTAAATGCAATTCCAGTCTACCCCCTGAAATCGTTTTCCTGCAATTCTGCCCCGCTTACAAGTCGTCTTCGCAGCCTTCCTTCAATATATTTTTGGACGATAGCTGTCATTTATAACTCTGCAGGTTTGTGAGTTACAGTGCCCCTGAGCTCCTTTCTTCAACTCGCTATCTTGTGAGCTGGCCGCAAACCCACAGGATTGCTTCAGGCCCTAATCTGGTTCCGGCACGGCATGCTGAGCCTTTGGTTAATTCCTCTTCCTGGTGGAAATGAGCGTTAAATTTGCCCTTGCAGACACCTAGAGCTAGTCTCTCATTCGTTCTCCCTATTCCTTTTCATCTTGCGCAGAAATTGCAAACTGTGCCCAACAGGAGGTTAAAGGCACTGACTCTCCAAGTGGGGAGAGTGTTCGTAAAGGGTCTGGAATGGTGAACCCGAGTAAAAGGGGACGAAAACTGAGATGCATTTGAAAACGTTTGCCAGTCACACGGTGCACCATACTGTGGGTTTCCCATGCATGTTTTAGCTGAAGGAAGAATCCCTTAAACTTGGAGAGTTGGGACCCATGGAATGGGTACCATGCTGTATGACTTCAAAGGGTCTGCATTTGCTCATCGAACCTCACCAATGCTATCAGCCCGAAGTGCCCAACCTTATGTCTCACTCAGCTCTGGGTGTAGATGTGGTAAATCCAGGTTGCATCACAAGCCCTGAATGAATTATTTAAGAATTGCTCTCTATCTCACTGTCCTTGGGTTTTGTTTGTGTAATTCATTTTGATAATGGGATTTATCGGATTTTCTCTGCTGCATTCATGCCGCTGTACACACGCTTCATTCTCTTACGGAGACATATAAATCCATGGGTTTGAAGATTCTTACTAGTCAGGTGTATTCCTAGGCGTTGAATATGGCGTGTTTAATCCATTTCGTTGAGCAAGGGGTAGGTCTTGACTATTACATATTTGGCTTATGGAAAGGTATCTGTGCTAATTTCTATCTCTGGTTTTATGCAGCACCCCAACTCACCTTTCCCATTAAGCAAGCATAAGTTGGTTTTCTAAATTTGAGACCCTGTTCTGTTTTGTAATTCAGTTCATGTGTAGCCAAGTTTACATTCCGTGTAGTAGTGATATCTTATGATGTTTCATTTTCTGTGTGACTTATTTCCCTTAGAATCATCGTACCTGAATCCACTCATTATGCCGCGACGGGCCTGATGACATAGATTTCATTGCTGAGTGATATTCCATTGTACGTACGTACCACAACTTCTTTATCCATTTTTCACATTCTGGGATATTTAACTTGTACCGTAGACGTGGTTCTTGTAAACAGAGCCGTCCGACACTTTGGGGTGGCTGTGTGTTTTTGATTTTAATTTCCCTAAGCTATAGGACCATAAGTGGAAGTGCCGTAGGCTCCGTAGCTTTGTTTTTTCGGTGTTCCGGGAAACACCATACACTTCTCCAGAGTGGCTGTTGGCAATTTACATCCCGCCCATCAGCATAACAAGGCTCCCTGTTCTCCATGGCCTGTGCTGCCTTTCTGGATTTTACACTTTTTTCAGATGGCCCTTTTGACCGGGGGGCAGTGAGACTTCATTGTAGTGCAGATTTCTTTAACATGCTTGCTTGGTTGGCCAAAAAGGGCGTATGCGTTTTTTCCTGAATATATTCAGGAAAAAACGCATACGCCCTTTTTGGCCAAGAGCATCATTGTCGACGTTCTGTCTCTTTTCCTATGCTTTAAATGCAATTCCGGTCTACCCCCTGAAATCGTTTTCCTGCAAATCTGTCCCGCTTACAAGTCGTCTTCGCAGCCTTCCTTCAATATATTTTTGGACGATAGCTGTCATTTATAACTCTGCAGGTTTGTGAGTTACAGTGCCCCTGAGCTCCTTTCTTCAACTCGCTATCTTGTGAGCTGGCCGCAAACCCACAGGATTGCTTCAGGCCCTAATCTGGTTCCGGCACGGCATGCTGAGCCTTTGGTTAATTCCTCTTCCTGGTGGGAAATGAGCGGTAAATTTGCCCTTGCAGACACCTAGAGCTAGTCTCTCATTGGTTCTCCCTATTCCTTTTCATCTTGCGCAGAAATTGCAAACTGTGCCCAACAGGAGGTTAAAGGCACTGACTCTCCAAGTGGGGAGAGTGTTCGTAAAGGGTCTGGAATGGTGAACCCGAGTCAAAGGGGACGAAAACTGAGATGCATTTGTAAACGTTTGCCAGTCACACGGTGCACCATACTGTGGGTTTCCCATGCATGTTTTAGCTGAAGGAAGAATCCCTTAAACTTGGAGAGTTGGGACCCATGGAATGGGTACCATGCTGTATGACTTCAAAGGGTCTGCATTTGCTCATCGAACCTCACCAATGCTATCAGCCCGAAGTGCCCAACCTTATGTCTCACTCAGCTCTGGGTGTAGATGTGGTAAATCCAGGTTGCATCACAAGCCCTGAATGAATTATTTAAGAATTGCTCTCTATCTCACTGTCCTTGGGTTTTGTTTGTGTAATTCATTTTGATAATGGGATTTATCGGATTTTCTCTGCTGCATTCATGCCGCTGTACACACGCTTCATTCTCTTATGGAGACATATAAATCCATGGGTTTGAAGATTCTTACTAGTCAGGTGTATTCCTAGGCGTTGAATATGGGGTGTTTAATCCATTTCGTTGAGCAAGGGGTAGGTCTTGACTATTACATATTTGGCTTATGGAAAAGTATCTGTGCTAATTTCTATCTCTGGTTTTATGCAGCACCCCAACTCACCTTTCCCCTTAAGCAAGCATAAGTTGGTTTTCTAAATTTGAGACCCTGTTCTGTTTTGTAATTCAGTTCATGTGTAGCCAAGTTTACATTCCGTGTAGTAGTGATATCTTATGATGTTTCATTTTCTGTGTGACTTATTTCACTTAGAATCATCGTACCTGAATCCACTCATTATGCCGCGACGGGCCTGATGACATAGATTTCATTGCTGAGTGATATTCCATTGTACGTACGTACCACAACTTCTTTATCCATTTTTCACATTCTGGGATATTTAACTTGTACCGTAGACGAGGTTCTTGTAAACAGAGCCGTCCGACACTTTGGGGTGGCTGTGTGTTTTTGATTTTAATTTCGCTAAGCTATAGGACCATAAGTGGAAGTGCTGTAGGCTCCGTAGCTTTGTTTTTTCGGTGTTCCGGGAAACACCATACACTTCTCCAGAGTGGCTGTTGGCAATTTACATCCCGCCCATCAGCATAACAAGGCTCCCTGTTCTCCATGGCCTGTGCTGCCTTTCTGGATTTTACACTTTTTTCAGCTGGCCCTTTTGACCGGGGGGCAGTGAGACTTCATTGTAGTGCAGATTACTTTAACATGCTTGCTTGGTTGGCCAAAAAGGGCGTATGCATTTTTTCCTGAATATATTCAGGAAAAAACGCATACGCCCTTTTTGGCCAAGAGCATCATTGTCGACGTTCTGCCTCTTTTCCTATGCTTTAAATGCAATTCTCGTCTACCCCCTGAAATCGTTTTCCTGCAAATCTGTCCCGCTTACAAGTCGTCTTCGCAGCCTTCCTTTAATATATTTTTGAACGATAGCTGTCATTTATAACTCTGCAGGTTTGTGAGTTACAGTGCCCCTGAGCTCCTTTCTTCAACTCGCTATCTTGTGAGCTGGCCGCAAACCCACAGGATTGCTTCAGGCCCTAATCTGGTTCCGGCACGGCATGCTGAGCCTTTGGTTAATTCCTCTTCCTGGTGGGAAATGAGCGTTAAATTTGCCCGTGCAGACACCTAGAGCTAGTCTCTCATTCGTTCTCCCTATTCCTTTTCATCTTGCGCAGAAATTGCAAACTGTGCCCAACAGGAGGTTAAAGGCACTGACTCTCCAAGTGGGGAGAGTGTTCGTAAAGGGTCTGGAATGGTGAACCCGAGTAAAAGGGGACGAAAACTGAGATGCATTTGAAAACGTTTGCCAGTCACACGGTGCACCATACTGTGGGTTTCCCATGCATGTTTTAGCTGAAGGAAGAATCCCTTAAACTTGGAGAGTTGGGACCCATGGAATGGGTTCCAGGCTGTATGACTTCAAAGGGTCTGCATTTGCTCATCGAACCTCACCAATGCTATCAGCCCGAAGTGCCCAACCTTATGTCTCACTCAGCTCTGGGTGTAGATGTGGTAAATCCAGGTTGCATCACAAGCCCTGAATGAATTATTTAAGAATTGCTCTCTATTTCACTGTCCTTGGGTTTTGTTTGTGTAATTCATTTTGATAATGGGATTTATCGGATTTTCTCTGCTGCATTCATGCCGCTGTACACACGCTTCATTCTCTTACGGAGACATATAAATCCATGGGTTTGAAGATTCTTACTAGTCAGGTGTATTCCTAGGCGTTGAATATGGGGTGTTTAGTCCATTTCGTTGAGCAAGGGGTAGGTCTTGACTATTACATATTTGGCTTATGGAAAGGTATCTGTGCTAATTTTTATCTCTGGTTTTATGCAGCACCCCAACTCAGCTTTCCCCTTAAGCAAGCATAAGTTGGTTTTCTAAATTTGAGACCCTGTTCTGTTTTGTAATTCAGTTCATGTGTAGCCAAGTTTACATTCCGTGTAGTAGTGATATCTTATGATGTTTCATTTTCTGTGTGACTTATTTCACTTAGAATCATCGTACCCGAATCCACTCATTATGCCGCGACGGGCCTGATGACATAGATTTCATTGCTGAGTGATATTCCAGTGTACGTACGTACCACAACTTCTTTATCCATTTTTCACATTCTGGGATATTTAACTTGTACCGTAGACGAGGTTCTTGTAAACAGAGCCGTCCGACACTTTTGGGTGGCTGTGTGTTTTTGATTTTAATTTCCCTAAGCTATAGGACCATAAGTGGAAGTGCCGTAGGCTCCGTAGCTTTGTTTTTTCGGTGTTCCGGGAAACACCATACACTTCTCCAGAGTGGCTGTTGGCAATTTACATCCCGCCCATCAGCATAACAAGGCTCCCTGTTCTCCATGGCCTGTGCTGCCTTTCTGGATTTTACACTTTTTTCAGATGGCCCTTTTGACCGGGGGGCAGTGAGACTTCATTGTAGTGCAGATTTCTTTAACATGCTTGCTTGGTTGGCCAAAAAGGGCGTATGCGTTTTTTCCTGAATATATTCAGGAAAAAACGCATACGCCCTTTTTGGCCAAGAGCATCATTGTCGACGTTCTGCCTCTTTTCCTATGCTTTAAATGCAATTCCCGTCTACCCCCTGAAATCGTTTTCCTGCAAATCTGTCCCGCTTACAAGTCGTCTTCGCAGCCTTCCTTCAATATATTTTTGGACGATAGCTGTCATTTATAACTCTGCAGGTTTGTGAGTTACAGTGCCCCTGAGCTCCTTTCTTCAACTCGCTATCTTGTGAGCTGGCCGCAAACCCACAGGATTGCTTCAGGCCCTAATCTGGTTCCGGCACGGCATGCTGAGCCTTTGGTTAATTCCTCTTCCTGGTGGGAAATGAGCGGTAAATTTGCCCTTGCAGACACCTAGAGCTAGTCTCTCATTGGTTCTCCCTATTCCTTTTCATCTTGCGCAGAAATTGCAAACTGTGCCCAACAGGAGGTTAAAGGCACTGACTCTCCAAGTGGGGAGAGTGTTCGTAAAGGGTCTGGAATGGTGAACCCGAGTAAAAGGGGACGAAAACTGAGATGCATTTGAAAACGTTTGCCAGTCACACGGTGCACCATACTGTGGGTTTCCCATGCATGTTTTAGCTGAAGGAAGAATCCCTTAAACTTGGAGAGTTGGGACCCATGGAATGGGTACCATGCTGTATGACTTCAAAGGGTCTGCATTTGCTCATCGAACCTCACCAATGCTATCAGCCCGAAGTGCCCAACCTTATGTCTCACTCAGCTCTGGGTGTAGATGTGGTAAATCCAGGTTGCATCACAAGCCCTGAATGAATTATTTAAGAATTGCTCTCTATCTCACTGTCCTTGGGTTTTGTTTGTGTAATTCATTTTGATAATGGGATTTATCGGATTTTCTCTGCTGCATTCATGCCGCTGTACACACGCTTCATTCTCTTACGGAGACATATAAATCCATGGGTTTGAAGATTCTTACTAGTCAGGTGTATTCCTAGGCGTTGAATATGGGGTGTTTAATCCATTTCGTTGAGCAAGGGGTAGGTCTTGACTATTACATATTTGGCTTATGGAAAGGTATCTGTGCTAATTTCTATCTCTGGTTTTATGCAGCACCCCAACTCACCTTTCCCCTTAAGCAAGCATAAGTTGGTTTTCTAAATTTGAGACCCTGTTCTGTTTTGTAATTCAGTTCATGTGTAGCCAAGTTTACATTCCGTGTAGTAGTGATATCTTATGATGTTTCATTTTCTGTGTGACTTATTTCCCTTAGAATCATCGTACCTGAATCCACTCATTATGCCGCGACGGGCCTGATGACATAGATTTCATTGCTGAGTGATATTCCAGTGTACGTACGTACCACAACTTCTTTATCCATTTTTCACATTCTGGGATATTTAACTTGTACCGTAGACGAGGTTCTTGTAAACAGAGCCGTCCGACACTTTGGGGTGGCTGTGTGTTTTTGATTTTAATTTCCCTAAGCTATAGGACCATAAGTGGAAGTGCCGTAGGCTCCGTAGCTTTGTTTTTTCGGTGTTCCGGGAAACACCATACACTTCTCCAGAGTGGCTGTTGGCAATTTACATCCCGCCCATCAGCATAACAAGGCTCCCTGTTCTCCATGGCCTGTGCTGCCTTTCTGGATTTTACACTTTTTTCAGATGGCCCTTTTGACCGGGGGGCAGTGAGACTTCATTGTAGTGCAGATTTCTTTAACATGCTTGCTTGGTTGGCCAAAAAGGGCGTATGCGTTTTTTCCTGAATATATTCAGGAAAAAACGCATACGCCCTTTTTGGCCAAGAGCATCATTGTCGACGTTCTGCCTCTTTTCCTATGCTTTAAATGCAATTCCCGTCTACCCCCTGAAATCGTTTTCCTGCAAATCTGTCCCGCTTACAAGTCGTCTTCGCAGACTTCCTTCAATATATTTTTGGACGATAGCTGTCATTTATAACTCTGCAGGTTTGAGTTACAGTGCCCCTGAGCTCCTTTCTTCAACTCGCTATCTTGTGTGCTGGCCGCAAACCCACAGGATTGCCTCAGGCCCTAATCTGGTTCCGGCACGGCATGCTGAGCCTTTGGTTAATTCCTCTTCCTGGTGGGAAATGAGCGTTAAATTTGCCCGTGCAGACACCTAGAGCTAGTCTCTCATTCGTTCTCCCTATTCCTTTTCATCTTGCGCAGAAATTGCAAACTGTGCCCAACAGGAGGTTAAAGGCACTGACTCTCCAAGTGGGGAGAGTGTTCGTAAAGGGTCTGGAATGGTGAACCCGAGTAAAAGGGGACGAAAACTGAGATGCATTTGAAAACGTTTGCCAGTCACACGGTGCACCATACTGTGGGTTTCCCATGCATGTTTTAGCTGAAGGAAGAATCCCTTAAACTTGGAGAGTTGGGACCCATGGAATGGGTACCATGCTGTATGACTTCAAAGGGTCTGCATTTGCTCATCGAACCTCACCAATGCTATCAGCCCGAAGTGCCCAACCTTATGTCTCACTCAGCTCTGGGTGTAGATGTGGTAAATCCAGGTTGCATCACAAGCCCTGAATGAATTATTTAAGAATTGCTCTCTATTTCACTGTCCTTGGGTTTTGTTTGTGTAATTCATTTTGATAATGGGATTTATCGGATTTTCTCTGCTGCATTCATGCCGCTGTACACACGCTTCATTCTCTTACGGAGACATATAAATCCATGGGTTTGAAGATTCTTACTAGTCAGGTGTATTCCTAGGCGTTGAATATGGGGTGTTTAGTCCATTTCGTTGAGCAAGGGGTAGGTCTTGACTATTACATATTTGGCTTATGGAAAGGTATCTGTGCTAATTTCTATCTCTGGTTTTATGCAGCACCCCAACTCACCTTTCCCCTTAAGCAAGCATAAGTTGGTTTTCTAAATTTGAGACCCTGTTCTGTTTTGTAATTCAGTTCATGTGTAGCCAAGTTTACATTCCGTGTAGTAGTGATATCTTATGATGTTTCATTTTCTGTGTGACTTATTTCCCTTAGAATCATCGTACCTGAATCCACTCATTATGCCGCGACGGGCCTGATGACATAGATTTCATTGCTGAGTGATATTCCATTGTACGTACGTACCACAACTTCTTTATCCATTTTTCACATTCTGGGATATTTAACTTGTACCGTAGACGAGGTTCTTGTAAACAGAGCCGTCCGACACTTTGGGGTGGCTGTGTGTTTTTGATTTTAATTTCCCTAAGCTATAGGACCATAAGTGGAAGTGCCGTAGGCTCCGTAGCTTTGTTTTTTCGGTGTTCCGGGAAACACCATACACTTCTCCAGAGTGGCTGTTGGCAATTTACATCCCGCCCATCAGCATAACAAGGCTCCCTGTTCTCCATGGCCTGTGCTGCCTTTCTGGATTTTACACTTTTTTCAGATGGCCCTTTTGACCGGGGGGCAGTGAGACTTCATTGTAGTGCAGATTTCTTTAACATGCTTGCTTGGTTGGCCAAAAAGGGCGTATGCGTTTTTTCCTGAATATATTCAGGAAAAAACGCATACGCCCTTTTTGGCCAAGAGCATCATTGTCGACGTTCTGCCTCTTTTCCTATGCTTTAAATGCAATTCCCGTCTACCCCCTGAAATCGTTTTCCTGCAAATCTGTCCCGCTTACAAGTCGTCTTCGCAGCCTTCCTTCAATATATTTTTGGACGATAGCTGTCATTTATAACTCTGCAGGTTTGTGAGTTACAGTGCCCCTGAGCTCCTTTCTTCAACTCGCTATCTTGTGAGCTGGCCGCAAACCCACAGGATTGCTTCAGGCCCTAATCTGGTTCCGGCACGGCATGCTGAGCCTTTGGTTAATTCCTCTTCCTGGTGGGAAATGAGCGTTAAATTTGCCCTTGCAGACACCTAGAGCTAGTCTCTCATTGGTTCTCCCTATTCCTTTTCATCTTGCGCAGAAATTGCAAACTGTGCCCAACAGGAGGTTAAAGGCACTGACTCTCCAAGTGGGGAGAGTGTTCGTAAAGGGTCTGGAATGGTGAACCCGAGTCAAAGGGGACGAAAACTGAGATGCATTTGAAAACGTTTGCCAGTCACACGGTGCACCATACTGTGGGTTTCCCATGCATGTTTTAGCTGAAGGAAGAATCCCTTAAACTTGGAGAGTTGGGACCCATGGAATGGGTACCATGCTGTATGACTTCAAAGGGTCTGCATTTGCTCATCGAACCTCACCAATGCTATCAGCCCGAAGTGCCCAACCTTATGTCTCACTCAGCTCTGGGTGTAGATGTGGTAAATCCAGGTTGCATCACAAGCCCTGAATGAATTATTTAAGAATTGCTCTCTATCTCACTGTCCTTGGGTTTTGTTTGTGTAATTCATTTTGATAATGGGATTTATCGGATTTTCTCTGCTGCATTCATGCCGCTGTACACACGCTTCATTCTCTTACGGAGACATATAAATCCATGGGTTTGAAGATTCTTACTAGTCAGGTGTATTCCTAGGCGTTGAATATGGGGTGTTTAATCCATTTCGTTGAGCAAGGGGTAGGTCTTGACTATTACATATTTGGCTTATGGAAAGGTATCTGTGCTAATTTCTATCTCTGGTTTTATGCAGCACCCCAACTCACCTTTCCCATTAAGCAAGCATAAGTTGGTTTTCTAAATTTGAGACCCTGTTCTGTTTTGTAATTCAGTTCATGTGTAGCCAAGTTTACATTCCGTGTATTAGTGATATCTTATGATGTTTCATTTTCTGTGTGACTTATTTCCCTTAGAATCATCGTACCTGAATCCACTCATTATGCCGCGACGGGCCTGATGACATAGATTTCATTGCTGAGTGATATTCCATTGTACGTACGTACCACAACTTCTTTATCCATTTTTCACATTCTGGGATATTTAACTTGTACCGTAGACGAGGTTCTTGTAAACAGAGCCGTCCGACACTTTGGGGTGGCTGTGTGTTTTTGATTTTAATTTCCCTAAGCTATAGGACCATAAGTGGAAGTGCCGTAGGCTCCGTAGCTTTGTTTTTTCGGTGTTCCGGGAAACACCATACACTTCTCCAGAGTGGCTGTTGGCAATTTACATCCCGCCCATCAGCATAACAAGGCTCCCTGTTCTCCATGGCCTGTGCTGCCTTTCTGGATTTTACACTTTTTTCAGATGGCCCTTTTGACCGGGGGGCAGTGAGACTTCATTGTAGTGCAGATTTCTTTAACATGCTTGCTTGGTTGGCCAAAAAGGGCGTATGCGTTTTTTCCTGAATATATTCAGGAAAAAACGCATACGCCCTTTTTGGCCAAGAGCATCATTGTCGACGTTCTGCCTCTTTTCCTATGCTTTAAATGCAATTCCCGTCTACCCCCTGAAATCGTTTTCCTGCAAATCTGTCCCGCTTACAAGTCGTCTTCGCAGCCTTCCTTCAATATATTTTTGGACGATAGCTGTCATTTATAACTCTGCAGGTTTGTGAGTTACAGTGCCCCTGAGCTCCTTTCTTCAACTCGCTATCTTGTGAGCTGGCCGCAAACCCACAGGATTGCCTCAGGCCCTAATCTGGTTCCGGCACGGCATGCTGAGCCTTTGGTTAATTCCTCTTCCTGGTGGGAAATGAGCGTTAAATTTGCCCTTGCAGACACCTAGAGCTAGTCTCTCATTCGTTCTCCCTATTCCTTTTCATCTTGCGCAGAAATTGCAAACTGTGCCCAACAGGAGGTTAAAGGCACTGACTCTCCAAGTGGGGAGAGTGTTCGTAAAGGGTCTGGAATGGTGAACCCGAGTCAAAGGGGACGAAAACTGAGATGCATTTGAAAACGTTTGCCAGTCACACGGTGCACCATACTGTGGGTTTCCCATGCATGTTTTAGCTGAAGGAAGAATCCCTTAAACTTGGAGAGTTGGGACCCATGGAATGGGTACCATGCTGTATGACTTCAAAGGGTCTGCATTTGCTCATCGAACCTCACCAATGCTATCAGCCCGAAGTGCCCAACCTTATGTCTCACTCAGCTCTGGGTGTAGATGTGGTAAATCCAGGTTGCATCACAAGCCCTGAATGAATTATTTAAGAATTGCTCTCTATCTCACTGTCCTTGGGTTTTGTTTGTGTAATTCATTTTGATAATGGGATTTATCGGATTTTCTCTGCTGCATTCATGCCGCTGTACACACGCTTCATTCTCTTACGGAGACATATAAATCCATGGGTTTGAAGATTCTTACTAGTCAGGTGTATTCCTAGGCGTTGAATATGGGGTGTTTAGTCCATTTCGTTGAGCAAGGGGTAGGTCTTGACTATTACATATTTGGCTTATGGAAAGGTATCTGTGCTAATTTCTATCTCTGGTTTTATGCAGCACCCCAACTCACCTTTCCCCTTAAGCAAGCATAAGTTGGTTTTCTAAATTTGAGACCCTGTTCTGTTTTGTAATTCAGTTCATGTGTAGCCAAGTTTACATTCCGTGTAGTAGTGATATCTTATGATGTTTCATTTTCTGTGTGACTTATTTCACTTAGAATCATCGTACCTGAATCCACTCATTATGCCGCGACGGGCCTGATGACATAGATTTCATTGCTGAGTGATATTCCATTGTACGTACGTACCACAACTTCTTTATCCATTTTTCACATTCTGGGATATTTAACTTGTACCGTAGACGAGGTTCTTGTAAACAGAGCCGTCCGACACTTTGGGGTGGCTGTGTGTTTTTCATTTTAATTTCCCTAAGCTATAGGACCATAAGTGGAAGTGCCGTAGGCTCCGTAGCTTTGTTTTTTCGGTGTTCCGGGAAACACCATACACTTCTCCAGAGTGGCTGTTGGCAATTTACATCCCGCCCATCAGCATAACAAGGCTCCCTGTTCTCCATGGCCTGTGCTGCCTTTCTGGATTTTACACTTTTTTCAGCTGGCCCTTTTGACCGGGGGGCAGTGAGACTTCATTGTAGTGCAGATTACTTTAACATGCTTGCTTGGTTGGCCAAAAAGGGCGTATGCATTTTTTCCTGAATATATTCAGGAAAAAACGCATACGCCCTTTTTGGCCAAGAGCATCATTGTCGACGTTCTGCCTCTTTTCCTATGCTTTAAATGCAATTCCCGTCTACCCCCTGAAATCGTTTTCCTGCAAATCTGTCCCGCTTACAAGTCGTCTTCGCAGCCTTCCTTTAATATATTTTTGAACGATAGCTGTCATTTATAACTCTGCAGGTTTGTGAGTTACAGTGCCCCTGAGCTCCTTTCTTCAACTCGCTATCTTGTGAGCTGGCCGCAAACCCACAGGATTGCTTCAGACCCTAATCTGGTTCCGGCACGGCATGCTGAGCCTTTGGTTAATTCCTCTTCCTGGTGGGAAATGAGCGTTAAATTCGCCCGTGCAGACACCTAGAGCTAGTCTCTCATTCGTTCTCCCTATTCCTTTTCATCTTGCGCAGAAATTGCAAACTGTGCCCAACAGGAGGTTAAAGGCACTGACTCTCCAAGTGGGGAGAGTGTTCGTAAAGGGTCTGGAATGGTGAACCCGAGTAAAAGGGGACGAAAACTGAGATGCATTTGAAAACGTTTGCCAGTCACACGGTGCACCATACTGTGGGTTTCCCATGCATGTTTTAGCTGAAGGAAGAATCCCTTAAACTTGGAGAGTTGGGACCCATGGAATGGGTACCAGGCTGTATGACTTCAAAGGGTCTGCATTTGCTCATCGAACCTCACCAATGCTATCAGCCCGAAGTGCCCAACCTTATGTCTCACTCAGCTCTGGGTGTAGATGTGGTAAATCCAGGTTGCATCACAAGCCCTGAATGAATTATTTAAGAATTGCTCTCTATTTCACTGTCCTTGGGTTTTGTTTGTGTAATTCATTTTGATAATGGGATTTATCGGATTTTCTCTGCTGCATTCATGCCGCTGTACACACGCTTCATTCTCTTACGGAGACATATAAATCCATGGGTTTGAAGATTCTTACTAGTCAGGTGTATTCCTAGGCGTTGAATATGGGGTGTTTAGTCCATTTCGTTGAGCAAGGGGTAGGTCTTGACTATTACATATTTGGCTTATGGAAAGGTATCTGTGCTAATTTTTATCTCTGGTTTTATGCAGCACCCCAACTCACCTTTCCCCTTAAGCAAGCATAAGTTGGTTTTCTAAATTTGAGACCCTCTTCTGTTTTGTAATTCAGTTCATGTGTAGCCAAGTTTACATTCCGTGTAGTAGTGATATCTTATGATGTTTCATTTTCTGTGTGACTTATTTCACTTAGAATCATCGTACCCGAATCCACTTATTATGCCGCGACGGGCCGGATGACATAGATTTCATTGCTGAGTGATATTCCATTATACGTACGTACCACAACTTCTTTATCCATTTTTCACATTCTGGGATATTTAACTTGTACCGTAGACGAGGTTCTTGTAAACAGAGCCGTCCGACACTTTGGGGTGGCTGTGTGTTTTTGATTTTAATTTCCCTAAGCTATAGGACCATAAGTGGAAGTGCCGTAGGCTCCGTAGCTTTGTTTTTTCGGTGTTCCGGGAAACACCATACACTTCTCCAGAGTGGCTGTTGGCAATTTACATCCCGCCCATCAGCATAACAAGGCTCCCTGTTCTCCATGGCCTGTGCTGCCTTTCTGGATTTTACACTTTTTTCAGATGGCCCTTTTGACCGGGGGGCAGTGAGACTTCATTGTAGTGCAGATTTCTTTAACATGCTTGCTTGGTTGGCCAAAAAGGGCGTATGCGTTTTTTCCTGAATATATTCAGGAAAAAACGCATACGCCCTTTTTGGCCAAGAGCATCATTGTCGACGTTCTGCCTCTTTTCCTATGCTTTAAATGCAATTCCCGTCTACCCCCTGAAATCGTTTTCCTGCAAATCTGTCCCGCTTACAAGTCGTCTTCGCAGCCTTCCTTCAATATATTTTTGGACGATAGCTGTCATTTATAACTCTGCAGGTTTGTGAGTTACAGTGCCCCTGAGCTCCTTTCTTCAACTCGCTATCTTGTGAGCTGGCCGCAAACCCACAGGATTGCTTCAGGCCCTAATCTGGTTCCGGCACGGCATGCTGAGCCTTTGGTTAATTCCTCTTCCTGGTGGGAAATGAGCGTTAAATTTGCCCTTGCAGACACCTAGAGCTAGTCTCTCATTGGTTCTCCCTATTCCTTTTCATCTTGCGCAGAAATTGCAAACTGTGCCCAACAGGAGGTTAAAGGCACTGACTCTCCAAGTGGGGAGAGTGTTCGTAAAGGGTCTGGAATGGTGAACCCGAGTCAAAGGGGACGAAAACTGAGATGCATTTGAAAACGTTTGCCAGTCACACGGTGCACCATACTGTGGGTTTCCCATGCATGTTTTAGCTGAAGGAAGAATCCCTTAAACTTGGAGAGTTGGGACCCATGGAATGGGTACCATGCTGTATGACTTCAAAGGGTCTGCATTTGCTCATCGAACCTCACCAATGCTATCAGCCCGAAGTGCCCAACCTTATGTCTCACTCAGCTCTGGGTGTAGATGTGGTAAATCCAGGTTGCATCACAAGCCCTGAATGAATTATTTAAGAATTGCTCTCTATCTCACTGTCCTTGGGTTTTGTTTGTGTAATTCATTTTGATAATGGGATTTATCGGATTTTCTCTGCTGCATTCATGCCGCTGTACACACGCTTCATTCTCTTACGGAGACATATAAATCCATGGGTTTGAAGATTCTTACTAGTCAGGTGTATTCCTAGGCGTTGAATATGGGGTGTTTAATCCATTTCGTTGAGCAAGGGGTAGGTCTTGACTATTACATATTTGGCTTATGGAAAGGTATCTGTGCTAATTTCTATCTCTGGTTTTATGCAGCACCCCAACTCACCTTTCCCATTAAGCAAGCATAAGTTGGTTTTCTAAATTTGAGACCCTGTTCTGTTTTGTAATTCAGTTCATGTGTAGCCAAGTTTACATTCCGTGTAGTAGTGATATCTTATGATGTTTCATTTTCTGTGTGACTTATTTCCCTTAGAATCATCGTACCTGAATCCACTCATTATGCCGCGACGGGCCTGATGACATAGATTTCATTGCTGAGTGATATTCCATTGTACGTACGTACCACAACTTCTTTATCCATTTTTCACATTCTGGGATATTTAACTTGTACCGTAGACGAGGTTCTTGTAAACAGAGCCGTCCGACACTTTGGGGTGGCTGTGTGTTTTTGATTTTAATTTCCCTAAGCTATAGGACCATAAGTGGAAGTGCCGTAGGCTCCGTAGCTTTGTTTTTTCGGTGTTCCGGGAAACACCATACACTTCTCCAGAGTGGCTGTTGGCAATTTACATCCCGCCCATCAGCATAACAAGGCTCCCTGTTCTCCATGGCCTGTGCTGCCTTTCTGGATTTTACACTTTTTTCAGATGGCCCTTTTGACCGGGGGGCAGTGAGACTTCATTGTAGTGCAGATTTCTTTAACATGCTTGCTTGGTTGGCCAAAAAGGGCGTATGCGTTTTTTCCTGAATATATTCAGGAAAAAACGCATACGCCCTTTTTGGCCAAGAGCATCATTGTCGACGTTCTGCCTCTTTTCCTATGCTTTAAATGCAATTCCCGTCTACCCCCTGAAATCGTTTTCCTGCAAATCTGTCCCGCTTACAAGTCGTCTTCGCAGCCTTCCTTCAATATATTTTTGGACGATAGCTGTCATTTATAACTCTGCAGGTTTGTGAGTTACAGTGCCCCTGAGCTCCTTTCTTCAACTCGCTATCTTGTGAGCTGGCCGCAAACCCACAGGATTGCTTCAGGCCCTAATCTGGTTCCGGCACGGCATGCTGAGCCTTTGGTTAATTCCTCTTCCTGGTGGGAAATGAGCGTTAAATTTGCCCTTGCAGACACCTAGAGCTAGTCTCTCATTGGTTCTCCCTATTCCTTTTCATCTTGCGCAGAAATTGCAAACTGTGCCCAACAGGAGGTTAAAGGCACTGACTCTCCAAGTGGGGAGAGTGTTCGTAAAGGGTCTGGAATGGTGAACCCGAGTAAAAGGGGACGAAAACTGAGATGCATTTGAAAACGTTTGCCAGTCACACGGTGCACCATACTGTGGGTTTCCCATGCATGTTTTAGCTGAAGGAAGAATCCCTTAAACTTGGAGAGTTGGGACCCATGGAATGGGTACCATGCTGTATGACTTCAAAGGGTCTGCATTTGCTCATCGAACCTCACCAATGCTATCAGCCCGAAGTGCCCAACCTTATGTCTCACTCAGCTCTGGGTGTAGATGTGGTAAATCCAGGTTGCATCACAAGCCCTGAATGAATTATTTAAGAATTGCTCTCTATCTCACTGTCCTTGGGTTTTGTTTGTGTAATTCATTTTGATAATGGGATTTATCGGATTTTCTCTGCTGCATTCATGCCGCTGTACACACGCTTCATTCTCTTACGGAGACATATAAATCCATGGGTTTGAAGATTCTTACTAGTCAGGTGTATTCCTAGGCGTTGAATATGGGGTGTTTAATCCATTTCGTTGAGCAAGGGGTAGGTCTTGACTATTACATATTTGGCTTATGGAAAGGTATCTGTGCTAATTTCTATCTCTGGTTTTATGCAGCACCCCAACTCACCTTTCCCATTAAGCAAGCATAAGTTGGTTTTCTAAATTTGAGACCCTGTTCTGTTTTGTAATTCAGTTCATGTGTAGCCAAGTTTACATTCCGTGTAGTAGTGATATCTTATGATGTTTCATTTTCTGTGTGACTTATTTCCCTTAGAATCATCGTACCTGAATCCACTCATTATGCCGCGACGGGCCTGATGACATAGATTTCATTGCTGAGTGATATTCCATTGTACGTACGTACCACAACTTCTTTATCCATTTTTCACATTCTGGGATATTTAACTTGTACCGTAGACGAGGTTCTTGTAAACAGAGCCGTCCGACACTTTGGGGTGGCTGTGTGTTTTTGATTTTAATTTCCCTAAGCTATAGGACCATAAGTGGAAGTGCCGTAGGCTCTGTAGCTTTGTTTTTTCGGTGTTCCGGGAAACACCATACACTTCTCCAGAGTGGCTGTTGGCAATTTACATCCCGCCCATCAGCATAACAAGGCTCCCTGTTCTCCATGGCCTGTGCTGCCTCTGGATTTTACACTTTTTTCAGATGGCCCTTTTGACCGGGGGGCCGTGAGACTTCATTGTAGTGCAGATTTCTTTAACATGCTTGCTTGGTTGGCCAAAAAGGGCGTATGCGTTTTTTCCTGAATATATTCAGGAAAAAACGCATACGCCCTTTTTGGCCAAGAGCATCATTGTCGACGTTCTGCCTCTTTTCCTATGCTTTAAATGCAATTCCCGTCTACCCCCTGAAATCGTTTTCCTGCAAATCTGTCCCGCTTACAAGTCGTCTTCGCAGCCTTCCTTCAATATATTTTTGGACGATAGCTGTCATTTATAACTCTGCAGGTTTGTGAGTTACAGTGCCCATGAGCTCCTTTCTTCAACTCGCTATCTTGTGAGCTGGCCGCAAACCCACAGGATTGCCTCAGGCCCTAATCTGGTTCCGGCACGGCATGCTGAGCCTTTGGTTAATTCCTCTTCCTGGTGGGAAATGAGCGTTAAATTTGCCCGTGCAGACACCTAGAGCTAGTCTCTCATTCGTTCTCCCTATTCCTTTTCATCTTGCGCAGAAATTGCAAACTGTGCCCAACAGGAGGTTAAAGGCACTGACTCTCCAAGTGGGGAGAGTGTTCGTAAAGGGTCTGGAATGGTGAACCCGAGTAAAAGGGGACGAAAACTGAGATGCATTTGAAAACGTTTGCCAGTCACACGGTGCACCATACTGTGGGTTTCCCATGCATGTTTTAGCTGAAGGAAGAATCCCTTAAACTTGGAGAGTTGGGACCCATGGAATGGGTACCATGCTGTATGACTTCAAAGGGTCTGCATTTGCTCATCGAACCTCACCAATGCTATCAGCCCGAAGTGCCCAACCTTATGTCTCACTCAGCTCTGGGTGTAGATGTGGTAAATCCAGGTTGCATCACAAGCCCTGAATGAATTATTTAAGAATTGCTCTCTATTTCACTGTCCTTGGGTTTTGTTTGTGTAATTCATTTTGATAATGGGATTTATCGGATTTTCTCTGCTGCATTCATGCCGCTGTACACACGCTTCATTCTCTTACGGAGACATATAAATCCATGGGTTTGAAGATTCTTACTAGTCAGGTGTATTCCTAGGCGTTGAATATGGGGTGTTTAGTCCATTTCGTTGAGCAAGGGGTAGGTCTTGACTATTACATATTTGGCTTATGGAAAGGTATCTGTGCTAATTTCTATCTCTGGTTTTATGCAGCACCCCAACTCACCTTTCCCCTTAAGCAAGCATAAGTTGGTTTTCTAAATTTGAGACCCTGTTCTGTTTTGTAATTCAGTTCATGTGTAGCCAAGTTTACATTCCGTGTAGTAGTGATATCTTATGATGTTTCATTTTCTGTGTGACTTATTTCCCTTAGAATCATCGTACATGAATCCACTCATTATGCCGCGACGGGCCTGATGACATAGATTTCATTGCTGAGTGATATTCCATTGTACGTACGTACCACAACTTCTTTATCCATTTTTCACATTCTGGGATATTTAACTTGTACCGTAGACGAGGTTCTTGTAAACAGAGCCGTCCGACACTTTGGGGTGGCTGTGTGTTTTTGATTTTAATTTCCCTAAGCTATAGGACCATAAGTGGAAGTGCCGTAGGCTCCGTAGCTTTGTTTTTTCGGTGTTCCGGGAAACACCATACACTTCTCCAGAGTGGCTGTTGGCAATTTACATCCCGCCCATCAGCATAACAAGGCTCCCTGTTCTCCATGGCCTGTGCTGCCTTTCTGGATTTTACACTTTTTTCAGATGGCCCTTTTGACCGGGGGGCAGTGAGACTTCATTGTAGTGCAGATTTCTTTAACGTGCTTGCTTGGTTGGCCAAAAAGGGCGTATGCGTTTTTTCCTGAATATATTCAGGAAAAAACGCATACGCCCTTTTTGGCCAAGAGCATCATTGTCGACGTTCTGCCTCTTTTCCTATGCTTTAAATGCAATTCCCGTCTACCCCCTGAAATCGTTTTCCTGCAAATCTGTCCCGCTTACAAGTCGTCTTCGCAGCCTTCCTTCAATATATTTTTGGACGATAGCTGTCATTTATAACTCTGCAGGTTTGTGAGTTACAGTGCCCCTGAGCTCCTTTCTTCAACTCGCTATCTTGTGAGCTGGCCGCAAACCCACAGGATTGCTTCAGGCCCTAATCTGGTTCCGGCACGGCATGCTGAGCCTTTGGTTAATTCCTCTTCCTGGTGGGAAATGAGCGTTAAATTTGCCCTTGCAGACACCTAGAGCTAGTCTCTCATTGGTTCTCCCTATTCCTTTTCATCTTGCGCAGAAATTGCAAACTGTGCCCAACAGGAGGTTAAAGGCACTGACTCTCCAAGTGGGGAGAGTGTTCGTAAAGGGTCTGGAATGGTGAACCCGAGTAAAAGGGGACGAAAACTGAGATGCATTTGAAAACGTTTGCCAGTCACACGGTGCACCATACTGTGGGATTCCCATGCATGTTTTAGCTGAAGGAAGAATCCCTTAAACTTGGAGAGTTGGGACCCATGGAATGGGTACCATGCTGTATGACTTCAAAGGGTCTGCATTTGCTCATCGAACCTCACCAATGCTATCAGCCCGAAGTGCCCAACCTTATGTCTCACTCAGCTGTGGGTGTAGATGTGGTAAATCCAGGTTGCATCACAAGCCCTGAATGAATTATTTAAGAATTGCTCTCTATCTCACTGTCCTTGGGTTTTGTTTGTGTAATTCATTTTGATAATGGGATTTATCGGATTTTCTCTGCTGCATTCATGCCGCTGTACACACGCTTCATTCACTTACGGAGACATATAAATCCATGGGTTTGAAGATTCTTACTAGTCAGGTGTATTCCTAGGCGTTGAATATGGGGTGTTTAGTCCATTTCGTTGAGCAAGGGGTAGGTCTTGACTATTACATATTTGGCTTATGGAAAGGTATCTGTGCTAATTTCTATCTCTGGTTTTATGCAGCACCCCAACTCACCTTTCCCCTTAAGCAAGCATAAGTTGGTTTTCTAAATTTGAGACCCTGTTCTGTTTTGTAATTCAGTTCATGTGTAGCCAAGTTTACATTCCGTGTAGTAGTGATATCTTATGATGTTTCATTTTCTGTGTGACTTATTTCCCTTAGAATCATCGTACCTGAATCCACTCATTATGCCGCGACGGGCCTGATGACATAGATTTCATTGCTGAGTGATATTCCAGTGTACGTACGTACCACAACTTCTTTATCCATTTTTCACATTCTGGGATATTTAACTTGTACCGTAGACGAGGTTCTTGTAAACAGAGCCGTCCGACACTTTGGGGTGGCTGTGTGTTTTTGATTTTAATTTCCCTAAGCTATAGGACCATAAGTGGAAGTGCCGTAGGCTCCGTAGCTTTGTTTTTTCGGTGTTCCGGGAAACACCATACACTTCTCCAGAGTGGCTGTTGGCAATTTACATCCCGCCCATCAGCATAACAAGGCTCCCTGTTCTCCATGGCCTGTGCTGCCTTTCTGGATTTTACACTTTTTTCAGATGGCCCTTTTGACCGGGGGGCAGTGAGACTTCATTGTAGTGCAGATTTCTTTAACATGCTTGCTTGGTTGGCCAAAAAGGGCGTATGCGTTTTTTCCTGAATATATTCAGGAAAAAACGCATACGCCCTTTTTGGCCAAGAGCATCATTGTCGACGTTCTGCCTCTTTTCCTATGCTTTAAATGCAATTCCCGTCTACCCCCTGAAATCGTTTTCCTGCAAATCTGTCCCGCTTACAAGTCGTCTTCGCAGCCTTCCTTCAATATATTTTTGGACGATAGCTGTCATTTATAACTCTGCAGGTTTGTGAGTTACAGTGCCCCTGAGCTCCTTTCTTCAACTCGCTATCTTGTGAGCTGGCCGCAAACCCACAGGATTGCTTCAGGCCCTAATCTGGTTCCGGCACGGCATGCTGAGCCTTTGGTTAATTCCTCTTCCTGGTGGGAAATGAGCGTTAAATTTGCCCTTGCAGACACCTAGAGCTAGTCTCTCATTGGTTCTCCCTATTCCTTTTCATCTTGCGCAGAAATTGCAAACTGTGCCCAACAGGAGGTTAAAGGCACTGACTCTCCAAGTGGGGAGAGTGTTCGTAAAGGGTCTGGAATTGTGAACCCGAGTAAAAGGGGACGAAAACTGAGATGCATTTGAAAACGTTTGCCAGTCACACGGTGCACCATACTGTGGGTTTCCCATGCATGTTTTAGCTGAAGGAAGAATCCCTTAAACTTGGAGAGTTGGGACCCATGGAATGGGTACCATGCTGTATGACTTCAAAGGGTCTGCATTTGCTCATCGAACCTCACCAATGCTATCAGCCCGAAGTGCCCAACCTTATGTCTCACTCAGCTGTGGGTGTAGATGTGGTAAATCCAGGTTGCATCACAAGCCCTGAATGAATTATTTAAGAATTGCTCTCTATTTCACTGTCCTTGGGTTTTGTTTGTGTAATTCATTTTGATAATGGGATTTATCGGATTTTCTCTGCTGCATTCATGCCGCTGTACACACGCTTCATTCTCTTACGGAGACATATAAATCCATGGGTTTGAAGATTCTTACTAGTCAGGTGTATTCCTAGGCGTTGAATATGGCGTGTTTAATCCATTTCGTTGAGCAAGGGGTAGGTCTTGACTATTACATATTTGGCTTATGGAAAGGTATCTGTGCTAATTTCTATCTCTGGTTTTATGGAGCACCCCAACTCACCTTTCCCATTAAGCAAGCATAAGTTGGTTTTCTAAATTTGAGACCCTGTTCTGTTTTGTAATTCAGTTCATGTGTAGCCAAGTTTACATTCCGTGTATTAGTGATATCTTATGATGTTTCATTTTCTGTGTGACTTATTTCCCTTAGAATCATCGTACCTGAATCCACTCATTATGCCGCGACGGGCCTGATGACATAGATTTCATTGCTGAGTGATATTCCATTGTACGTACGTACCACAACTTCTTTATCCATTTTTCACATTCTGGGATATTTAACTTGTACCGTAGACGAGGTTCTTGTAAACAGAGCCGTCCGACACTTTGGGGTGGCTGTGTGTTTTTGATTTTAATTTCCCTAAGCTATAGGACCATAAGTGGAAGTGCCGTAGGCTCCGTAGCTTTGTTTTTTCGGTGTTCCGGGAAACACCATACACTTCTCCAGAGTGGCTGTTGGCAATTTACATCCCGCCCATCAGCATAACAAGGCTCCCTGTTCTCCATGGCCTGTGCTGCCTTTCTGGATTTTACACTTTTTTCAGATGGCCCTTTTGACCGGGGGGCAGTGAGACTTCATTGTAGTGCAGATTTCTTTAACATGCTTGCTTGGTTGGCCAAAAAGGGCGTATGCGTTTTTTCCTGAATATATTCAGGAAAAAACGCATACGCCCTTTTTGGCCAAGAGCATCATTGTCGACGTTCTGCCTCTTTTCCTATGCTTTAAATGCAATTCCCGTCTACCCCCTGAAATCGTTTTCCTGCAAATCTGTCCCGCTTACAAGTCGTCTTCGCAGCCTTCCTTCAATATATTTTTGGACGATAGCTGTCATTTATAACTCTGCAGGTTTGTGAGTTACAGTGCCCCTGAGCTCCTTTCTTCAACTCGCTATCTTGTGAGCTGGCCGCAAACCCACAGGATTGCTTCAGGCCCTAATCTGGTTCCGGCACGGCATGCTGAGCCTTTGGTTAATTCCTCTTCCTGGTGGGAAATGAGCGTTAAATTTGCCCTTGCAGACACCTAGAGCTAGTCTCTCATTGGTTCTCCCTATTCCTTTTCATCTTGCGCAGAAATTGCAAACTGTGCCCAACAGGAGGTTAAAGGCACTGACTCTCCAAGTGGGGAGAGTGTTCGTAAAGGGTCTGGAATGGTGAACCCGAGTAAAAGGGGACGAAAACTGAGATGCATTTGAAAACGTTTGCCAGTCACACGGTGCACCATACTGTGGGTTTCCCATGCATGTTTTAGCTGAAGGAAGAATCCCTTAAACTTGGAGAGTTGGGACCCATGGAATGGGTACCATGCTGTATGACTTCAAAGGGTCTGCATTTGCTCATCGAACCTCACCAATGCTATCAGCCCGAAGTGCCCAACCTTATGTCTCACTCAGCTCTGGGTGTAGATGTGGTAAATCCAGGTTGCATCACAAGCCCTGAATGAATTATTTAAGAATTGCTCTCTATTTCACTGTCCTTGGGTTTTGTTTGTGTAATTCATTTTGATAATGGGATTTATCGGATTTTCTCTGCTGCATTCATGCCGCTGTACACACGCTTCATTCTCTTACGGAGACATATAAATCCATGGGTTTGAAGATTCTTACTAGTCAGGTGTATTCCTAGGCGTTGAATATGGGGTGTTTAATCCATTTCGTTGAGCAAGGGGTAGGTCTTGACTATTACATATTTGGCTTATGGAAAGGTATCTGTGCTAATTTCTATCTCTGGTTTTATGCAGCACCCCAACTCACCTTTCCCATTAAGCAAGCATAAGTTGGTTTTCTAAATTTGAGACCCTGTTCTGTTTTGTAATTCAGTTCATGTGTAGCCAAGTTTACATTCCGTGTAGTAGTGATATCTTATGATGTTTCATTTTCTGTGTGACTTATTTCCCTTAGAATCATCGTACCTGAATCCACTCATTATGCCGCGACGGGCCTGATGACATAGATTTCATTGCTGAGTGATATTCCATTGTACGTACGTACCACAACTTCTTTATCCATTTTTCACATTCTGGGATATTTAACTTGTACCGTAGACGAGGTTCTTGTAAACAGAGCCGTCCGACACTTTGGGGTGGCTGTGTGTTTTTGATTTTAATTTCCCTAAGCTATAGGACCATAAGTGGAAGTGCCGTAGGCTCCGTAGCTTTGTTTTTTCGGTGTTCCGGGAAACACCATACACTTCTCCAGAGTGGCTGTTGGCAATTTACATCCCGCCCATCAGCATAACAAGGCTCCCTGTTCTCCATGGCCTGTGCTGCCTTTCTGGATTTTACACTTTTTTCAGATGGCCCTTTTGACCGGGGGGCAGTGAGACTTCATTGTAGTGCAGATTTCTTTAACATGCTTGCTTGGTTGGCCAAAAAGGGCGTATGCGTTTTTTCCTGAATATATTCAGGAAAAAACGCATACGCCCTTTTTGGCCAAGAGCATCATTGTCGACGTTCTGCCTCTTTTCCTATGCTTTAAATGCAATTCCCGTCTACCCCCTGAAATCGTTTTCCTGCAAATCTGTCCCGCTTACAAGTCGTCTTCGCAGCCTTCCTTCAATATATTTTTGGACGATAGCTGTCATTTATAACTCTGCAGGTTTGTGAGTTACAGTGCCCCTGAGCTCCTTTCTTCAACTCGCTATCTTGTGAGCTGGCCGCAAACCCACAGGATTGCTTCAGGCCCTAATCTGGTTCCGGCACGGCATGCTGAGCCTTTGGTTAATTCCTCTTCCTGGTGGGAAATGAGCGTTAAATTTGCCCTTGCAGACACCTAGAGCTAGTCTCTCATTGGTTCTCCCTATTCCTTTTCATCTTGCGCAGAAATTGCAAACTGTGCCCAACAGGAGGTTAAAGGCACTGACTCTCCAAGTGGGGAGAGTGTTCGTAAAGGGTCTGGAATGGTGAACCCGAGTAAAAGGGGACGAAAACTGAGATGCATTTGAAAACGTTTGCCAGTCACACGGTGCACCATACTGTGGGTTTCCCATGCATGTTTTAGCTGAAGGAAGAATCCCTTAAACTTGGAGAGTTGGGACCCATGGAATGGGTACCATGCTGTATGACTTCAAAGGGTCTGCATTTGCTCATCGAACCTCACCAATGCTATCAGCCCGAAGTGCCCAACCTTATGTCTCACTCAGCTCTGGGTGTAGATGTGGTAAATCCAGGTTGCATCACAAGCCCTGAATGAATTATTTAAGAATTGCTCTCTATCTCACTGTCCTTGGGTTTTGTTTGTGTAATTCATTTTGATAATGGGATTTATCGGATTTTCTCTGCTGCATTCATGCCGCTGTACACACGCTTCATTCTCTTACGGAGACATATAAATCCATGGGTTTGAAGATTCTTACTAGTCAGGTGTATTCCTAGGCGTTGAATATGGGGTGTTTAGTCCATTTCGTTGAGCAAGGGGTAGGTCTTGACTATTACATATTTGGCTTATGGAAAGGTATCTGTGCTAATTTCTATCTCTGGTTTTATGCAGCACCCCAACTCACCTTTCCCATTAAGCAAGCATAAGTTGGTTTTCTAAATTTGAGACCCTGTTCTGTTTTGTAATTCAGTTCATGTGTAGCCAAGTTTACATTCCGTGTATTAGTGATATCTTATGATGTTTCATTTTCTGTGTGACTTATTTCCCTTAGAATCATCGTACCTGAATCCACTCATTATGCCGCGACGGGCCTGATGACATAGATTTCATTGCTGAGTGATATTCCATTGTACGTACGTACCACAACTTCTTTATCCATTTTTCACATTCTGGGATATTTAACTTGTACCGTAGACGAGGTTCTTGTAAACAGAGCCGTCCGACACTTTGGGGTGGCTGTGTGTTTTTGATTTTAATTTCCCTAAGCTATAGGACCATAAGTGGAAGTGCCGTAGGCTCCGTAGCTTTGTTTTTTCGGTGTTCCGGGAAACACCATACACTTCTCCAGAGTGGCTGTTGGCAATTTACATCCCGCCCATCAGCATAACAAGGCTCCCTGTTCTCCATGGCCTGTGCTGCCTTTCTGGATTTTACACTTTTTTCAGATGGCCCTTTTGACCGGGGGGCAGTGAGACTTCATTGTAGTGCAGATTTCTTTAACGTGCTTGCTTGGTTGGCCAAAAAGGGCGTATGCGTAATTCAGGAAAAAACGCATACGCCCTTTTTGGCCAAGAGCATCATTGTCGACGTTCTGCCTCTTTTCCTATGCTTTAAATGCAATTCCCGTCTACCCCCTGAAATCGTTTTCCTGCAAATCTGTCCCGCTTACAAGTCGTCTTCGCAGCCTTCCTTCAATATATTTTTGGACGATAGCTGTCATTTATAACTCTGCAGGTTTGAGTTACAGTGCCCCTGAGCTCCTTTCTTCAACTCGCTATCTTGTGTGCTGGCCGCAAACCC